>NC_143049.1:31880000-32212500 GCF_057628025.1 Oncorhynchus mykiss
GCTGTCAGCTGAAGCCCTGGCTGTAATAGTCTTTGGGAATATTGGGCAGGTGTTGAAGGAGCATGTCAGCGGGGGGCTGGAAGTGTTTTGGGATTCCGAGTGTGTATGGGGGGGTGTATGATGAGTGGCCCAGCATTTACCTTTTTCCTTATGAAACTGTCTGTGTCCACTCCTCCTCCTCCGCCTCCTCCTCCTCCTCCTCCTCCTCCTCCTCCTCTTGTCCCTGTAGGTCTCTGAGGTATTTCCACAGGAATGTGTTAGTGTTCATATTGACTGTGCTCTCACGGCTCAATAGCAGAAGGGCTCTCAGAGGGAGAATCTCAATTGCATACTCCCCCCGTCCTCTCTCCTCACCTCCTTCTCTAAACCCGTTGGATGAGAAAGCCAGAGGTACCGCCCCTCTGACCGTCTCCTTCAACGGGTATTGAGAAGGACGCAAGGAGTATCCAATTGAAATTCTCCCGTACTCTCGTTCACCTAGTCAGCAATGTTGCCAGTCACTAGAAGCAGCGCGTTATGTTCCTGATTCTGAGAAAATAATTAACATTTGTAATTTGACTCTTTTCTGAAAAAAGTGTGGACATCATAAATACATTTTTCCTTCAAATTTTGTAGATTTTATCTTCTAATCCTTTACCGTTTTTGAGAAATATTTATAATCAGTTTAAGTATGGTCCCATTCCCTTTTTACCGACCTGGAAAGGTTGCTCACCTGAGAAGGGGGAGGAGCAGCAGACTCCATGGTGGGAGAAGAGGAGGGGCTGCATTAATGAGGAACAACCAGCCCAAACCCTAATATCCACAGCAGCCTAACTGCTCAGACATCAAGGGCTTTTTCTTTTTGTCCCAGAATGAAATATGGTGGGTGAGATATTCAGACACTCCCCACCCCACACACCCCATTCCATTCACAGGCATGAGGGAGTCCCTGGACCGGCCTTGCTGAAAGATTAAGCTGTGTGTGTGTGTGTGTGTGTGTGTGTGTGTGTGTGTGTGTGTGTGTGTGTGTGTGTGTGTGTGTGTGTGTGTGTGTGTGTGTGTGTGTGTGTGTGAGCGTGTGCGTGAGCGTGTGCGTGGGTAGTGGTTTGAAAGCCTGAGTGGGAAGCTGATGTTTATCTTTTCAGAGTGGTGTCTCCATGGAGTTTAGTTGTCTCGGGCAATAAAGGATCAAACCAGCAGGTCACAGGTCGTGAACCCCAAGCAAACTCTGGGATCATTTGCCCCAGCAGGAGAACTCCTATTCCTTCACCCTATAGAGTAACATGCAAAAGGCCCAGTTTAAAGTCTGATTTAGTCAATAATCTGGAGCAGTAAAAAACAAACACTATACTTCTATTTTTGCATTTATTTTGAACCTTGTATTGGTTCTTATGTTAAATGCATATTTTGAACATGAAAACTTTATACGTTCACATCAAGTCTTATTGAATTATGTATACAACATAAAGTACAGACTTCAGCTCTTATATAACCGTCATACAACTCTCATACAACCCTCATACAACTCTAATACAACCCTCATACAACTCTAATACAACCCTCATACAACTCTAATACAACGCTCATACAACTCTAATACAACCCTCATACAACTCTAATACAACCGTCATACAACTCTCATACAACCCTCATACAACTCTAATACAACCCTCATACAACTCTAATACAACCTTCATACAACTCGTATACAACCCTCATACAACTCTCATACAACCCTCATACAACTCTAATACAACCTTCATACAACTCGTATACAACCCTCATACAACTCTTATACAACTCTTATAAAACCCTCATACAACCCTCATACAACTCTCATTCAACCCCTTTGTCTCTTGACAACCCTATTGGCTCATTTTGCACGAGGACAGAAATAAACACTGAAAAACACCTAGCTGCTATGTTGATTGAGAGCAGTGATGACTTTGTTCAACTGATTTCCAATCCCGACCTCAGCCTCCCTGAGCAGCGCTAGAAAACACCTTATCCAGTCGAAGGCTTCTCTCTCTCTCCTTTTCCTTCTCAGAGAAGAAGGAATAACAGCCCTTGTTAAGGGAATATCCATGCCTTGCAATTGCCGTAATGGCCTCTAATTCCAAATTAATTCAGTCTAAATGAACTGTCAGAGGAAGATTGATTTGTTGGAGCTGCTGTCTTGATGAGTGCTGTCTTGGGAGGGGGTGATTAGGAGCTGAGGCCTGCGCAGCTCCCTCTCAGCCTGGGGCTAGATTTCCTGAGCAGCCCCAGACCTGGGTATAAGTAGCAGCTGCTGCCGGGCTGACAAGCAAGAGGACGTTTGGTCACCCTGGGGATGGTGTTCACTGAGTGGGAGAGTGGGAACCAGGTTCTATATGAATCTCTATGGGGATGGGAACAACTCAATGGTATTGAGGCGGATATGAACAGTACAGAACAACTCAATGGTATTGAGGCGGATTTGAACAACTCAATGGTATTGAGGCGGATTTGAACAACTCAATGATATTGAACCAGGTTCTATATGAATCTCTATGGGGATGGGAACAACTCAATGGTATTGAGGCGGATTTGAACAGTATAGAACAACTCAATGGTATTGAGGGGGATTTGAACTGTACAGAATTCTGGAAAAGGAGAAGGAGAAGGAGAAGGAGACGGAAAAGGAGAAGGAGAAGGAGACGGAAAAGGAGATGGAGACGGAGACGGAGACGGAGAAGGAGAAGGAGAAGGAGAAGGAGACGGAGGAGACGGAGAAGGAGAAGGAGACGGAGACGGAAAAGAAGAAGGAGAAGGAGAAGGAGACGGAGACGGAGAAGGAGAAGGAGAAGGAGACGGAGACGGAGACGGAGAAGGAGAAGGAGACGGAGAAGGAGAAGGAGACGGAGAAGGAGAAGGAGAAGGAGAAGGAGACGGAGACGGAGACGGAGACGGAGAAGGAGAAGGAGACGGAGAAGGACAAGGAGACGGAGACGGAGAAGGAGAAGGAGACGGAGAAGGAGATGGAGACGGAGAAGGAGACGGAGACGGAGAAGGAGACGGAGACGGAAAAGGAGACGGAGAAGGAGAAGGAGAAGGAGACGGAGACGGAAAAGGAGAAGGAGAAGGAGACGGAGAAGGAGACGGAGAAGGAGAAGGAGACGGAGAAGGAGACGGAGAAGGAGAAGGAGACGGAGAAGGAGACGGAGAAGGAGACGGAGAAGGAGAAGGAGACGGAGAAGGAGACGGAGAAGGAGAAGGAAAAGGAGAAGGAAAAGGAGAAGGAGACGGAGAAGGAGAAGGAGAAGGAGAAGTAAAAGGAAAAGGAGAAGGAGACGGAGAAGGAGAAGGAGAAGGAGACGGAGAAGGAGACGGAGACAGAGAAGGAGACGGAGAACGAGAAGGAGACGGAGAAGGAGACGGAGACGGAGAAGGAGACGGAGACGGAGAAGGAGACGGAGACGGAAAAGGAGACGGAGAAGGAGAAGGAGAAGGAGACGGAGACGGAAAAGGAGAAGGAGAAGGAGACGGAGAAGGAGACGGAGAAGGAGAAGGAGACGGAGAAGGAGACGGAGAAGGAGAAGGAGACGGAGAAGGAGACGGAGAAGGAGACGGAGAAGGAGAAGGAGACGGAGAAGGAGACGGAGAAGGAGAAGGAAAAGGAGAAGGAAAAGGAGAAGGAGACGGAGAAGGAGAAGGAGAAGGAGAAGTAAAAGGAAAAGGAGAAGGAGACGGAGAAGGAGAAGGAGAAGGAGACGGAGAAGGAGAAGGAAAAGGAGAAGGAGACGGAGACGGAGAAGGAGACGGAGAAGGAGAAGGAGACGGAGACGGAGACAGAGCAGGAGACGGAGAAGGAGACGGAGAAGGAGAAGGAGACGGAGAAGGAGACGGAGAAGGACAACGAGACGGAGAAGGAAAATGAGAAGGAAAAGGAGAAGGAGACGGAGAAGGAGAAGGAGAAGTAAAAGGAGAAGGAGACGGAGAAGGAGAAGGAGACGGAGAAGGAGACGGAGAAGGAGACGGAGAAGGAGACGGAGACGGAGAAGGAGACGGAGAAGGAGACGGAGAAGGAGACGGAGACGGAGACGGAGAAGGAGACGGAGAAGGAGACGGAGACGGAGAAGGAGACGGAGAAGGAGGAGACGGAGAAGGAGACGGAGACGGAGAAGGAGAAGGAGACGCAGAAGGAGACGGAGACGGAGACGGAGAAGGAGAAGGAGAAGGAGACGGAGAACGAGAACGAGAACGAGAACGAGAACGAGAACGAGAAGGAAGGAAGGGGAGAGATGTTACGAAACCCAGAACTAGCCTATGGATATTGTTGCACTCTCTTTGTCTACATGCCCTAGGCCTCGTTACAGGGTCTATAATCTGAATGAATATGTGTGTTTAAGTGAGAAACCAGCATTTGAGGACTGTATTGGATGCACATGTTGCCAAGAGACAGAAACTTAACCCCCATATCATAAAACCTCTCCCAACTTGAAAATAACATTGAAAAACTCACATAGTAGTGACTATCTATTTTCCAGCATGTTCCTAACTTTTATACTTTTTTCTATTTATTTTCCAGAAAACCTCCCCAACTACAGAAATCCTCAACTCTGAGAAAACAATTCACTGCTCTGCACTCAGATCATTTTCTCCTGAGGGAAGTATGTGACTTGAACAAACCAAGGGACAACCTGGAACCCCTCTGATTCTACACTGAGACACCAACTCCATTCACTAGGCCCATGGTCAGAAGCACCAAGCTCCATCTGATAAATAGTCATCGATAAGGGACTTGGAGCAACCAATCACCAGGGACAAGTAAGCATCGACCACAACTTTAGCCAACTCACTAGGAACACCATCCATGCTCCCAAATGCCTCTTTTCTCCAGCCCTGAGCACTCACCCCACTGGGCACAGACGTCAATTCAACGTATATTCCACGTCGGTCCAACGTAATTTTATTGAAATTACATGGAAACAATCAAATCAAATCAAATTCAACAACTACCTCATACACACAAATGTAAAGGGATGAATAAGAATATGTTCATATAAGTATATGTATGAGCGATGGTGTGAGGCATAGGCAAGATGCAGTAGATGGTATGGTACAGTAAATACATATGAGATGAGTAATATAATCTGTAAACATGATTAAAGAGGCGTTATTTAAAGTGACTAGTGATACCTTTATTAGGTCCATTTATTAAAGTGTCTAGAGATTTGAGTCAGTATGATGTTGATTCAACCAGTATCCTCCTCCATTTCCGGAGACACTGTAGGCCTACATGCTTCAGGATCTGTCAACCGCCCCTCAACAACCGGACCTGACAAAACAATGGATCTGCCATTTCCACCAAACTCACTTCTTCAAGCTCCTGATTCTCATCACAAGACACTGCCGTGTCACAACATGACTGGGAAGAATATCCTCCCTTCCATTGCTCAGTGAGAAACGTGTCAGCTAAATCAACCCCTGACATACAAACAACCTCATGGTCAGCCTGCTGAGGAACCACAACCTCCCCTATTTTGTCAAAGAACGTGTCAGTCAAAGGAACCAAAGAATCACTGACAACCTCTGAAACAAACAGATCATTTAGGGGAACCCAATTCCTTTCAGATCACTAAGAGAACCTACTTGTTCAGTATCACTCACGTCACCAACGAGCTTCTCCCCTATAGTGACACCTGAGTGTGTAGCTTTCTTCTCATGACTACATAAACTCTGTTTTTGCCGTGCACTCCAAAAAAGTATGTCGTTTCTGCAATTCAATAAAAGTCGCTGTATGAAGAAACCTTATGAATTGGTTCTTCTCAGATTTAATTAGCTGTAGAAAAGAGGCCGGGGCGAGCATTTGGGTCCAGTGGGCTTAATATCCCTGCTGATTTCAGGGCTAGGCTAATTATTTTCCAATAACCTTACTTACTGGGCACTCTCTCTCTTCTGGGCCTTACCCTCACAATCCTCCTCCCCCATTCCCAGTACAGGCTTTTCTGGTTGGAGCTGAGCCGAGCAGCCAAAAGATGATTTCCTTCCTTCAGAGAAGAAGTGAATTCAGAACTTCTAAAACCCACGGCCATGAAGGAAGTGCTCCCTTTAAGGTCCTGTTTGATGTTCAAATCAATCTCATTCAAATTCGCCATTAACGCTATTACTTAAACTATTGGACACACTCCTAAGCACCCAAATGGCATTAGGTCTACTGTTATTCATTTGGAGGCCATACCAGCCCTCCCACAAGGACTGTATCAATATCAAAAGCCAAAATAGTTCACTTTAACTTTATTACTGTAGCTATTTATTTTGACTTTGTTTATTTATTTTTCCACCAGACCTTTAAAGTAGAATTTTCTGCTCTCATATATTGCACATAAATATGGTCCACATAAATATTCTCAAGGCTGATATTTGCACTGGAAATCTCTTTATCGTGCAAAGAGGGAACATCACAGGCTAAGATGGGAGGGCTCAAATAGGCAGTAGCTTTAAAATGGATATTAGAATATCGGAAAATTAAATATAAACAAACCCATTATCCATCGGTATATTCTAGATGAAAGCTGGAGGAACTCATGAAACTTTAAATGTATCCAAATGATTTGGATAAGTACTAATAGTACTGTTTAAAGTAGCTTTGTTCAAGTACATGTCATAATTTTTTGTTTAGGCATCTGATTATACAAACAGTATTTGGAAGTATTTTAGAGCGACAATAATATTGATAGTCTCGTCGTGTATTATTCTTGTATCATTCTGTTATAGGACATGTATGATATTATTCTGAAGTTGTTGTGCATATGCCAGGATCTCCGTTTCAGCATTAGACAGTGTTGTTCTCCTGCTACTTTATAATCCCTCTAAACCCTCCCTCAACAATCTGGACTAAACATCTACGGCCTTGGACTGGCTACAACCATATCACTGGTCAGAGAAACATGTTTTTCTTCTTTATTTGACACGGATCATCATCGTGATCATAACAGATTTACTCCTAAGTTTCTTCATAATAACAATAAGATGGGTATCTTTCAAGTTGTTTTGGTGGACTTGTCATTCAGACTGCTTCAAACCTGATAATTCCTGATCATGTCCTCGACAACATAATTGTTGTTATTTGATGTGGACCAGAAACATTTCATGATGTAACATGTTATTTCATTGCTCTTTTTCTAATCTCTACTTTGAAATAAATATGTTTATCTCATCAACGCTTATCACAATTCATCTCCACAGAAGGAAGGTATAAACTATGTAAATCACAACCCATTCATGTTCTATGAACATTTCGCTTAGAGATTCCATTGTCATGGCATTCCTATGGAACCTATATGAAAAGGGCTATTTAACCAATAAGGCCCGAGGATGTGTGGTATATGGCCAATATACCATGGCTAAGGGCTGTTCTAATGTACGCGAAGTGCCTGGACACAGCCCTTAGCCATGGAACATTGGCTATGTACCACAAACCCCCGAGGCGCCTTATTGCTATTATAAACTGGTTACCAACGTAAATAGAGCAGCAAAATAAATGTTTTGTCATACCCGTGGTATACGGTCTGATATACCATGGTTGTCAGCCAATCAGCGTTCAGGGCTTTAACCACCCAGTTTCTAATTCCAGTTATTACATTGTAGATAAGTAGTTATTATACACAAAAGACAGAAATGCAGACCAAATGGTACAAACAGGAGATAGCACTGACATGGTAGTGTTAGTGTTGATAACACATTGTGTCTACACATTGTTATCACTCCTCAGTAAGACTAACATGTCAGACATGTCAGGCAGAGAGAGAGAGACATCCTTTAATTCTTCTTAACTATGCCTCTCCATTTCCCAGCCACCTGTGAGTGAATAAGGATGTGCCCGTGCATCATCTATCTCCCCAAAGTTTCTGTGTCCTCCCACAATGCACCTTAGGATGTGGGCTACAGAGCCACACGTCTCATTCATCTGATGGACCTCCTCTCCGTATGACATCACTGTGGATGAGCTCGTTAACAACTTTACACCTTCGGTTGTCCCCTGGCGATGCAGGGGAGGGATGGACAGCTCAGCCCTTCGTCTAACCCTCGCTCTCTCCTTTCTTTCCCTCAAACCCCTCACCAGTCACCCCCTGACCTCCTGTCTCATCCAACCATTTTCCTGTCTCGTTGTGTGTTTTATTTTGTTTCAAACTCTGAGCTCTTCCAGTTCAAGCCTACTGTTTGATCAGTAGCAGGGAGCTTTGTGACTGAATACATTATGCACCTTGGCAGATTAGTTTATCAATACCATTTAAATACTCTTCATGACCCAAGCCTGGGCCTGCATTATTTAGCAGGCCTCTGATCAATTGCACATTATCTGTATAACATTAGCCTGTAAATTATCTAGCTTTGGTATCTAAATTAGCCAGTCAGTGATGTAGCTTAGTTGCCTCAGACCTCTTCAGCTGTTCTCAACTCCTGTCTATCCTCCTGTCTATCCTTCTCTCTCCTCCCATCTCTCTTCCTGTTCTCTACTCCTGTCTATCCTCCTGTCTCTCTTCCTGTCTCTACTCCTGTCTATCCTCCTGCCTATCTTCCTGTCTCTACTCCTGTCTCTCTTCCTGTTCTCTACTCCTGTCTCTCCTCCTGTCTCTCTTCCTGTCTATCCTTCTCTCTCCTCCCGTCTCTCTTCCTGTTCTCTACTCCTGTCTATCCTCCTGTTTCTCTTCCTGTCTCTACTCCTGTCTATCCTCCTGTCTCTCTTCCTGTCTCTACTCCTGTCTCTCTTCCTGTTCTCTACTCCTGTCTCTCCTCCTGTCTCTCTTCCTGTCTCTCCTCCTGTCTCTCTTCCTGTCTCTCTTCCTGTCTCTCTTCCTGTTCTCTACTCCTGTCTCTACCCCTGTCTCTCTTCCTGTCTCTCCTCCTGTCTCTCTTCCTGTCTCTCTTCCTGTCTCTACTCCTGTCTTTCCCCTATCTATCTATCTTCCTCTCTCTCTTCCTGTCTCTCCTCCTATCTCTCCTTCTATCTCCTCCTATCTATCCTCCTCTCTCTCTTCCTCTCTCTCTTCCTGTCTCTCCCCTGTCTCTCCTCCTATCTCTCCTTCTATCTCCCCCTATCTATCTTCCTGTCTCTCTTCCTGTCTCTCTTCCTGTTTCTCGTCCTGTCTCTCTTCCTGTTTCTCGTCCTGTACAACCTGATATTTACGAATAACGGCAGAGGAAAAGAGTCATACTGAAAGTTGTGCTATAAACAAATTAGATAATGTGGGTTGCACTTACTGTTTACTGTTTAGATAGACTTTAGTCAAAGGTTTGCTATGTTTGGAAATTCATGTTGGCATACAGTTCAAGTAGTTTGTTCTACCCTCCTTTTGAGTATGTCAAATTGTCATTCACTTGCAATGTGGACAGCTTTGTTGAATCCAAAACAACAATGAAATATAATGTTCCTAAGAATGCTGGTGTGCCAAACATTGTAACAGAACTACTTGGCTGTAAAGCTGGGTCTCATTTAGCAGGAAAATGGTTTCCCATCTTCCGAGTTGAACGGAAAAAATATTCATTAAGGAATAAATCATACCAGCCATGACTGCTACAAGGGCGCCATGGAAATTCTATTTGTATTCATAAACAGGGGCGATCGTTCTGAGTAGTTGGTTATTGATGCTGTTGCAATTTCACTTGTTATTTACAAGGCCTAAGTGTGTACCACAGTCTGATGAAATAATGTATTCTGTCTGAAATCTATTAATGGTGATTATTTCCAAAGCATTATTTCAACTCAGTTCTAAACTCAATCACACTAAACAGTAAACAAATACTTGAGTTAATGTTATCATTAATAGAATGTAATATAGTATGTGGACACTTGCTCATCGAACATCTCATTCCAAAATAATGGGCATTAATGTGGAGTTGGTCCCCCTTTTGCTGCTATAACAGCCTCCATTCTTCCGGAAAGGCTTTCCACTAGATTTCGGAACATTTCTTTGGGGTCTTGCTTCCATTCAGCCACAAGAGCATTAGCGAGGTCGGGCACTGATGTTGGGCGATTAGGCCTGGCTCGCAGTCGGCGTTCCAATTCATTCCAAAGATGTTCGATAGGGTTGAGGTCAGGGCTCTGTGCAGGCCAGTCAAGTTGTTCCACACCGATCTTGATAAACTATTTCTGTATGGACCTCGCTTTGTGCGTAGCGGCATTGTCATGCTGGAACAGGAAAGGGCCTTACCCAAACTGTTACCACAAAGTTGGAAGCACAGAATAGTCTAGAATGTCATGGTATGCTGCAGCGTTAAGATTTCCCTTCACTGGAACTAAGGGGATTGCTCAAAGCAGGAAAAACAGCTCAGACCATTATTCCTCCTCCACCAAACTTTACAGTTGGGACTATGCATTGGGGCAGGTAACGTTCTCCTGGCATCTGCCAAACTCAGAATTGTCCGTCGGACTGCGTGTTTCCACTGCTCCAGAGTCCAATGGCGGCGAAATTTACACCACCCCAGCCGACGCTTGGCATTACGCATTGTGATTTTAGGCTTGTGTGCAGCTGCTCGGCCATGGAAACCCATTTCATGAAGCTCACGGCGAACAGTTTGGAATTCGGTAGTCTACTCCACGTTGGTTCAACGTAATTTCATTGAAATGACGTGGAAACAATATTCATTCAACCAGTGTGTAGCTTGAGTATTGTTATCACACTGTAGGAATGATTTCCTGGGAGAGGTTAGAAGTGACAACTGTAATGTCATTAATTAATTAAAAACAGCTGTTCTATCAGGTAATTTACTATGCATTGTATTTCCTTTTTTAGAAGTAGATTCATTGCCATCTCTTCAATCTAAGCCTACAGGAAAGTGTGTGCCCTCAGGTCGGGTGGGAAGCAAAAGTCATTCCACTACCCAAGAATAGCAAAGCACCCTTTACTGGCTCAAGCAGCTGACCAATCAGCCTGCTACCAACCCTTATTCAACTTTTGGAAAAATGGTGTTTGACCAGATATAATGTTATTTCACTGTAAACAAATTAACAACTGACTTTGGAAAAACATATGGGTTATGGCTTTATATCCCCTGCTATATTGTGGATTGAGAGTTACCTGTCTAACAAAACACAGAGGGTGTTCTTGAATGGAAGCCTCTCAAACATAATCCAGGTTGAGTCAGGCATTCCCCAGAGCAGTTGTCTAGGCCCCTTACATTTTTCAGTCTCTACTAATGACCTGCCACTGGCACTGAGTAAAGCCTGTGTGTGTCTATGTATGGTGATAACTTAGCATTATACACGTCAGCTACCACAGCGAGTAAAATCATTGCAACACTTAACAAAGAGCTGCAATTAGTTTTAGAATGGGTGGAAAGTAATAAACTAGTACTAAATATTTCTAAAACTAAAAGCATTGTACTTGCGACAAACTATTAACGAAACACTAAACCTCAACTAAAAATTGTAATGAATAATGTGGGAAATGAGCACATTGTGGGGACTAAACTGCTTGCTGTAACCCTGGATTGTAAACTGTCATGGTCAAAACATATTGATGCACCTGTAGCTAAGATGGGGAGAGGTCTGCCCGTAATAAAGTGCTGCTCTGCTTTCTAGACATTGCCATCAACAAAACAAGTCCTACAGGCCCTAGTTTTGTTGCACCTGGACTACTGCCCAGTCATATGGTCAAGTGCCACTAAGAAGGACAGAGGAAAATTACAGTCGGGCCAGAACAGAGTAGCACTGCTCAATCTCTCCTGGCACACAGCTCAGATACCCATGCATACCTCACAAGGCATGCCACAAGGGGTCTCTTCAAATCAAATCACATTTTATTGGTCACATGGTTAGCAGATATTAATGCAAGTGTAGCAAAATGCTTGTGCTTCTAGTTCTGACAGTGCAGTAATATCTAAAAAATTACCTAATCTAAAAAACTACCTAATACACACAGATCTAAAAGGGCGGCATAGGCAAGGTGCAATAGATGGTATAAAATACAGTATACACATATGGTATGATTAACGTAAGATATGTAAACATTATTAAAGTGGCCTTATTTAAAGTGGCATTGTTTAAAATGACTAGTGATCCATTTGTTAAAGTGGCCAGTGATTGGGTCTCCATGTAGGCAGCAGCCTCTCTGAGTTAGTGATTGCTGTTTAGCAGTCTGGTGGCCTTGAGATAGAAGCTGTTCTTCAGTCTCTCGGTCCCAGCTTTTATGCACCTGTACTGACCTCGCCTTCTGAATGGCAACAGTGTGAACAGGTAGTGGCTCCTGTGACATCGCGTGCTGTAGGTGTCATGGAGGGCAGGTAGTTTGCCCCCAGGTGATGCGTTGTGCAGACTACACCCCACTCTGGAGAGCCTTGCGGTTGAGGGCGGAGCCCAACAGGATGCTCTCGATTGTGGATCTGTAAAAGTTAGTCAGGGTTTTTTGTTGACAAGCCAAATTTCTTCAGCCTGTAGAGGAAGAGTATCATTAATCCAGGCTTACTGTTAGGAGGGAGGCCTTGGTCAAACAGCTCGACCAGGCCGGGGTTTAGACCTTGGAGAAAGGCCTAAATCTTGACACTGTCTGTGTGGGCGGACCATTTCAGTTTGTCATTGATGTGTACGCAGAGGAACTTAAAACTTTCCACTTTCTCCACTGCTGTCCCTTCGATGTGGATAGGGGGGTGCTCCCTCTGCTGTTTCCTGAAGTCCACAATCATCTCCTTTGTTTTGTTGATGTTGAGTAAGAGGTTGTTTTCCTGACAACACACTCCGAGTGCCCTCACCTTCTCCCTGTAGGCTGTCTTGTCGTTGTTGGTAATCAAGCCCACTACTGTTGTGTCGTCTGCAAACTTGATGATTGAGTTGGAGGCGTGCATGGCTACGCAGTCGTGGTTGAACAGGGAGTACAGTAGGGGGCTGAGCACGCACCCTTGTGGGGCCACAGTGTTGAGGGTCAGCGAGGTGGAGATGTTGTTTCCTACCTTCACCACCTGCGGGCGGCCCGTCAGGAAGTCCAGGACCCAATTGCAGAGGGCGGGGTTGAGGCCCAGGGCCTCCAGCTTGATGATGAGCTTGGATGGTACTATGGTGTTGAATGCTGAGCTGTAGTCAATGAACAGCATTCTTACATAGGTATTCCTCTTGCCCAGATGGGATAGGCAGTGTGCAGGCGATTGCATCGTCTGTGGATCTGTTAGGGTGGTATGCAAACTGAAGTGGTTCTAGGGTGGCCAGTAAGGTGGAGGTGATATGATCCTTGGCTAGTCTCTCAAAGCACTTCATGATGACAGAAGTGAGTGCTACGGGGTGGTAGTCATTTAGTTCAGTTGTCTTTGCCTTCTTGGGTACAGGATCAATTGTGGCCATCTTGAAGCATGTGGGGACAGCAGACTGGGATAGGGAGCGATTGAATATGTCCGTAAACAAACCAGCCAGCTGGTCTGCGCATGCTCTGAGGACGTGGCTAGGGGTGCCCTCTGGGCCAGCAGCCTTGCCAGGGTTAACACGTTTAAATGTTTTACTAAAGGCAGCCACGGACAAGGAGAGGGGGGGGGGCAGTTATTGATAGCGGGCCGCGACAGTGGCACTGTATTGTCCTCAAAGCGGGCAAAGAATGTGTTAAGTTCGTCTGGAAGCGTGACATCGGTGTCCGTGACGTGGCTGATTTTCTTTTTGTAGTCCGTGATTTCCTGTAGACCCTGCCACATACGCCTCGTGTCTGAGCCGTTGAATTGTGACTCCACTTTATCTCTGTACTGGGATTTCGCTTGTTTGATTGCATTGCGGAGGGAATAACTACACTGTTTATATTCAACCATATTCGGCGGAAGTAGTGACACATATTCTTAGACCTCTTTCCGTGGTTAAATGCGGTGGTTCGCGCTTTCAGTTTTGCGCAAATGCCGCCATTCAGTCTCAGTGGGTGCAACATCTCCAATGTACTTCCTTATAAATTCCCTCACCGAGTCAGCGTATAGGTCAATGTATTTTCTGAGGCTGACCGGAACATATCCCAGTCAGTGTAATCAAAAAAATCTTTAAGCGTGGATTCCGATTGGTCAGACCAGCATTGAATGGTTCTACTCACTGGTACATCCTGTTTGAGTTTCTGCTATAAAAGACGGTAGGAGCAAGATGCAGTCGTGCCGAAGGGAGGGTGGGGGAGGGCTTTGTATGCATCACGGAAGTCAGAGTAGCAGTGATCGAGTGTATTACACCTGCGCGTAGTGCAATCAATATACTGATAGAATTTAGGTAGCCTTGTTCTCAAACTTGCTTTGTTAAAATCCCCAGCTACAATAAATGCAGCCTCAGGATATATGGTTTCCAGTTTACATATCAAATCAAATCAAATCAAATTTATTTATATAGCCCTTCGTACATCAGCTGATATCTCAAAGTGCTGTACAGAAACCCAGCCTAAAACCCCAAACAGCAAGCAATGCAGGTGTAGAAGCACGGTGGCTAGGAAAAACTCCCTAGAAAGGCCAAAACCTAGGAAGAAACCTAGAGAGGAACCAGGCTATGTGGGGTGGCCAGTCCTCTTCTGGCTGTGCCGGGTGGAGATTATAACAAAACATGGTCAAGATGTTCAAATGTTCATAAATGAGCAGCATGGTCGAATAATAATAAGGCAGAACAGTTGAAACCGGAGCAGCAGCACAGCCAGGTGGACTGGGGACAGCAAGGAGTCATCATGTCAGGTAGTCCTGGGGCATGGTCCTAGGGCTCAGGTCCTCCGAGAGAGAGAAAGAGAGAAGGAGAGAATTAGAGAACGCACACTTAGATTCACACAGGACACCGAATAGGACAGGAGAAGTACTCCAGATATAACAAACTGACCCTAGCCCCCCGACACATAAACTACTGCAGCATAAATACTGGAGGCTGAGACAGGAGGGGTCAGGAGACACTGTGGCCCACTCCAAGGACACCCCCGGACAGGGCCAAACAGGAAGGATATAACCCCACCCACTTTGCCAAAGCACAGCCCCCACACCACTAGAGGGATATCTTCAACCACCAACTTACCATCCTGAGACAAGGCTGAGTATAGCCCACAAAGACCTCCGCCACGGCACAACCCAAGGGGGGGGGGGCGCCAACCCAGACAGGATGACCACATCAGTGACTCAACCCACTCAGGTGACGCACCCCCTCCAGGGACGGCATGAGAGAGCCCCAGTAAAGCCAGTGACTCAGCCCCTGTAATAGGGTTAGAGGCAGAGAATCCCAGTGGAAAGAGGGGAACCGGCCAGGCAGAGACAGCAAGGGTGGTTCGTTGCTCCAGAGCCTTTCCGTTCACCCTCCCACTCCTGGGCCAGACTACACTCAATCATATGACCCACTGAAGAGATGAGTCTTCAGTAGAGACTTAAAGGTTGAGACCGAGTTTGCGTCTCTGACATGGGTAGGCAGACCGTTCCATAAAAATGGAGCTCTATAGGAGAAAGCCCTGCCTCCAGCTGTTTGCTTAAAAATTCTAGGGACAATTAGGAGGCCTGCGTCTTGTGACCGTAGCGTACGTGTAGGTATGTACGGCAGGACCAAATCAGAGAGATAGGTAGGAGCAAGCCGATGTAATGCTTTGTAGGTTAGCAGTAAAACCTTGAAATCAGCCCTTGCTTTGACAGGAAGCCAGTGTAGAGAGGCTAGCACTGGAGTAATATGATACATTTTTTTGGTTCTAGTCAGGATTCTAGCAGCCGTATTTAGCACTAACTGAAGTTTATTTAGTGCTTTATCCGGGTAGCCGGAAAGTAGAGCATTGCAGTAGACTAACCTGGAAGTGACAAAAGCATGGATTAATTTTTCTGCATCATTTTTGGACAGAAAGTTTCTGATTTTTGCAATGTTACGTAGATGGAAAAAAGCTGTCCTTGAAATGGTCTTGATATGTTCTTCAAAAGAGAGATCAGGGTCCAGAGTAACGCCGAGGTCCTTCACAGTTTTATTTGAGACGACTGTACAACCATTAAGATTAATTGTCAGATTCAACAGAAGATCTCTTTGTTTCTTGGGACCTAGAACAAGCATCTCTGTTTTGTCCGAGTTTAAAAGTAGAAAGTTTGCAGCCATCCACTTCCTTATGTCTGAAACACATTCTTCTAGCAAGGGCAATTTTGGGGCTTCACCATGTTTAATTGAAATGTACAGCTGTGTGTCATCCGCATAGCAGTGAAAGTTAACATTATGTTTTCGAATAACATCCCCAAGAGGTAAAATATATAGTGAAAACAATAGTGGTCCTAAAACGGAACCTTGAGGAACACCGAAATTTACAGTTGATTTGTCAGAGGACAAACCATTCACAGAGACAAACTGATATCTTTCCGACAGATAAGATCTAAACCAGGCCAGAACTTGTCCGTGTAGACCAATTTGGGTTTCCAATCTCTCCAAAAGAATGTGGTGATCGATGGTATCAAAAGCAGCACTAAGGTCTAGGAGCACGAGGACAGATGCAGAGCCTCGGTCCGATGCCATTAAAATGTAATTTACCACCTTCACAAGTGCCGTCTCAGTGCTATGATGGGGTCTAAAACCAGACTGAAGCATTTCGTATACATTGTTTGTCTTCCTGAAGGCAGTGAGTTGTTGCGCAACAGCCTTTTCTAAAATGTTTGAGAGGAATGGAAGATTCGATATAGGCCGATAGTTTTTTATATTTTCTGGGTCAAGGTTTGGCTTTTTCAAGAGAGGCTTTATTACTGCCACTTTTAGTGAGTTTGGTACACATCCGGTGGATAGAGAGCCGTTTATTATGTTCAACATAGGAGGGCCATGCACAGGAAGCAGCTCTTTCAGTAGTTTAGTTGGAATAGGGTCCAGTATGCAGCTTGAATGTTTAGAGGCCATGATTATTTTCATCATTGTGTCAAGAGATATGGTACTAAAACACTTGAGCGTCTCTCTTGATCCAAGGTCCTGGCAGAGTTGTGCAGACTCAGGACAACTGAGCTTTGAAGGAATACGCAGATTTAAGGAGGAGTCCGTAATTTGCTTTCTAATAATCATAATCTTTTCCTCAAAGAAGTTCATGAATTTATCACTGCTAAAGTGAAAGTCATCCTCTCTTGGGGAATGCTGCTTTTTAGTTAGCTTTGCGACAGTATCAAAAAGGAATTTCGGATTGTTCTTCTTTTCCTCAATTAAGTTAGAAAAATAGGATGATCGAGCAGCAGTAAGGGCTCTTCGGTACTGCACAGTACTGTCTTTCCAAGCTAGTCGGAAGACTTCCAGTTTGGTGTGGCGCCATTTCCGTTCCAATTTTCTGGAAGCTTGCTTCAGAGCTCGGGTATTTTCTGTGTACCAGGGAGCTAGTTTCTTATGAGAAATGTTTTTAGTTTTTAGGGGTGCAACTGCATCTAGGGTATTGCGCAAGGTTAAGTTGAGTTCCTCAGTTAGGTGGTTAACTGATTTTTGTCCTCTGGCGTCCTTGGGTAGACAGAGGGAATCTGGAAGGACATCAAGGAATCTTTGTGTTGTCTGGGAATTTATAGCACGACTTTTGATGATCCTTGGTTGGGGTCTGAGCAGATTATTTGTTGCAATTGCAAACGTAATAAAATGGTGGTCCGACAGTCCAGGATTATGAGGAAAAACATTAAGATCCACAACATTTATTCCATGGGACAAAACTAGGTCCAGCGTATGACTGTGACAGTGAGTGGGTCCAGAGACATGTTGGACAAAACCCACTGAGTCGATGATGGCTCCGAAAGCCTTTTGGAGTGGGTCTGTGGACTTTTCCATGTGAATATTAAAGTCACCAAAGATTAGAATATTATCCGCTATGACTACAAGGTCCGATAGGAATTCAGGGAACTCAGTGAGGAACGCTGTATATGGCCCAGGAGGCCTGTAAACAGTAGCTATAAAAAGTGATTGAGTAGGCTGCATAGATTTCATGACAAGAAGCTCAAAAGACGAAAACGTCATTTTTTTTTTTGTAAATTGAAATTTGCTATCGGAAATGTTAGCAACACCTCCGCCTTTGCGGGATGCACGGGGGATATGGTCACTAGTGTAGCCAGGAGGTGAGGCCTCATTTAACACAGTAAATTCATCAGGCTTAAGCCATGTTTCAGTCAGGCCAATCACATCAAGATTATGATCAGTGATTAGTTCATTGACTATAATTGCCTTTGAAGTAAGGGATCTAACATTAAGTAGCCCTATTTTGAGATGTGAGGTATCATGATCTCTTTCAATAATGACAGGAATGGAGGTGGTCTTTATCCTAGTGAGATTGCTAAGGCGAACACCGCCATGTTTAGTTTTGCCCAACCTAGGTCGAGGCACAGACACGGTCTCAATGGTGATAGCTGAGCTGACTACACTGACTGTGCTAGTGGCAGACTCCACTATGCTGGCAGGCTGGCTAACAGCCTGCTGCCTGGCCTGCACCCTATTTCATTGTGGAGCTAGAGGAGTTAGAGCCCTGTCTATGTTGGTAGATAAAATGAGAGCACCCCTCCAGCTAGGATGGAGTCCGTCACTCCTCAGCAGGTCAGGCTTGGTCCTGTTTGTGGGTGAGTCCCAGAAAGAGGGCCAATTATCTACAAATTCTATCTTTTGGGAGGGGCAGAAAACAGTTTTCAACCAGCGATTGAGTTGTGAGACTCTGCTGTAGAGCTCATCACTCCCCCTAACTGGGAGGGGGCCAGAGACAATTACTCGATGCCGACACATCTTTCTAGCTGATTTACACGCAGAAGCTATGTTGCGCTTGGTGATCTCTGACTGTTTCATCCTAACATCGTTGGTGCCGACGTGGATAACAATATCTCTATACTCTCTACACTCGCCAGTTTTAGCTTTAGCCAGCACCATCTTCAGATTAGCCTTAATGTCGGTAGCCCTGCCCCCCGGTAAACAGTGTATGATCGCTGGATGATTCGTTTTAAGTCTAATAATGCGGGTAATGGAGTCGCCAATGACTAGAGTTTTCAATTTGTCAGAGCTAATGGTGGGAAGCTTCGGCGTCTCAGACCCCGTAAAGGGAGGAGTAGAGACCAGAGAAGACTCGGCCTCTGACTCCGACCCGCTGCTTAATGGGGAAAACCGGTTGAAAGTTTCTGTCGACTGAATGAGCGACACCGGTTGAGCGTTCCTACAGCATTTCCTTCCAGAAACCGTGAGAAAGTTGTCCGGCTGCGGGGACTGTGCCAAGGGATTTATACTACTATCTGTACTTACTGGTGGCACAGACGCTGTTTCATCCTTTCCTACACTGAAATTACCCTTGCCTAGCGATTGCATCTGAAGCTGGGCTTGTAGCACAGCTATCCTCGCCGTAAGGCGAGTACAGCGACTGCAATTAGAAGGCATCATGTTAATGTTACTACTTAGCTTCGGCTGTTGGAGGTCCTGACGAACCGTGTCCAGATAAAGCGTCCGGAGTGAAAAAGTTGAGTAGGAAAAAACAAAAATATAAACGGAAATTAAAAAGTAAAAACCGTAAATTTGTCAGGTAGCAAAACAGGTTGGCAACAAAACGCACAGCAACTCAAAAACAAGTCTGCAAGTCGTGACCGGAAAACATAGAGTCCAGAGAAGTTCCTTAAGGGCCATCTTGGTGTCTGCTTGAGCGAGAATATACACAGCTGTGACCGTAACTGACGAGAATTCTCTTGGAAGGTAATATGGCCGTCATTTGATTGTGAGGAATTCTAGGTCGGGTGACCAGAAGGACTTGAGTTCCTGTATATTGTTATGATTACACCATGAGTCGTTAATCATGAAGCATACACCCCATGCCCTTCCTCTTCCCAGAGAGGTGTTTATCTCTGTCGGCGTGATGCATGGAGAAGCCTGGTGGCTGAACCGATTCCAACAACGTATCCAGAGAGAGCCATGTTTCCGTGAAACAGAGAATGTTACAACCTCTGATGTCTCTCTGGAAGGCAACCCTTGCTCGAATTTCATCTACCTTGTTGTCAGGAGACTGGACATTGGTGAGTAGTATACTCAGGAGCAGTGAGCGACGTGCACGTCTACGGAGTCTGACCAGGAGGCCGCTCCGTCTGCCCCTTCTGTGGCTCCGTTGACTTGGGACGGCTTCTGGGATTAGATCCATTGTCCTGGGCGGTGGTCCAAACAGAGGATCCGCTTCAGGAAAGTCGTATTACTGGTCGTAATGTTGGTAAGTTGACGTTGCTCTTATATCCAATAGTTCTTCCCGGCTGTATATAATAACACTTAAGATTTCCTGGGGTAACAATGTAAGAAATAATACATAAAACAATTTTAAAATACTGCAGTTTCCTAAGGACGAAGCGAGGCGACCATCTCTGTCGGCGTCATCTTGCATCTTCACAATCCACAAGTCCAGAACAGATTCCGGAACGCGCAGTACCACACAGAGCCATGACTACATGGAACTCTATTCCACATCAAGTAACTCATGCAAGCAGTAAAATCACATTTAAAAAAACGGATAAAACTACACCTTATGGAACAAGCAGACTGTGAAGAGACACACACATTATACATTTTGAATTGTACATATGTAGTGGTGCTATAATGTTATGTACTTTTTTAACTTACTAGGCAAGTCAGTTAAGAACAAATTCTTATTTACGATGACGGCCTACCCCGGTCAAACCCGGCAGACGCTGGGCCAATTCTACATTGCCCTATGGGACTCCCAATCATGGCCAGATGTGATTCAGCCTGGATTCAAACTAGGGACTGTAGTGACACCTTTTGCATTGAGATACAGTGCCTTAGACCGCTGTGCCACTCGAGAGCCCAACTATTTTTGTGTGATGTAAGTGCCTTGTTGTGTTTGGACCCCAGGAAGAGTACTGCTGCATTAGCAACAGCTAATGGGGATCCCTAATAAATACAAATACAAAATACACACAACCTGGACAGAAGTAAGACAGAAGTAAGTTTGAATGCAGGCTCAAACTGCAGGGCAATCTTCAGGCAGAGATGTGCTACTTTTTATTGCAATTGTTTTATATACTTCTCCAGAACAACTGCCCCTAAATATCTCTCAATCCTCCTAGTCCTAACCCTGCCTTCCTTGCCGTGGCTGGTGGAGAAAAATAATAACAACCATATTTAGAGCAGAGAGAGAGAGAGAAAGAGGATGAGATTTCTGCCGTGCCAAAGAGGCTGTCAAAACCCATTACCTAAGTGTCCTTTAACTCCCCATATGCTTTTGTTGCCTAATCAGCTTTGTATCTCTCCAAATCCCAGATTGAGATAACAAACAAATGGATCAGCCCGTCGTTCACGGCAACGTTCGCCCCTCCCTCTCCCTCGCCCCTCTACCGCACTGCTGCAGCACTGCCCGGTGGCCAGGGGAGGAAGTGCAGTCTGACATTCATTTAAAAGAGGAGGAAAGGGGGGGGCTAAGTTGCTAAGTCCACTTTCCCCTCCGTCGAATGGATCCCCTTCCCTCCCTCTGGCCTACTCGTCCCATGATCCTCTTGGCTTTTTCTTTTTTTTCTTCTTTACTCTCGTTTTAAGGAGGATTGGAGTTTATTGCAGACAATCCACGCTGGTCGGGAAGTACAGTGGAAGGACCATGGCGGACTTCCGAGGGGAAAATCGCCTCACAATAGCACAAGGACTCTTATCAGATTTAGGTGAAGGGTTGGTGGTTTAGAGCCTGAGCTCTCTCAGGGGTAAACTTTGAGACAGAGGGGGGGAGGGGGGATACAGTGATTATAGAAATGGGTTTTAGCCAGTGGCGAGGACATGCTGAGAAGGCCTCTGATCGACTGGATGGCCAAAAGAGGGATATTTCGTTGTGATGCATCATGGCTCAGAATGCCGTTTATCGCTTACAGAGGCAGCGGTTAGATACGTACATACTAGATTTGCACATTATTCTGAGGGACGGTACTACAGTAGATCATTCTGTGATCATTCTGGAAGGTGTTATAACCCAGAGACCACAGGTTTAAGGCAAGTGACACAAGGAAAGCTCAGTCTGTTTTCCATTCGCGTGGAATGGCAGACAAATTACCAATGAAGTGACAAACACACACAAACAAACAAACACCCCCTGCCTATGCTTCCCCCTTCATCCACTAATCTATATCAGACAAATTAGGCAAACAGATTGGGGAGAGAAAAGATTGACTTTGGGCAGGCTAATTAGCTCAGACTCATTAGGAGTCTTTAAGAGGCTGTGATTAGGGATGTTTGTTTACATGCTGTGCTGTGCTTAATGACTGGGCTAGATCACCAGCCAGGCTGCCCACAGGGAGAGGGGAGACAAGACACAGCCTATTGACAGTCATTCATATTTAGAATTAGGGTCTATGGTGGGGGGCTGGGAGGGGATATGCACTCTAACGGAGCGCCACAACTTAAAGAAGAGAAGCCGGTCGATGTAAGTGGCGAGGAAGGTTATTGGTGGGTTCAACCTCCACTTTTGGAGGTATAAAACAGATACACGGACTGACTGCTAAAGTGCATGTTAAAGTTCTTCAACTAAAAAGTGTAAACTTCAGTAGAAAAGACCTTAACAGCCTGCAGCTCAACCTATAGACGGGTTGGTTGTTTAGCTACAAAACCGTGGCGTGCGCAACTATAGGGCAGAACAGACTGGGTTGGCATAGACTGTTGACAACGTGTAAACTATATTTAGTCTCCAATGTTTATTGATAACATAAATACATTTGCACAATGAGCACTTGTTGTCTCTCAAATACATTGTCACAGTTTTTCCTGTAGCTGTCTAGAGGATTTTAGCAGCATCTTGACAGCATCTTGTCATTGTTGCTAAGCTATCTGACTGTTCAGAATCATAACAACGCACGCCTTCTGGCCACATCGATGTGCGCGCATCCTTTTCGTGTCATTGTCAGCCACCCCATCTATACTGTACTGTTCTCTACTTCTCAACAAACTCTCCATGTACAACCACTCTCTTGCTACTGAAACACTCCCACACAGTATTACATGGATGAGGACAGTGTTCTCTGATGGTGAGTAGGACAGATAGCCAGACCATCTAGAAGTGCGTCTCTTGTCTTGTCTCCATGTCGTCTCTCCGTGTCGTCATATGGCTAGCTAGCTGTCCTCTGGGACTAACAGCTCGCTTTGCGTCCCCCCCAACGCCCCCCATACCTATATCCCAACAATACTCCCCCTCCCCACCCTGGGGCGACAAACGATCCACAATGGAGGACAGAGATGTTATAAATGGGGGCCATTTATAACTACCAGCACCCCCCTCCCCCTCGCCCCCGCTCCCCCTCGGTTTGGCGAATTGGTGGCGGAGGTGAGACGCGAGACAGAGCATCCCTCTCCTGGCTAATGTCACACAATTACCTTTTAACCACTCTGACAGGCGCTGCACAAACATGCCACAAGAGTAACATCAAATCATAACTGTCACAGACGATCGAGTTGAGCCATCGAGTGAGCCCGCCCGTGCCTGCTCTTCTGTCTGTCACACAGATGACACCATGGTGTGTGTGGGTGTGTGGGGAGGCTAAGGATGCGTGTGTGTGTGTGTGGGGGGGGGGGGGGGGGAGGCTGAGGATGCGTGTGTGTGTGTGTGTGTGGGGGGGGGGGGGGAGGCTGAGGATGCGTGTGTGTGTGTGTGTGGGGGGGGGGGGGGAGGCTGAGGATGCGTGTGTGTGCGTGTGTGTAGAATGAGGAGGTGATTTGAATTGATAACAGAACACAAATATCATATCAACACAGCGATGTCATCACTCATGCTGCTCAGCCCTCAGTCAGAGAGAGATGGATCACTTCCCCTCTTCTGAAGCCTCTCTGTCTCACTCACCTCTTTTTTTTGCACTCCTTCTTTCTCTCTCTCACACACACAAGGGATCGGCATGAGAGCATGGAAAATGGAGTGGACTAATGATATTCCTGAAATGTTAGCCACGAAACCTGAAAGAAGTCAACCATATTTACCGTACCACTAAACATACAAAGCATTGACTTTTTAAATTGTTGATTTTTCTCAAAATAAAGAATTTGATAGATATACAGTAGGAAGAGAGTAGGAACTATTCTAATATGGCAACATGCTCTCGGTACAATTTGCCATTGTTTTCCTCAAGCTAAGTATTCAATTATGCTTCTGAAATCTCAGGGAAAGTGACAATGGAGAATAGAATAAAACTGCCCAGGATGGACATTTTCTTTGGCATCACCTTACATTAAAACAATCACATACACATCCAGTACCTTCAGAAAGTTAACTCAATGTTGCCAAAAAGCACCTGGAAGATCATCAATACTTTATAAACTGCCCCGATGGGTGTTTTTAAATAGTTGATTTACAATTCCCTGACCTGTCAATGTTTTTAATTTGCTCTTTTATGATTTTCTTATACACTTGTGAATTCTATGTTTTTTTTTACTAGATTCCCTGTAGTTTTTCTTGCTGTCTGTCTGTGATTATGTAATGACTTGGTGCTGCCTATCTTAGCCAGGACGCTCTTGAAAAAGAGATTTCAAATCTCAATGAGCCCTTCCTGGTTAAATAAAGGTTAAAAAAATAAAGACTCTTGGAAGAATGTTCTATAGACAGATGATTCAAAAGTATAACTTTTTCAATGACATGGCTCCCATTATGTCTGGTGAAAACCAAATACTGCATTCCACAGTAAGAACCGCAGACCAAAGGTCAGCATGGTGATGGTAGTGTGATGGTAGTGTGATGGTAGTATGATGGTAGTATGATGGTAGTGTGATGGTAGTGTGATGGTAGTGTGATGGTAGTGTGATGCTTTGCTGCCTCAGGACCTGGACGACTTGCCTTAATATGAGGAACCATGAATTCTGCTCTGTATCAGAATTCTACAGGAGAATGTCAGGCCATCCATCTGTGAGCTGAAGCAGACCTGGGTCATGCAACAAGACAATGATCCAGAACACACAATCAAGTCTACATGAAAATGTCTAAAAAGCAACAGATTTGAAGATTTGGAATGACCTAGTCAAACTCCAGTCTTAATCTCAATTGAGGTGTTGTGGCAGGACTTGAATAGAGCAGTTCATGCTTGAAAACCCACAAACGTCGCTGAGTTACAGCAGCTCTGCATGGAAGAGTGGGCCAAAATTCCTCCACAGCAACGTGAAAGACTGATCAACAACTACAGGAAGCATTTGGTTGCAGTCATTGCAACTAAAGGTGGCACAACCAGTTGTTGAGTGAAAGGGGGCAATTACTTTTTCATACAGGGTCATTGGGTGTTGCATAACTTTGTTTATTAAATAAATTAAATAAGTATGTAATTGTTGTGTTATTAGTTCACTCAGGTTTCCTTTATCTAATATTAGGTTTTGGTTGAAGATCTGATAACATTCAGTATCCAAAATATGCAAAAGTAGAGAACATTTGAACGGGGACAAATGCATTTTCACGGCACCGATACAATTTAGGCTGCATTCAGTAATTCAACAGCTCAAGTAACAAATTCATATTTGAACACGTTCTTCTTGACCATGGGTATTCTGAAGTGTCGGCCAGAAGAAAGCCTCTCGAACTGAGGGTGTGGAGGGTGGGAGGGGTCACCAACAAAAGCCAGTGTCTTCCTTTTGGTTGCCTTGTGGGACAGACTGCTCAATTGTGCCTGTGGTCGACCAATTACTTTGCTGGCTGTGTTTACTATTCTGTTCAGTTTGCTTCTGCTCCTCATGCTCAGATTACCATACCAGACTGTCATATTGAATGTGAGGATGCTCTCCATCAGACTGCTGTACACCCTCTCCAGAACATCCTGGCTGACCCCTGACCCCTTCAATTTCCTAATTAGAAACAGGCACTGGCAAATTATTATTGTTGTTATTTTTTAAATACAGTCTGCAATCTTTGTAAAGCTCAGCTTGTCATCAATTTGTGTCCCTAGGTCTTTGAAACACTTAACCACCTCCACTGGTTGGTCATTCAGAGAGAGTGGTTGGGACATCGGCAGGTTGTTGCCATTGATGATTAGCTCCTTTGTCTTGTCCACATTGATGTGGGGGCACTTGACCGGTCCGGGACCATTCTGGAAGGTTTTTGTTGGCCTGTTTAAAATAGGTGTCCCCATCTGACGTAGTATCTTTAAAAAATTGTCCCACCATTGCCATGTCATCTGCTTACTTAAGAAGGCTCACATTGTTTCCTGGATGAAGAGAGTGAAGAAGTGAAAGAGAGATTCAATGCGTTCCAGTTGCATTAACCAGTCAGTCAGGTATCTGACCCATGCTGTGCAGTCAGAGGTTGGCCACCCAGCCTCCAGTATGACTGCTCTTCTCTCCTCTCCCGGGCTTAGCTGTCACTGTTCTAATTGCCTGACTGTGACCCCGCCCACCTCCATTCACCGGGCTAATTAGTCTTTCTTTAGGGCTCTCCAATTCAGTTCAGTTTAATACAATTATAGCTTTATTGGCATGGAAACTGAGGGGAATTACATTGTCAAAAGTGAATTATGACTCACTCTCTATTTCTACAGGAGTTTTCCTTCAGTATTTTGGATTAGGGTAGAGGACTGGCAATCTGTTTGCTGAGAGGTCTTGAATGTGTGTTGATTGGATTACTGTACTTACTTTGCTCTCAGTTTTTAAATTTTTTTTTTTTACAGTTTCTTAGTGTCTTAGTGTGGACTATAACGTGGAGTGAATGACCGCCAACAAATACCCCTGGCATACCTAGCACAACCCCCCCACACACAAGCACTCATACATAAACACACATATTAATATGGACTGTAGCACGTCTTCCCTCCTTTCCTTCAGGTGCCAGGGAATGATTTAACCAGACAGGGGAAGTTCAAAAAGAAAAAGAACAGAAGAGGATGTGAGAATTAGAGCAGCGATTGAAGGCATGCAAATTACATGATCATGATATGCTAATGAGCAGGGTGAGGGAGGGGTGCAGGCGGGGGGGGGGTAAAGTTTGGTTAGGGAGCGGGCTGGCGAAACAGCGGGCGTATGGGTGCTGCTTGGGCAAGCAGTGAGTACACACATTGCCATGCTGAGAGAGAGAACATTTAGCAAAGGAGAGAGAGAGAAAAATCAAGATTGAAGGAGAGAAATAGAGAAAAAGACAAGAGAGATGGCCCCACAGGTTAATGGATACTGATTGATTCCCAAATTACATTTCACAACCACACTCCCTCTCTTTTCTCTCACCATTCCACACACTCCCTCTCTTTTCTCTCACCATTCCACACACACTCCCTCTCTTTTCTCTCACCATTCCACACACACTCCCTCTCTTTTCTCTCACCATTCCACACACACTCCCTCTCTTTTCTCTCACCATTCCATACACACTCCCTCTCTTTTCTCTCACCATTCCATACACACTCCCTCTCTTTTCTCTCACCATTCCATACACACTCCCTCTCTTTTCTCTCACCATTCCACACACACTCCCTCTCTTTTCTCTCACCATTCCACACACACTCCCTCTCTTTTCTCTCACCATTCCATACACACTCCTTCTCTTTTCTCTCACCATTCCACACACACTCCCTCTCTTTTCTCTCACCATTCCACACACACTCCCTCTCTTTTCTCTCACCATTCCATACACACTCCCTCTCTTTTCTCTCACCATTCCACACACACTCCCTCTCTTTTCTCTCACCATTCCATACACACTCCCTCTCTTTTCTCTCACCATTCCACACACACTCCCTCTCTTTTCTCTCACCATTCCACACACACTCCCTCTCTTTTCTCTCACCATTCCACACACACTCCCTCTCTTTTCTCTCACCATTCCACACACACTCCCTCTCTTTTCTCTCACCATTCCATACACACTCCCTCTCTTTTCTCTCACCATTCCATACACACTCCCTCTCTTTTCTCTCACCATTCCATACACACTCCCTCTCTTTTCTCTCACCATTACACACACACTCCCTCTCTTTTCTCTCACCATTCCACACACACTCCCTCTCTTTTCTCTCACATTACACACACACTCCCTCTCTTTTCTCTCACCATTCCATACACACTCCCTCTCTTTTCTCTCACCATTCCACACACACTCCCTCTCTTTTCTCTCACCATTCCACACACACTCCCTCTCTTTTCTCTCACCATTCCATACACACTCCCTCTCTTTTCTCTCACCATTCCATACACACTCACTCTCTTTTCTCTCACCATTCCACACACAGTCCCTCTCTTTTCTCTCACCATTCCACACACACTCCCTCTCTTTTCTCTCACCATTCCATACACACTCCCTCTCTTTTCTCTCACCATTCCACACACACTCCCTCTCTTTTCTCTCACCATTCCACACACACTCCCTCTCTTTTCTCTCACCATTACACACACACTCCCTCTCTTTTCTCTCACCATTCCACACACACTCCCTCTCTTTTCTCTCACCATTCCACACACACTCCCTCTCTTTTCTCTCACCATTCCACACACACTCCCTCTCTTTTCTCTCACCATTCCACACACACTCCCTCTCTTTTCTCTCACCATTCCACACACACTCCCTCTCTTTTCTCTCACCATTCTATACACACTCCCTCTCTTTTCTCTCACCATTCCACACACACTCCCTCTCTTTTCTCTCACCATTCCACACACACTCCCTCTCTTTTCTCTCACCATTCCACACACACTCCCTCTCTTTTCCCACCTTTGTTTTGTTGTATTTGTTTCTCAGTAACTTGCACTTTGCAGTCTTTATAGACCCTGTAGACACAAGCTTAATGAGCAAAGTAGAAATAACAGGCAGTGCCTCAAATAAAATCTAATCACATTTGATTGGTCTCTAACACATATTTGGCAGATGTTATTGCAGATGTAGCGAAACACCTAACAATACAAAACACAACATACAAATCCCCCCCAAAATGTAATGACCGAAATTAAGAAATATCAGAATGAGCAATGTCAGAGTCCGGAATATATATAAACCACAAAACAACAGGAAAGAATTCAGACCCCTTGACTTTTTTCACATTTTGTTACGTTACAACCTGATTATGGGGTATTGTGTGTAGATTGATGAGGGAAAAAATGATTTTGTCAATTTTAGAATAAGGCTGTAATGTAACAAATTGCAGAAAAAGTCAAGGGGTCTGAATACTTAATATTCTTTTTAATACTTTTTTGCTGTAGACCTCCTGGAGGGCAGGCCGTTTACCCCCAGTGATGCGTTGGGCTGATCGCAGCACCACCCTCTGGAGAGCCCTTTGACTCAGACTAGAAATCAAGTTTACCCCCAGTGATGCGTTGGGCTGATCGCAGCACCACCCTCTGGAGAGCCCAAATGCCTCTCATTTGATGACAATGGCCTAGCAACCAAAAACAAGTCTTGGCTACCAAGTGTTGGAATCTCAGTCATTCTGCCTGCCTATATATGTGTTCTTGGCCTACCTAAACCAGAGCAGAGTATTTGCCATGAAAGACAGTGTCTATGGGAGTTGGGACTTACCATCTCTTCTTTAGTCAGACAGATTGAGCAAGACAGAGTGTGACACTCCTTTGGAACCATGTCAGCTCATACATTCTTCTTTATCAAACACAGAGAAAGTCTGTCCGGGTCTGGCAAAGCGCCAACGTCTTCCACTCGATCTTCCCTGACAAAACCGGAGAGGCCCATTCAACCGCTGTCTCCATTTGGACTTTAAATACATTTTAAGGGACTGAATGGGGAGACCATATTACAATTGGGTTTTTTAGGTGGTGCGGGTGGGGTAGCAGATCTTTATTGAACAAGACTGCACATATGCGACCTCCGCGTGCCATACCGTGTGATGGAACACTTTACCTCGAGATAAGCATGGGAATGAGAAAAAAACCATATAAAAAAATCGGGCGACGAACGCAATTCAATTTTTTAAGCAAAATATTAATGATCTTTCATTTGGTTCTCATCAGAAAGGCTGCCGGGGGAAATTGCATTCTATACTGGTGAAAGCAAGTCAGAGCGAGACTGGATAATGGGCAATAGGTGTGTAGCCTAGGAAAAGAAACGAGAGAGGGAGGGAGAAACGACAAATACCCTGATGAGGTGGGGGTAGAGAGCAGGGGAGAGTGGCTAAGGTTGGAGTGGGGGAGAGAGAGAAGAAAATGGAGAGATTGGAAATATAAATTTATGACATTGAAAATGACTATGACAGAGTCGGGACAGGTCCCTTTACTCTCTCCTCTCTTTGGTAGCAGTCAACCTTGCAATGAGGGCAGATCACACAGAAATATGCTGTTGGGGGGTGCTGAGCGCCGCAGACCGGATGAAATGAGGGGAGTGGAAGAGGTATGGATGCTTAGGTAAGGTGGGGTGAGGGGTGGGGGTAGCCTGGTAGACGGGGGTGAGGGGGGTAGCCTGGTAGACAGGGGTGGGGTAGCCTGGTAGACGGGGGTGGGGGTAGCCTGGTAGACGGGGGTGGGGTAGCTTGGTAGACGGGGGTGAGGGGGGTAGCCTGGTAGACAGGGGTGGGGATAGCCTGGTAGACGGGAGTGGGGGGGGGTAGCCTGGTAGACAGGGGTGGGGATAGCCTGGTAGACAGGGGTGGGGATAGCCTGGTAGACGGGGATGGGGGTAGCCTGGTAGACGGGGGTGGGGATAGCCTGGTAGATGGGGGTGGGGGTAGCCTGGTAGACGGGGGTAGGGATAGCCTGGCAGACGGGGGTGGGGGTAGCCTGGTAGACGGGGGTAGCCTGGTAGACGGGGGTGGGGGTAGCCTGGTAGACGGTGGTGAGGGGGGTAGCCTGGTAGACGGGGGTGGGGGTAGCCTGGTAGGGGTGAAGAAGGCCATGAGCGGGTGAGATGATGTTGTCAGTGACCGATGTAAATCGCAGCACTAACAGACACAGTCGGCTGGCTGCGCGGGGCGGGGCCTGCCGCCACGGCAATGGCACTGACAAATTGAATATTTTCGGAGGACTTAATCAGAGGAAAATGGGGTTTCATCTGTACGCCTCCCAGCCGCCTGCAAAAAAATAAATGATTGCCTGTCCCTCTTGTTTTCACCCTCTCGTCCCTCTCTCTTTCTTTCTTTTCTCCCTAGCACTCTCTCTCTCTCACTGAGCACAGCTACTGAACCATGGGAAGGTTACCAAAAGGGAGTATCTGTGGCATTTTTACAAAAGGAGAGGGAAACACAAGAGCACACACACACACACACACACATAGACCTTGCAGAAATATGTATTCGATGTTTATGTATTCCTATTGGTTGGTTGAATTTACAAATCAATAAGGTCATTGGTCATGCTTGCAGATTAGGGAGATAGCGACGTACCAGTCTGTATTGACATGCAAGCGGCAGGTCATGTTCTGAAATACTGTGTTCTATTTAAGCAATAATACACAAGAGGCCATGTGTTATGGCATTTTTATCATGGTTGCGACGTGGTCACTGATTTCTGCATGTCTAATGTTAACACTAGACGGGTCCACTTGCTCTTCATCTTGTTTAATTTCTTTCATGTCCTCCTCTTCTTGTTGGCAGAGTTCTTCAAATGTTAGTGGATAAAACAAATCAAAAGTAACTTTCAAATCATCCATACATGACAAGTTACAGGTGCTAAGGCTAGTTGTCTCATATATCATTGGCAGGATAGGCTCTAACAATGGGGATTTCCAAACCACCAGTTGTATAATTAAGCAATAAGGCACGGCGGTGTGGTATATGGCATATAAACCATGACTAAGGCCTGTTATTATGCATGATGCAACGCAGCGTGCCTGGATACAGCCCTTAGCCGTGGTATATTGGCTATATACCACAAACCCCCGATGTGCCTTATTGCTATTATAAACTGGTTTCCAATGTAATTAGAGCAGTAAAAATAAATGTTTTGTCATACCCGTGGTATATGGTCTGATATACCACAGCTGTCAGCCAATCATCATTCAGGGTTTAAACCACCCAGTTTCTAATTTCATATTTACAATGAATGTTTTATTTATTTAACTAAGCAAGTAAGTTGCGAACATATTGTTATTTACAATGACGGCCTAGGAACAGTGGGTTAACTGCCTTGTTCAGGGGCAGAACGACAGATTCTTACCTTGTCGGCTTGGGGATTCGATCATGCAACCTTTCAGTTACTAGTCCAATGCCCAACGCTCTAACCACTAGGCTACCTGCTGCCCGTATACAGGTTCACTATGTACTGTACATGTCCTGATATGGATACTGTATATGTACGGTACCTGTTAGATATTGGGGGCATCCTGGGATGTGTTTAGTGTATGTTATTTCTGTAAGAGATGAGTTAGCTAGCATGCTCTAATTGTAACGGTCACAGTAGCTTCCTGCTAATTCACTTATTTCCATGACAACAGACAAATCAGCATTTTGTACAGCCATCATCAGAATGTACAGCCATCAATATACTGTTGTCCTTCACATCTAATGTGCTTCCTTGTGTCCATCTTCAGGTACTTGCATTTATTGTATTTTGTAAAATGTTTGTCATTGTTATGACGCTTGATTACAAAATACCCAGTCTGATATGGACATTTGTTTCCCATGTTATTAGCAAGGTGTTCCTAATGTTTGGTATACTGAATGTATAGTCTGTGATTTAGGGGCATGGAGGATTAACTGCATTTTCATTTATTTTACTGTACTTTACATGATGATTTAGGAGTAACCTTATTTGATAGATACCAGAACTATTCTGGAGTAGTGATAATGAAAAACTTGGATGGCTATTCAGAAACTAAGTGCTCCTGGTTGCAAAGTTTATTTCCAAAGCTTGGAAAACGCAACAAAATAAGTTGAAAACTGGAAGATTTTTGTTGTGTTTCAAATGTTTTCATTTCAGTAAGAATGCAAACATGTACATACAGTACCAGTCAAAGGTTTGGACACACCTACTAATTATTGTTACTATTTTCTACATTGTAGAATAATACTGAAGCCATAAAAACTATGAAATAACACTTATGGAATCATTTAGCAACCAAAAAAGTGTTAAACAAATCCAAATAAATGTTGAGATTCTTCTTTGCCTTGATGACAGCTTTGCACAAAGCTCTTTTATTTGATTTAAAATTGTAAATTTTATTTTACCCCTTTTTCTCCCCAATTTCGTGGTATCCAATAGTTTTTTAGTAGCTACTATCTTGTCTCATCACTACAACTCCCGTACGGGCTCGGGAGAGACGAAGGTTGAAAGTCATGCATCCTCCGATACACAAGCCGCACTGCTTCTTAACACAGTGCGCATCTAACCCGGAAGCCAGTGTGTCAGAGCACCAATGTGTTAGAGGAAACACCGTGCACCTGGCAACCTTGGTTAGCGTGCACTGCGCCCGGCCCGCCACAGAAGTCGCTGGTGCGCGATGAGACAAGGACGCTAGGCCAATTGTGCATCGCCCCACGGACCTCCCGGTCATGGCCGGTTACGACAGAGCCTGGGCGCGAACCCAAGGTCTCTGGTGGCACAGCTGGCGCTGCAGTACAGCTTTGCACACTCTTGGTATTCTCTCAACCAGCTTCACCTCAAATGCTTTTGACTGGAACTGTATCTATCTATGTATGTACATGTCTGCATATATAAGTATGATCATTTTATTTAGATACCGCAAATACAGTGTCTTATAAGGGGGCTGGGCATTATGAAAATGCACATAAATCCATCAATCAATATCAATATTTCAGTGAAGTACATATACATGTGTATTGTATTACCAACCTCACACATAAAAACACACATACCAGCCCAGATTCACAAAACACTTCTTATACAAATAAAGAAAAGAAAGACATTTCTTCTTAAGGGTTTGTGCAGTGGTCTAAGCCACTGCATCGCAGTGCTAGCTGGGCCACCATAGATCCTGGTTCGAGTCCAGGCACTGTCACAGCCGTCCGTGACCGGGTGACCCATGGGGCAGCGCAAAATTGGCCCAGCGTCGTCCGGGTTAGGGGAGGGTTTGGCCGGCAGAGATGCTCTTGTCCCATCGTGCACTAGCGACTCCTGTGGCAGGCCGGGCGCAATGCAAGCTGACACGATCGCCAGGTGCAAGGTGTTTCCTCCGACACATTGGTGCGGCTGGCTCCCGGGTTAAGAGGGCACTGCGTCAAGAAGCAGTGCGGCTTGGCTGGGTTGTGTTTCAGAGGACGCACGGCTCTCGACCTTCGCCTCTCCCGAGTCCGTACGGGAGTTGCAGCGATGGAACAAGACTGTAACTACCAATTGGATGCCACGAAATTGGGGAGAAAAACGAGTAAAAAACATATAAAATACATATACGGTTTGTGAATCTGGGTCCAGGTCTCTATCGAGTGCTTGATAAACACTAATAAATCTTCCTTCTCACCGCAGCAATCAGTCATCTATCTGCTCTGTACTCGGAGTGGGGAGTGTGTGTATGTGTGTGTTGGGTGGATATCGGTGTTTGGTGTAATGAATGATATGTGCGGCATAAAAGGTTTGGTATGCTGCTGAAGGGTTGTGTGGAGAAGGGTTTGTGTATTTTTGTGCGGGGCGGGTGTGTTTAGATGGTGTATGTGGTGTTGCGAGCGAATGCTAACAACTACACCGACCGAGCTAGCAGCTCATGCTCAAGAGTATGGTGAACATTCCCTTACAAAAATAATATTCCAAACAAGCTGAATTCGAGTCCATGCATACATTAAGATGACAAGGAACATATTACCTTAGTTTTTTGTGGATATAGAGCGATATTTACACACTTCTAATCACAAAATTAGCAGAGAAGAAAGCAGCTAACCTTGTTCAGATAGGTCGGAACACAGAACATTTATAATGGCTGATGCAACAGGTTCAGAGGAAAAGGACCGAACCATTCCACAGTTCTCGATTGTAAAACTCCGATGAGAGATACTGAGAGATTTGCATTGGTTGTACAAAAAGTACACCAACTTAATCATAGTTAAAGATGAATGGTAAATTAAGCAATGCCACAGTAGAACATTAATTCAGAAATTAAATAACCCCATAAGTGACCTGATTGAACCAGTCCACTCAAAATAACGTTGAAGATTCAAAGTAGCATACCTCTGCTATATCAAAATTAAATATCTCATAACCCAACAAAATTACCTTGCCAACCAGTTACCTGTAGTTTTCTATATTGGCTTGATACACAATTTAGCATAGCTGTAATAGATGTGTTAGCATATAGCTGTTCCATCCATAGACCCACATGAGCAGAGAGGGCTTCACAGCTTTGATGACATTATCTATTTATTCCATGATGAATGTAGCAATCTCCCCCCTGTTGCCCTGTCTGCCTAATTTGTTATGATGTGACACAGTGGAGGCTTGGTCGACTTGTTGATGGTAGGTCCAGCAGCTAAGTGGGATGAGAACTCCAAAAAGACCACGAGGCTGACAAAATGTGTATTTGTTTTGATTTGTTTAGTTCTGGTGTCCGAAAGACACCAGATTTATGGTTTGCAGTAGAATAGTAGGCTACATACTCAACAGGATTTCATTCCAGTTTGAGTCTACAATAGTTTGAGTTGAAGTGGAAATTGCTGAAACAAAGTCATAGATGCACATACTTAGGAAATAATACATGAGAGGCCATGTGTTATGACATTTTTATCATGGCTGTAACATGTTCATTGACCACCACAGCCATGATAAAAATGTCATAACACATGGACTTAAGTGTATTATTGCTTTTATACAAAGGGTTACCAGCATTAAGAAGCAAGATTCTTTCCCAATTTTTATCAAAACGTGATGCTACATTCACTAACAATGGTTGTCAAGTGCAATTTTAGGCGTTCTCTGGTTGTTAGTTGTATTAGTATTGACTGCCATGTAAAGTGTAGTAGTAGTAGTAGTAGTAGTAGTAGTAGTAGTAGTAGTAGTAGTAGTAGTAGTAGTAGTAGTAGTAGTAGTAGTAGTAGTAGTAGTAGTAGTAGTAGTAGTAGTAGTAGTAGTAGTACATTGCTCGGTAACAATGGCATTTTTCATGAACGTACTGGCAATGTGTGTGTTGTGCAGTGCAGTATGGGCAGGACAGACGAACAATGGGAATTCCAAACCACCCATTGCATAATTGACTATTAGGCTACACCTGAGATAGGTTGGAAACATACTGCATGACAGACCATGTATTGGGAACATATATTATCTAGCATTTGTCAATTTAATGTGGACATAATCATGGCCGCAAACCCAAGAGCTTTGTCTTAGGGTAGACTATCTCGTCCAAATGCCCCATCAGAATCCTCCCTCTCCTCCCATTGGTTAAAGGTCAAGTTAAAGCTGGGAAGGAAGTATATCTGCAGGAGAACCCAGATCCACCTGGGTGCAACAGTAACAACAGGGCAGCGGACCACAACCGAGCATGAATCACTTAGCGGAGCAACAGTGAAATGTGTCACCTTTTGCAGCAGATTACCTCCCTGACATGAGTACAGTTATTACTTTACAGGATCAGGGACAGGGGGAGGGAGGGCTGGGGAGGGGACCACTGAGCTGGTCGATTATCTCTGAGATCTGGCTACTGCAGGCCCCCAGGCCTGGCCTTATAGCAGCTCACCATAAAAACAAAAATAACAAAAAAAAACAAGACATCACCATAGCAACACCCACTCGTAGCACATACTCCAGTAGGTATATTTCACTGGCCATCCCCAAAGCCAACACCTCCTTTGGCTGCCTTTCCTTTCAGTTCTCTGCTGCCAATGACTGGAACGAATTGCAAAAATCACTGAAGCTGGAGACTTATGTCTCCCTCACTAACTTTAAGCATTAGCTGTCAGAGCAGCTTACCAATTACTGCACCTGTACACAGGCCATCTGTAAATAGACCACCCAACGACCTCATCCCCATATTGTTATTTATTTTTCTTGCTCTTTTACACCCCAGTATCTCTACTTGCACATCATCATCTGCACATCTGTCACTCCAGTGTTAATGCTAAATTGTAGTTATTTCACCACTATGGCCTATTTATTGCCTTAACGCACTAATCTTACTACATTTGAACACACTGTACATATATTTTTCTACTATGTTATTGACTGTACGTTTGTTTATGTGTAACTTCTGTGTTGTTGTTTTTGTCGCACTGCTTTGCTTTATCTTGGCCAGGTCGCATTTGTAAATGAGAACTTGTTCTCAACTGGTCTACCTGGTTAAGTAAAGGTGAAATAAAAATAAATAAATACAAATTACTGCCTTCCCTGGTCTGGTAGGAAAACAGTGTACCAACCATGGGTGTATGTGTTTTGCATTTGAGTAATTTACGCTATCCAGAGCGACTTACAGTTAGTGCATTCATCTTGATAGCTAGGTGGGACAATCACATATCTCAGTCATAAACCACATTTCCAACCACAGTTTTTAATGTGAGGGAAGTCATATCGTATTAAAAAAATCACAACAGCTGTGATGGAAACAGGAAGTTTCGGTGTAATTTTATAAATGCCCACAGATCATTCGTTCGTTCTATATGGTGGGACCTGTTTGTGTCTGTAAAATGTATTATGTGCGAAATGTCGGTGGAAATGCGCAAATATGGGTACTGTGGGATTATTTAAGATACTATTTGAGGAGGGTTTCAGATGTTCTCGGGAATATGGACAGGGACTGGATTGCTCAGATCTGTAATGCTCAGGTATTTACTTTACAGGAATAAGAGAGGTAGAGAAGGGAAGCCAGGTAATGTCCTGCTGTGTATTAAGTATTATGTCAGTTGTTCAGTGCCTAAATTTGACTTGAAGCTGTTTGTAACGCATAACACTTTCAAAAAGCCATTAGTGCAATGGCTGTTTAGGAACAGATCCACTGTGGACCAGGGTCAGTCCTCGTTCTCTCGCTGACAAAGAGAGACTCTTTTAGTAGGAGCCCAGGACAAACTGGCTTCATCTCTCCACCTATCCTCTTGGGTGTTTTTCAACTCGCCTTGCGGTGAGAGAGAGAGCTGGCACTTGATGGTCGGTAGGCTGCATGGCTGTGGCTCTCGGTCTCCAAGAAGGGATTTGGATTGTTCTGCACTGCAGTGAATCAGGGGGGCTAGCGGAGGGAGGGGGGGTGCGGAGAGAGGGGTGGGGGGGGGGGGGTTAGCGGAGAGAGGGGGGGGGGTTTAGCGGAGAGGGGGGGGGATTAGCGTACAGAGTATCTTTATACAGTAATGTTAATGAAAAGTGCATAGATACATAACCTCTTTTACAAATCTATTGCAATTGTATATTGGACAACTTTGTGATTACTCAACTTGGACAAAGTTTTCTGTTCAATAGTAAACATACTTAATGACATTTAAAGTACGTTTGATTGTGACTTTCATGGCTAGTTATATGGTTGTGCATTATACAACTGTTGTTTATTTGACTGTAGTTGAAATGAAGTGTTACCCGACTAATACCCATACTAACTGACAGTTTGTATGCATCTTAAATACTCTTTTCTTTTAGTATTTTTCTGCCACTCTTTTAGACTCCTTTGCAATTCTGGCCAGGCTTATGGCTGCATCTTCTCTGATAATTGAAGAATATTTTGTTATTATCTGTTTTCATTTGGAAATCTTACATTTGAAGACATAAAACTCTAAGACTTGGCTGTGTTGGCCAACTCTGGGCTGAAGTTATTTTCTCTTAAAGTAGTTTAGTTTCTTTGAAAGTCCTACTAATTAAAATTGTCCATCTGTCTCATTCCATTATAATGCAATTGATAAGGGAAGTTATACCTTATCAAAAAAGTGATATACTTTTGGTGAATTTCAGACAATAGAACCTCAATAGTATTCTGTACTGTAGTTAGCTACTTATAAAACTACAAACAGTTTGCTGTGTGTCTGAATATGCCTATTTCCCATGGTGTGCACATTTGACCGTAACACGTACAAATTAAATGTATTTTACGGACGGGGGATCTGAAAATGAGCGCTGTTATCCATCTTGGAAAGTCCCTCACATTTCCTCTTCTTCTGATACGGAGCTCAGTACTGACAATTATTTCTCCCCTTCCTTAAACTCTCACAAACACAGTCCCAGATCTTACTCTCCTTCTCTCTTCTCTCTCTCCTGACCCCTGTCCCCTCTCTCCTCCTCCACACTCGGCCCTTCTCTCACGTCATTAAATGTCCTGTCTGCCTGTGTATACTATCTGTCCCTTGTGGCGCTCTATGCTAAATTCCATCATTAAAACCCATTACCCAGCTATCAAAACCCCCTTGTAATTCCAGCTAATGATCTAATTTCTCTAAGTGTCACCCGTGTCAGTCAGCAGCAGGGCGCCGGCAAACGTCCAAAGGGGTCTGGTCAGAGTACCCCATACCCCCCCCCCCCCCCCCCCCCTCCACTCATACCCCTTTCCTCCACCCATACCCCTCCCCTCCACCCATACCCCTCCCTCCATCCATCCCTCTCTCCTCCACCCATACCCCTCTCCTCCACCCATACCCCTCCCCTCCACCCATTCCCCTCCCCTCCACCCATACCCCTCCCCTCCATTCATCCCTCTCTCCTCCATCCATACCCCTCCCCTCCATCCATCCCTCTCTCCTCCATCCATACCCCTCCCCTCCATCCATCCCTATCTCCTCCACCCATACCCCTCCCCTCCACCCATCCCTATCTCCTCCATCTATACCCCTCCCCTCTATCAATCCCTCTCTCCTCCATCCATACCCCTCACATCCATCTATACCTCTCCCCTCCATCCATCCCTCTCTCCTCCAAAAAGAGGTTAGATAAATCAGTGGCCTACCAAAAATGACACGACAGGGTGGCGAGGGATAGTGTGTGTGTGTACGTGCGTGTGTGTGTGTGTGACTGCTCAAATATTCCACTTTAATAGCTAGGCCAGATCAACTAGGGGCCTGATTTTGGTAAAATTAAAAGGTGGGAAAAAGAGAGAGCCAGGTAAGAGGGAGAAATGCCTGCTGTTTGACAAGAGGCCATTCTAAATCCCATACACATCCATCATAAGTGAAGGTTTATGTACTCTGAAGGGGCGATAATAGCATTTAGCATTTTCACACAGCTTCCTGTCGTCTGGATTTGAGTGGAGAGAAAGAGGGGTGAAGAAAGTGGGGTAGAGGACACGGGTCGTTTCTTTTCCCTCCTTCCTCCTCTTCCTCCTCTTCCTCCTCCACATAGGCTCCTTCCTCTCCTCTCCCACTCTTCGGGAAATCATTCCCTGAATTGGAAAAGGGGCCCTGGGGCCACCGGGGCGCCCAGTCACTCGTTTTTTCAAAGTGGATAATTGACTACCTTCGCCTGGTAATTTGTCGCCTGCATATGCCAGCTAATACATCAGTGGGAGAGAAGCCCACACACTCTAACCTCACACACACACACAGAGGGCCCAGGCCGGGCCCCCCCTTACCAAAGAGCCAGGAGCTGGGAATTTGAAGAGGGTTTGAAGTGGTGGAGGAAAAACCTGAGATGATACATGGGCCCATTGTGGCATAATGACTCCCAAATACCTTTAAGCAGAGCAGAGTGTAAACCTGTATCTATACTAATCTGGGAGGAAATATGACTGTTTACACATTAAATGGGACTGCAAAAGAACCAGCTGTAGAATTAATTGAGCAATCAGGACATTGGAAAGAAATGTTGTACATGGCCTCTCTATTGCCGAGACCACATTTATCATCGCTGAGATGGCGGTCCCATTCTTTTATGTTTACCCCCCCTCCTCTCACTTACTGTTTTAATGTGCCCCCATCACCAAACAGATTAGGATTATTGCGACAAAACAAAGGTATTTGATGTGTTTTCAATAGTGGTGTCAGTACCTGATGTATTTATCATGTGTTTCCCCGAGACCTTTTCTCTTCAACGTTCACATCATGCTCAACGGAGGGAATGGAGTTACAGTGTTTAAAGTCATTGATTATTGTTAATGCCATACTTGATAAATTTATATTGAGGTAGTTTTTAGGCACACACATATATATATATATATAAAACAATATATAAACTTATATTTTTATTGATCCGTCTTTCGGATGGGACGTTAAACGAGTGTCCTGACTCTCTGAGGTCATCAAAGATCCCATGGCACTTATTGTAAGAGTAGGGGTGTTAACCCTGGTGTCCTGGCTAAATTCCCAATCTGGCCCTCAAACCATCACGGTCACCTAATAATCCCTAGTTTACAATTGGCTCATTCATCCTCCTCCTCTCCCCTGTAACTATTCCCCAGGTCGTTGCTGTAAATGAGAACGTGTTCTCAGTCAACTTACCTGGTAAAATAATGAATAAATAAAATAATGAATAGTTACTATATTTGTTCATCTTTATGTAGGTATATTTATTAATGTGCTCATAAAGTATACATTTAGCATTCCACCTTTCATTTGTATTGTGCAGGCTACTGTAGATTTGAAAAATATTTGTTTTGTATTTTGTATCTGCCTTTACATTTCTTTCTATGCAATTCCTCAGCTAATAGTTCAAAAAAAGTGTCTATTTTATTTAGTTAAATCCTTGTCTCTATTTCTATGATATCCCTTACATAACATTTTCAGTAGCGTTAGCCTCTACAGATGTAGCCTCTTACTTTGATCAACATGAGACAGGCAAACTTAAATGCAATACAGGACTTGTAAAATGTGTCGTGTATTTGAGGTTTAAAAAGGCTTCTGAAGTTTTTAATTTACACTTTGACATTTCAGACTTGATTTTCCCTTACGAAAAATATATCAACCCCTACAAAAATGTCCATTAATTATAATCCACATAATAATTCACATTTCCTATTGCTGCAGGATTATTTTCCTGCTGTAGCAAACTGGCTCAAATGACGATCCTACATCTGTACCACTAATATAACACACGTTAAGGTAGAAGTGGTCGTGGTCGTGCAGTACAATGGCGTGATTTATCATCTGATGGTCCTGTGTGGAAGCATATTATTCTCCCTCTCTCTGGTGTAAAGTGGTGTAGGCTCCAGGACCCAGTTTTTACCTTGCCCTTGTTCCAGGCTGCGGGCTGGAGCAGAGACTAAAGTAAGAATGGGGCCACTGGCACCTCAAGGGTACTGTAGCTACTACAGCTCCCTGCTTAGAGTGGAGCTTGGAGCTTTTGCCCATTACAAAAACTCCCTGAGGTTCATTAGACTCATAATAGCTTTTAGTTTGATATAGCACGCAAGGGTTCTTCAGTAATTACATTCATATGACGTACTCTCATATTTGTATTGTATGCATTTCCCATGTAAAGTAAGGGCTGCTCAATATCCCACAATAGTATACATAATATACTGTATACGCGACTCTAGGGTTTTCATTTTAACAATAGAAAATATCAAATTTCCATTGTGACGCTATTAGAAAATGTTTTTTTTAGGTACAGTACTATTCTCCTACACAGTCTACTGGTAATGATTTCATCATTTCCAAATAATGTATTTGTTTTAATAATAAAAAATGACAATAGTAATGTGTAAATGTGTAACCAAATTACCACGGAAATGAAAGTATAGGTAGGCAAGAAGCGGTAAAGCTGAATATTCTCTGAGAAAAAAGAATGGCTTCAAAAGACCAAGACTACAGGAAAAGAAGGACCGAGCACGCCCCCATTCTCATCGACGGGGCTGTAGTCTACATCAACAACAAAATAACATGGTCCAAGCACACCAAGACAGTCGTGAAGAGGGCACGACAAAACCTATTCCCAATCAGGAGACTGAAAAGATTTGGCATGGGTCCTCAGTATGGTTGCATTACTGCCTGGTATGGCAACGGCTCGACCTCCGACCGCAAAGCACTACAGAGGGTAATGCGTACGTCCCAGTACATCCCTGGGGCCAAGCTTCCTGCCATCCAGGACCTCTATACCAGGTGGTGTCAGAGGAAGGCCCTAACAATTGTCAAAGACTCCAGCCACCCTAGTCATAGACTGTTCTCTCTGCTACCGCATCGCAAGCTGTACCAGAGCCCCCAAGCCTAGGTCCAAGAGACTTTAATAATTCTACCTACAATATACACCTGCATATTACCTCAATTACCTCGACTAACGCACATTGACTCTGTACCGGTATACCCTGTATATAGCCTTGCGATTGCTTTTTTACTGCTGCTCTTCAATCATTTGTTACTTTTATTTCTTATTCTTATTCTTTTTTTTTACTAAATTGTTGGTTATGGGTTGTAAGTAAGCATTTCACTGTAAGGTCTACCTACACCTGTTGTATTCGGCACATGTGCCAAATACAATTTGATTTGATCAACGTTGTTTTCAGGGACTGAGTTAATGCTGCTGTTCTCTGGTCAATGAAGCTCTAGCTTCCTCTAGTGTATAAAAAAGGACGCTACAAGACACGACATTTAAATGCTAAATAAAAAACTCAAACTATCAGAGCTGCCAACTCATCCATTGTCGGTGAAACACACGCTTTTCACCCACTTCTCACGCTCTCAAGGAACACGTCTTATACCTCACACATTGAAAAGTACTGCTTTTGGTTTTCTAATTAGTCCATTGTATAGTCAGCGCGTTAACTTTTCAACTGTGCTCCAAATAGTTTTGAAATCGGAGCATCTTCGCCTGATATTGAACATCACGAACCTCCATCATTGTCCTGTCTTGCCACAGCACTGTGAACCATGGCACATTAAAGCATATGATTGGTCTAGTTATGTAAAGGATCAAGGGGACTGGATGCGTGTTTTGAAGAAACGCCCCTCAAGACTAGAGTGGAGATGAATAGAAAACGTTCTCTGGAGTTTAGTAATCGGCTGTCTAAGGCGATCCAAGACAGCAGGTTGAAATATCAAAACGAACTCTGAACAAACTATATTAATTTGGGTACAGGTAGAAACACATGAAACATTCATGGACACGTTGCTAGCTAATTTGTCCTGAGATACAAACATTGGGATGTTATTTTACCTGAAATGCACAAGGTCCGTTTTTTCTGGATCTTGGTAGAATTTTGACCCATTTTGAGTCACACAAAATCGTGTGTTCTCTACTCTGACATTTAATCCACAGATAAAAGGGGAACCCTTTTTTATTTATCCTTTAGCAGCCAGAAGCTGCCAGCAGCAGCCTAGTGGTTAGAGTGTTGGGCTGGTAACTGAAAGGTTGCTGGATCAAATCCCTGAGCTGACAAAGTAAAAATCTGTAATTCTACCCCTGAACAAGGCAGTTAACCCACTGTTCACCAGTAGGCTGTTGTTGTAAAAAAAAAAACAGATGTGTTCTTAACTGATTTGCATAGTTTAAAAAAAGGTAGAAGTCTTCTGTGGACTTGAGATGTTGGTTGGCAACCAACTTTAAGGTGCATTACCACCACGGACTGGAGTGTGGACCTCAGTTCATCTTTCAATCACCCACGTGGGTATATGCTCCTAAAAACCAATGAGGAGACGGGTGAGGCGGGACTTGCAGTGCATCAAGCATCAAAAATAGAATCAAGTTCTATTTTAGCTCCTGGCTACGCAGACTCTCGTTGACGCGCTCTGGCAGTTTAGATTAAATTATTGAATAATCATTTATAAATAATTTATTTTGCACGCAACGCGAGCGGTGTGGTCAGCATGTAAGAAGAGCAGCAACGCGAGCGGTGTGGTCAGCATGTAAGAAGAGCAGCAACGCGAGCGGTGTGGTCAGCATGTAAAACGAGCAGCAACGCGAGCGGTGTGGTCAGCATGTAAGAAGAGCAGCAACGCGAGCGGTGTGGTCAGCATGTACGAAGAGCAGCAACGCGAGCGGTGTGGTCAGCATGTAAAACGAGCAGCAACGCGAGCGGTGTGGTCAGCATGTAAGAAGAGCAGCAACGCGAGCGGTGTGGTCAGCATGTAAGAAGAGCAGCAACGCGAGCGGTGTGGTCAGCATGTAAGAAGATCAGCAACGCGAGTGGTGTGGTCAGCATGTAAGAAGAGCAGCAACGCGAGCGGTGTGGTCAGCATGTAAGAAGAGCAGCAACGCGAGCGGTGTGGTCAGCATGTACGAAGAGCAGCAACGCGAGCGGTGTGGTCAGCATGTAAAACGAGCAGCAACGCGAGCGGTGTGGTCAGCATGTAAGAAGAGCAGCAACGCGAGCGGTGTGGTCAGCATGTAAGAAGAGCAGCAACGCGAGCGGTGTGGTCAGCATGTAAGAAGAGCAGCAACGCGAGTGGTGTGGTCAGCATGTAAGAAGAGCAGCAACGCGAGCGGTGTGGTCAGCATGTAAAAAGAGCAGCAACGCGAGCGGTGTGGTCAGCATGTAAGAAGAGCAGCAACGCGAGCGGTGTGGTCAGCATGTAAGAAGATCAGCAACGCGAGTGGTGTGGTCAGCATGTAAGAAGAGCAGCAACGCCAGTGGTGTGGTCAGCATGTAAGAAGAGCAGCAACGCGAGCGGTGTGGTCAGCATGTAAGAAGAGCAGCAACGCCAGCGGTGTGGTCAGCATGTAAGAAGAGCAGCAACGCGAGCGGTGTGGTCAGCATGTAAGAAGAGCAGCAACGCGAGCGGTGTGGTCAGCATGTAAGAAGAGCAGCAACGCGAGCGGTGTGGTCAGCATGTAAGAAGAGCAGCAACGCGAGTGGTGTGGTCAGCATGTAAAACGAGCAGCAACGCGAGCGGTGTGGTCAGCATGTAAGAAGAGCAGCAACGCGAGCGGTGTGGTCAGCATGTAAGAAGAGCAGCAACGCGAGTGGTGTGGTCAGCATGTAAAACGAGCAGCAACGCGAGCGGTGTGGTCAGCATGTAAGAAGAGCAGCAACGCGAGCGGTGTGGTCAGCATGTAAGAAGAGCAGCAACGCGAGCGGTGTGGTCAGCATGTAAGAAGAGCAGCAACGCGAGCGGTGTGGTCAGCATGTAAGAAGATCAGCAACGCGAGCGGTGTGGTCAGCATGTAAGAAGAGCAGCAACGCGAGCGGTGTGGTCAGCATGTAAGAAGAGCAGCAACGCGAGCGGTGTGGTCAGCATGTAAGAAGATCAGCAACGCGAGTGGTGTGGTCAGCATGTAAGAAGAGCAGCAACGCGAGTGGTGTGGTCAGCATGTAAAACGAGCAGCAACGCGAGCGGTGTGGTCAGCATGTAAGAAGAGCAGCAACGCGAGCGGTGTGGTCAGCATGTAAGAAGAGCAGCAACGCGAGCGGTGTGGTCAGCATGTAAAACGAGCAGCAACGCGAGCGGTGTGGTCAGCATGTAAGAAGAGCAGCAACGCGAGCGGTGTGGTCAGCATGTAAGAAGAGCAGCAACGCGAGCGGTGTGGTCAGCATGTAAAAAGAGCAGCAACGCGAGCGGTGTGGTCAGCATGTAAGAAGAGCAGCAACGCGAGCGGTGTGGTCAGCATGTAAGAAGATCAGCAACGCGAGTGGTGTGGTCAGCATGTAAGAAGAGCAGCAACGCGAGTGGTGTGGTCAGCATGTAAGAAGAGCAGCAACGCGAGCGGTGTGGTCAGCATGTAAGAAGAGCAGCAACGCCAGCGGTGTGGTCAGCATGTACGAAGAGCAGCAACGCGAGTGGTGTGGTCAGCATGTAAGAAGATCAGCAACGCGAGTGGTGTGGTCAGCATGTAAGAAGAGCAGCAACGCCAGCGTTGTGGTCAGCATGTAAGAAGAGCAGCAACGCGAGCGGTGTGGTCAGCATGTAAGAAGAGCAGCAACGCGAGCGGTGTGGTCAGCATGTAAGAAGAGCAGCAACGCGAGCGGTGTGGTCAGCATGTAAGAAGAGCAGCAACGCGAGCGGTGTGGTCAGCATGTAAGAAGAGCAGTTTAGGTAGGGTGATCTGATTTGTAACTATGAAAATAATTTTGTCAAACAGATTGTGAACCCAAAAGTGTAAATTTGAATCTAGATGGGGGACAATAAATATATAAATCATTTGGTTAGGGTGTACGAGCAGATTTCTGTCATCTTGTCTACGGGACATTTTATAATCTATTTACTTGACTTAGTCTGATCAGTGGAACAATTCTTATTTGAAACAATGGACTAAAATATAGGGTGATTACGGTGCTCGTCAGCAAGAACACTACTGATATTCCCCACATTTATTGTATTATTCCACTTCATCCATATTTTGCCGGTGTAATCTGCATATTTTAAATCTGATATGCCTACCTGTGTCCGGAAATGCATTATTTGAGGTTATGTATTTTTGTAGCCATTCATGGGCAGTTTTGAATAAGTCATACAAATAAGCATTGGATATTAAATGCTCCAGGAATCAAATATAATTGTTGACATTTTAGTATTGTGCACATGCTAGGCAGAGATGGTAGGGGGACTCACAGCTCATAAACACGTCATATTTTGTCTATGTAGCGTAAAATGATGGCAAGGATCTTCAACTAGTAGGCATAAACCACCTGAATTTGATATTCATTCTATTTTTCTTGAAGGTCTGGTGATTATGAGAAATGTATTGTTATAACAACAAGAACATTTTCAAACACCCAGCACTTGGGAAACATAGATCAGGGGCGGTCAACCTTCCTGGAGTACAAGCAGGATTTTCTTTCAGCCCTATTTTAAAGAGAGAGTTCACCCAAATTACAAAATGTTTGTGTCATTACCTTGAAAGCAGTCTATGAACAAGCAGACTGCAATCTATGATTTGATTGCCCACTGTCATCAAGCATTAATATAAAAATGTCCTTGTTGTAGTGTTAACCCTCGCCTGCATGTGCTGCGTACAACTTTCCACCTGAGAACAGGGCTTAATCCCTGCTTCCAACCTTCCCACTGTTTCTGTCATTTGCCATATCTCATTTCACTACTGTTTGAATAAAGTGTCAAACCAACCAAAAATCTAATGGTAAGTTGTTGAATTTTGAAGTCATGTCAAAATACCTCGAATTGCAATAAATTAGCTTTAAAACATAGCAAATCTCCCTCCAAGCTTTCTTCAAACTTTGGCAGCCCTGTTTTCATTATATTACTTTGTACACCAGTTGATACCAAAGTCCCATAGAAAACCATGAAAGGTTTAACTCTCCTGGCCTCAAGTGCTGTTCAGCCATTGAAGCTTCCTTGGGGGCAATGACATGAAATTTGATACCACCTGAACTCATTCACCCAGGTATGCATTGACATCAAATAGGCTGTCAAATTCAGATGACAAAAATACAAAATGTGTAAAGATGACTATATAGAAGAAAAGGAGATGGGTTTGAAACAGATCAAATTGGCATAATAGATTGCATGCATTGTAGGGGTAGCACATTCCTCAGACGATTCTCACCCGTCTCTCGCAAATATTTTGTAGGCTACTCTCTCCTCCAGATGTCGCGGTTTCGCAAGCTCTGCCGAATGTCCAATCAGAAACGGTTTGGGTCTCGTTCCTATATCTTCACACCCGGCTCTTTCTCATGACAGGTGAGTTTGCAGAATTTTCCTAGCAAAATACAGGTCAACATATCCTCGCATGTAGACCATTTCAATTTTCAATAACACAATTGCTAAAATGTTTGTTTCTTCTGGTTGATGAACTTGACTTCTTAACACACGTCCTCCTATGATGTTTAACATACCTCTTGATACTACTCTTTACTTTTCATCGTGTGTCATGTTCTTCACACCCTTTGGATAATACTTACTATACGTGTTTGTGTGTGTGGGCATACCATCTGTAGGTTACTGAAGCAAATGTTCACAGACCAGATATAGCACAAGTAGGCTGCTACATGCTGTCTTGTGTTCTGTTTCCAAATGCACAAATAAACACGGACAGTTAGGAATGCAATAAAGCATTTGCATCAAGCTAACTTTGTCAATACCTCTTTCGTTTATCTTGAATAACTAAATAACCCTTCACATTTTGACTGGCTTCATAACATGCTTACACCACCTCAGATACAGGTCATGCAACTGCTGAGGCAGACCACGCCTCTCTAAAATCGTGTTCCAATCAGAATATCTCATTACTGTTGCTACCAGTGGTTGCTACTCATTTTACAGCCATTCCCTATTTAGAACGGTCTTGGTAAATTAGCATGTGACCAATGATCTTAAGTATGCAAATGTTCGACATGACCCCAAATCGCCAATAATATCTGCGTGTACAGCAGATGAGTTGCTTCATTTTCAACAGCGAACGATAAACGGAGTGTAGTGACAAAAAATCGCTAGCACAAAAAGTGATATATCAGCAAGGAATATCTTTGTTTCTATTTGGATTTTATGTGCAAGATGACATTTGAGGAACTAAGTGGGGAATATTCTACAGAAAGGTAAACTATACTTTTAAGCGCTTTTGCATTTGCCAATGTTGTCAGTACAATTTGTGAGTGACTGTTATGTCACTTAACTTGGCCATCAAGCCATGCATGCATTCAATTTACGAAAAAGAATGCGCAAAACTTCAATGTAATTTTATTCAGATATTGAACTACAGTTAACTTGACCTAAACTTTGATATTGTTTACTTTGTTAAATAGCTAGGTAACAGTAGCTTGGCTTGGTTGAGGTTTATGCAATATTTGAATATGTAGCTAGCTAACGCCAGCTTTTCTGTTCAGCTCACTTACAGTTTAGCCTACTGTAAATGCCGGTGTCAGGTCACTTTAGGGTAGCACACTTTTGACATGAACTAAAAGCTTCAGTGTATTCGACTATCAATGTACTCATCATACAATAATATTAAGTCAATTATGGAGTGACATGCACCGAAAATCAAACGCGATTTCAGAGTTTCAACTTGCAAATCAGTAATTTTTACTCGCAACTAGCACAAGGTAAAGCTAATGCTAGTATACCAAAGCCGGCGCCTGCTTTTGGCTGTAATTTACCAGGCTGATAGATTAGCCCTGGCATGGCCTCCTTTTCAAGAAGTTGAGCTTTGGCCATGAATATGTGAAAGTTGGTGTGAATTTGATGTTAGTTCTAATAATTCGTTCCTTTCGCTGTTGTAGGATGGATACAGTGACAAAAGCCTTGGAAGAGGTTCTCTCATCAGCATTACCCCAAGGATGCATAACAGTAGGGGTCTATGAAGCAGCTAAATCATTGAATGTGTAAGTAGGCTTCGCTTCATTAAAATCAATTAAAGTTGCAATGATGTAGTTTTTGTCTATGCATGCCTGCTTTAGAATGTCTGCAATTTGGGGGCAGGTAGTCTAGTGGTTAGAGCATTGGGCCAGTAACCAAAAGGTTGCTGGATTGAATTCCTGAGCTGACATGGTAAAAATCTGCCATTCTGCCCGAGAGGCCATCATTGTAAATAAGAATGTGTTCTTAACTGACTTGCTTAGTTAAAAAAATGTTTTAAATTCATGCTCTATTACTGCTACTAACCATTTATCTGTTATTTTCTTCAACAGAGATCCAGATAATGTGGTTCTGTGCATCCTGGCTACAGATGACGAGGATGTAAAGGACGTGGCCCTTCAGATCCACTTCACCCTGATCCAGGCATTCTGCTGTGAGAATGACATCAACATCCTGCGAGTGAACAACACCAGGCGTCTGGCAGAGATCCTTGGAGGGGGAGGGAAACAAGGGGGAGAGCCCATGGACCTGCACTGTGTCCTGGTCACTGTAAGTATCCATTTCCACTAATATACACTAAAATATGTTAAATGTAGACTTCAAAGTGACTTTCAAACAGACCAGGGTGCTAAAAATGTCTCCAACGTTTATTTTATTTTACTGATGCACTTGAGACACTCATGCTCTGAACTTGTCAGAACACACCCAGTAATTACTCACTCCTTGAGTCCTGTAGCGCACCACTCAGTCTTGATATCTAGACTTGCCGCTTGTGGGATTTTCATTTAGGCAAATAACGGAATTGCTCATAGTCTTGAAACCCCCGGGTTTCTATCTATTCCATTGTCATGTTAGGCCATGTCATAAAACAGGCATTTGGATCCTTGTGCCACTATTGACTCATTCTCTCTTTTTCTCTTGTCTTTGCAGAGCCCACACTCCTCGTCCTGGAAAGACCCAGCCCTGAGCAAAGTGAACCACTTCTGCAGGGAGAGCCGCTGCATGGACCAGTGGGTGCCCATCATCAACCTCCCAGAGCGCTGAAGGGTCCCCCCCACCCCCCAACAGCAAGGCCTGCGAAGTACTCTCTCTGAACAGGAGTAGTGTAATCCCTGATGGACACACTACCCTGGGGAAATTCCTGATGGAGGAAAAACAAGATAAACGACCACAAAATAAGGCATTTCAAGAAGAAAAAAAGATCAGACCCTGCCATCTAGATGGGATACAAAAGAGGATGGTTTCCACTGGGCTGGTGGAGTTAAACTCTCGGCTATGGCAGTCGAGGCGAGATGAGGCACATTTTATGTTCGGTCACGAGACCGAAACCGACGTCTGTGCTTTTTAACAGAAGATGGACACACTGTACAGAAGGATAAAAGCATGTATGGCAGAGCACTTCACCTTGTGGGGACTTTAAAGAGGGATAGCAACAAAAATAGGCACTGTTGTTAAGAGGACCATGGCCTTGGCGTCTCTCTGCAGAAACAGAGCACTTGTAGAAACACTGGACTTTTGCAATTTCATTTTTTATTCACACTGTTGATGTTGTCGTTACTTTTGTTTTGTAATTATTTAAAAAGGGAAGGGCTAAATATCTAATGAATATTCAAGATACTATGCATTCAGTCAGTGTTTCCAATGCCAAATGTTTTTTACTCAAGTGAAAAGTTTTTTTTTTAACAGTTAAGTTATTTCTTATGATATTTAAATGTATTTATATTAGCCATTTTTTACCATTATCTATATGAAATTCTCTGCAAAAGCACAAATATATTATTGTGGTCAATAAAACTTATTTTTGGAGCCAGAACTCGATGGTCCTTCTCATTCATTTTTTTTCAAAATTTCTGGAAATGTAACACAGCTAGTTGAACTTTGACCCCACAACATTTGTATAGGGAATCACATGCAGATCACGGAGGTCACACTGGGCTCTATGCACTCAGTGACATCCTCTTGCCAGGTGACAATAGCCCCACCTCCACCACGCTTTGTCAGCATGATCCTGCTCATTCATCCGTATGCCTTCCCCTTTTCATCGTCCTGAATTCAGCCCACGGGTAAGCTGAGAGCCCTTCCTGCATACCTCTTTGAATGCCTCACACCTACCTGCTGCCTCGCTAGGAAAAGTACTGCACGTGTGCAAAGTGCACCCACAGTGCTCACGTGCACATTTGACAATCCAGGTTTCTGCGTAGTACACACACGCGTTGATTGTCCACTTGCATGCAGAACTATCTGCTGAACAAGACAATAGTGAGTGCTCAGGTGAATAAAGGTAGAATGGAAACAGAAACACTTCACTGCTTTAACTAATAGAGCATACCCAGGGGAACATAGTACATATCAATCGCGTCAAATAACAAACATATTACAAAACCTCTGCTGAGTGAGGTTATAGCGTAAACTTTCCCCCAATTATCAAACACATGCTGCTTGCGAGGAGGCTGTTTGAGCCGGTTGCTGTTTATTAGCATTTCGCACGGAAGGTGCGGTAGAGAGCGCATGACTTTACGCCCTTGGAGTGTTGTGTAAAGGTAGACACTCCCGTGCGTGTAGGTTGTATAACGCGCTCTCCCCCAGTCCTTCCTCTACATGCTCACAGGTGACGCTGGCGTTGGGTGTGGATGATGTCAGAGCTGATGCAAGGCAGGCTTTCCCCTGGTTTGTCATGATCACAAGAGCTTGTCACCTTTGCACAGGAAAACAACGTTTCATTGTAGATGGCTTTAATTATCTTCTAGAATGTGTTTAATGATTAACAACTCCAATATTGCTAATATTTTTATTGGTGTTTTTTAATCGTTTTTCATATTTTCTTACTCTGACTGCAAATCATTTAATAAATGGATTCTATGATATTTTCATCAATAATAATGTATATTATATATTAATAACACAACTGGGTAGACCCTCCCAACAGCACTGAGTTAAAGGTTACCATGTCGTAACTAAGGTGTGTGACGACCAGTTGAGGGTGTGACACTGATGTCATGTGGTATTGTGTTGGTGGTGTTTGGGGGAAAGGTTAGATAAAAGTAGGGGAGGTGTGATGTAAGGTTTATGTTGGTACTGGAGGAGTTCAAGTCAGTCACAGGAGGAATTTTACATTCCCCAGCCCTTAGTAACTACCCAACTGGCTCCTTGGGTATCCCTGTGTTTTCTGGTTATTACCATCGACATACGCAAAAGTTGTATAGGGGGTTTAAGAAGGTTGTATAGGACAATAAATACTCAGGTCATCAAAATAATCTGAATCATATTTTTCACTCAATGTAATACAGTTTACTCAACAGATTACACTCAACATGTTACACTCAAATGTTACACTCAAATGTTACTCTCAACAGATTACACTCAACATGTTACACTCAAATGTTACTCTCAACAGATTACACTCAACATGTTACACTCAACAGATTACACTCAACATGTTACTCTCAACAGATTACACTCAACATGTTACTCTCAACAGATTACACTCAACATGTTACACTCAACATGTTACTCTCAACAGATTACACTCAACATGTTACTCTCAACAGATTACACTCAACATGTTACTCTCAACAGATTACACTCAAATGTTACTCTCAACAGATTACACTCAACATGTTACACTCAACAGATTACACTCAACATGTTACTCTCAACAGATTACACTCAACATGTTACTCTCAACAGATTACACTCAACATGTTACTCTCAACATGTAACACTCAACAGATTACACTAATAATACAATAAATACTGCAGAATATCAGTGTATATAACTAGAGAAAATAAATCAAATACAATTGCTGAATAAATTGTGTAACAACAGTGTAACAACATCCTGAGGGAACACTCGGGGTAGTAGACAGTAGATCAGATGTCATGGTTTGGCATGGTCCACTGCACTGCTGAATGGGGGTGAATGAGTGGTTCGGCCTAACCGAGGGGCTGTGCGGGGGTGGGACCACCAACAGTGCAGAGGACTGTGCTGGGATGGGTTCAACGCTGCCCCCCCCCCCCTCCCCGTCTCCCACACATCAGCACATTCCAACACACTGACACTGTGACTGCCAGGCTTTCACCAAGAGAGGCACGCGGTCAGTGGGCTTGCCAGGCCTTAGCAATGTGCCCACCAGGCTCGCCCTGGAACACAATGACATTGTGCTTGCCAGGATTACACTGTGTGCTTCGCGTCCAATACGCCTGCTTTGCACCGATATCAATACACTGTTACTGGGCAGCCAGGCTTCTGCAGGACACGGCTCCTAAAGGCATCCATAGTAAAAGACTGTACTTACTGTGGCTTTCCCAGCTGCAGAGATGAATCATGTGCAAGAGAGAACAATTTCTAAAATGTGTCATGTATACTCCCTCTCCGGCCTCTAGGTCATCAGGCTGCTTAATATCCTGCACACCTGTCACCATCGTCTCGCGCACCTCATGACACTCACCTGGACTCCATCACTTCCTTGATTATCTTCCCTATATCTGTCACTCCCCTTGGTTCTTTCCTCAGGTGTTATTGACTCTGTTTTCATGTCGGTGCGTTGTTTGTATAACCTGTTTATTGTTTCCTTTATTTATTCAAACACTCACTCCCTGAACTTGCTTCCCGACTCTCAGCACACTCGTTACAAGATGTCTCTTTTGGTTACTATCCAACATTTTCCTCATACTGAATTTGTTCTTTTTTTACCCACTAGCTGCCCGAAGACAAGGTCAGAAAATAAAGGGGAACAAGCTTCAGGCTTACAAATCCTTAAAATAGCGCCTCCTCTCTCGATAAGTGGAAACCAGGGTTTCAGCACCTATTTTTAGCTCTCTCCAGTTCATTGGCCCAGACGGCCGTGGGCCGAGGCCTATTCTAGTCTCACCATGGTGAGGTATAAACACATGTTCGCTGGACCCCACGTAATGAGAGGAAACAAGGCTAGGCTATAGATAACTCACAGTAGCTTTCTTTAGGCCACATGGCTGGAGTTGAATCAAACTGTTGAGCTTGGTCTGCATCCCCTTTGTACAGATGTAGGATCTTGTTGCTGGAGAACTTTCCTGCAATGCAAAACTTATAGTGTATTTTAACTAGTAATTTCCACTTAGAAATTTGAGACTTGATTTTCCCTTACCAAAAATGTATCAACCGCGACAAAAATGTCCATTAATTATAATCCACATAACCTGTAACTGCAGGATTATTTTCCTGCTGTAGCAAACTGCCTCAAATTAAGACCTGTATTTGTTAATTATTCCCTTTAGATAGGAGGGATATTGAATGCTGCATTTTAATAATACGTTTCAATTCATTGTTAGATTGTCTTAACATAATGGGAACAATGGATTCTTGCACGTGGTAGTATAATTACATTTTTGTCATTTAGTAGATGCTCTTATACAGTGTATACATTTTTCGTGCTTTTTCGCAGTGGTCCCTCAAACCACAACCCTGGCTTTGCTAGCTGCCTTGATCTACCAACTGAGCCACACCGGACCATATTACCCACCATCAGACTAACAATCAAGTGAGAAAAGTGAGGAAGTAACAAAAATAAAGAAGCAGAGGAGACAAGGTGCAATTATAAATCTATGTTTAATAACAACAGGAAAGACTGTACTCAGCAGAGAGAGAAACAAAGGCTCCATCACTTGATATAATGAACAAAACCACATACAGATGTCTTTAATCCACCAGGTTCACACTGTCTTCACAGAGGGTCAGGGAAAGGTCACGTACGAGTCTCACAAAGGTATATAAAGGCCATTGCTGGTATGCTGGTTGAATCAGAATTGTCTGGTGATGTCACACAAAGTAACAGTAGCCAGATTTAGCATATTAGAGAGATACACTTGTCAGAGAGAAAAGTCGTCGAGATACAATTGTCATCGCTCAATAATTCATAATGGGTTACTGGGTCTCCCTGTCTCTGATTTCAAGACCTTTATGATGAATGAAGTACCTTTTGGAGGGAGGATAACACAAACATTACAAACAGTAGCACCAGGTGTATACAATCAGACATGTTCTTTTCTCTTCTGCTAGTGACAAGACGATGGCACAATTCAGTTAGAAATCACAGGAAATCAGCACAGAAAGATCCATTTCATTTAACAAATAAAAAAATAATAATCTTCACACCACAATGCAAACACTTGTAAGGCTTTGTGAATGCAAACATAATTATACTTTCCAGCCTATCTGTGCTAACCACATCGATACAGCTGGTTCGTTTTATCGAGACATGCTCCCAACAGCTAACCGACAGGGCATACGGGACATTCTATTTTTTACTGTTCAATAGGACAGAGTTTCCCAAACTTGGTCCTGCCCCCCCAAATACCATACTTAGTACTATCACAGGACATTGGGGTCAGCTTCAAATCAACGTGGTCTCAGAGCATTTAGTATTATTCTGTTTGTAAATTGAGACACTCCATTTCGTATGATATGTTACGTTTCGTATGATATGTGTTAATTTGTGGATGTCCATCATCAGTTTTTTGATGATATGTTACGAATTCCAATTTGTTGTGGTTAACGTTGGTTAGGTGGCTAACATTAGCTAGCTGGCTAACGTTAGCTCTAGGGCTTAGGGGTTCTGGTTAGGAGTTGGGCTAAAAGGGTTAAGGTTGGGGGAAGGGCCAGCTAAAAGGGTTAGGGTTAACATGCTAAGTAGTTGTAAAATAGCTTAAAAAAAAGTAGTAAGTAGTTGCCAAGTTGCTAAAATGCTTAATTTGTCCGTGATGAGATTCAAGCATGCAACCTTTGTGCTGCTAGACATTCGCATTATACGCCCATCCCATCCCAACCAACCAACCTCCTTTTGTTTTTGCCTTAACTAACTTTCTATCTTATGTAACCATACCAAAGGTAACATGTCATATACTATAATGAAATAAAATATAAATGCAACATGCAACCATTTCTAAGATTTTGTTGAGTTACAGTTCATACAAATAAATCAGTCAATATGAATACATTCATTAAGCCATAATCTATGGATTTCATATGACTGGGCAAGGGCGAGGCAATGGGTGGGCCTGAGAGGGCATAGGCCCACCCACTTCGAAGTCAGGCCGACCCACTGGGGAGCCAGGCCCAGCCAATCCCGCAGATGAAGAAACCAGATGTGGAGGTCCTGGGCTGGTGTGGTTACAAGTGGTCTCCGGTTGTGAGACCGGTTGGACGTACTGCCAAATTCTCTAAAAGGATGTGGGAGGTGGCTTATGGTAGGTAACAGCTCTGGTGGACATTCCTGCAGTCAGCATGTCAATTGCACGCTCCCTCAAAACTTGAGAATTGTGCCATTGCGTTGCGTGACCAAACTGCACATTTTAGAGTGGCCTTTGATTGTCCCCAGCACAAGGTGCACCTGTGTAATGATCATGCAGTTTAATGAGCTTCTTGAAATGCCACACCTGTCAAGTAGATTGATTATCTTGACAAAGGATACATGCTCACTAACAAGGGTGTAAACAATTTTTTGCACGTAATTTAAGAGAAATTCATTTTTTGGGCGTAGGGAAATATCTCTGGGATTTTTTTTCCGGCTCATGAAACATGGGACCAGCCCTTCACATGTTGCATTTATATTTTTGTTCAGTGTAATTTGAGTGTCTCGGATGTACGTTTACTATGTTACTTCTAGTCTATCAGACCAGTCTACTCAAATACAGGGTATAGTGCACATAGTTGGGAGTGAAAATAATTTATTACACCATTAATAACAACCCATGTGCCAAGCTGGTGCACCTCCTATGGTCTCTCCCAACAGAATACTTGTACCTGAACCCCCTCTTTAAAATACCAACCTATACATTGATTACATGATTACTATCGTAAATATGTTAAGGTGACTTGGCTCACAGTGTTCTGTTATGTAACACCTGGGTTAAATGGCTGGGTGGAGTGCTGTATACTGAGGTTGTGAATTACCTGTCTTAGCTGTACACTGCAGTTTCCCATCCGAAAATTGGCAGTGAGTTAAAATATCCTCAGCACTAATCAAAAACTTATACTCTTTACATTAATGGAAGGTTGAGGGCTCTGATGATGTCTATTTTAGAAAATATTTGTCCCTGGGTCTACTTCCTTCATTGCTCACTGACAGTCCAGATGCCATCCTGCTGAACCAGTAAGTTATTAATAAACAGCATGAAGCTGCGTTCACATGCTAGTCGGAACTAGGTTACTCTGACATGTTTGATTTGCTAACTGGTTGTAGTTATACACATGCCCTGTTCAACCAGTTAGCAAGTCAAACATGTCTGAGTTTTCTAGTTCCAACTAGCATGTGAACGCTGCACGGGTCAATGATGAGTCAATGGGAAGAAGACAATACAGCCACATGTCCCAACCATGACTCGAAAGCCTGAAATATATTAAATTAGGTCATTATAATACAAATGACAGAAGATACGATTAAAACAGACTCGTTAAAGGGATGGTCGGAAACATCGGCTAAATCCACTGAGCTAAATCAGACACACATTAACAGTCAGTGTCCCAAGGTATATTTGACCGATGTACTGTATCAATGCATTGTATGTTATGTCTGTAAATATGTTCAACGTGAGTGATAAAATACAACATTTTCATTAAAGGGTAAGGTTATAGGCTTTAAGGCATGACGGGTGGATGAGTAGAAAAAAAAGACATACAGGAATATTAAAAAGCCAACAGATACATAAAGGGGTCATTACAATATAGCGCAAGGCTTTTTGTCCTTGAAGGGGTTCTCTGAGGCAGGGATGCCCATGAGCAGAGGGTCGTACTTGGCATGTTCGCCACAGTAGTGCATGAGGTCCGCTGAGGCCTTGGATACCTACGGGTGATATAAGAGAGTGTGCATGAGTGTGTGGGCAAAAGGAGTCTCTCTGCTCACACACATACATGTACAGTATGCACACTAGGCTTGGGCTGTATACCATATATACCATGTAGCGAGGTATTTGGAAATAGCCTCAGGATGGTTTTTCAATACCATTGAAACTATTTATTTTTACCTTTTTTTAAACTACATTTTCATATTTGTCGCTACTTTTTAAGTAAATACCCGCAGTCAACTTGTGCAATACGCTAGGAGATAAAGAAGATTGTGTTCTTCATTTCACCTGTCAAATAATTTTTCATTATGAAGATTACTACCGGTCAAGTGGTGTTTGTATATAAGCACACAACGATGAGAGACCAGAGCCTTGTGAGACTCACTGTTGTGCAGCACGCACCAGATTATTTAGTTACAGTATGGAATTCACAACTAAATATTTGCCAGTTAGATATCTTATAATGAATAAGTTAACTGTCTAAAATGTTGAAAATGCTCTGCAGTTGTGCATTTGGTTTGCTAATTTAGTAGCTAGTTAGCTATCTACGTATATCTAGCTAAGTGGTTAGCTTCTTCCAAAATCAAGCTTTGTTTGGTAACAGCTGAGATATCCCTCCTGGATTAAGAGCCTTCCTGTCTAATATTTGTTTTGTGCATGCAGCCAACTGATGTTGCATTTTTTTGTTACTTGTATAACTTTATGAGCTGGGATGTCTGTCCTGCAAATACTTTCGGTCAGAGACCGTAGAAAGTGTTTGCAACGCTTGTTAGCATTTAGTTAGCATTCTTTATGTGAATCTACATGTACTTGTTAGCATTGCTAACCTTCGGATTACAGAGGAAAAAGCAGCCCTTGTATTCAGTGTCAGTATTACCGAATATCCCAGATATCCCGGTAAGGCACAAGGCCGGTATAAAGGTATGACAATCTGGATACCGCCCAAGCCTAACGCACACTCACAAGTACCCATACACGTGTATACTGTACACAGACATACACACTAACAACAGATCATTGGGCTATCCTTAATAGCAAGATGGTGTGCATTTAGGGAGACATTTAGGTAAGGACCAGTAAAATCTACTTTGTTACTCAGCACTCCTTTCTACTTTCAGCATGCCGTACCTTTATCCTCTCAATACTGGCCTCTATCTTTAGCTGTTGTACTGTCCTTCTGGCCTGAGTTATGTTGTTAGAGCTTGGCATCTTCGATGACATCTTGGCCTCCACACCACTGCATGGAGGAAGTACACAAGAGAAAAGCTAATATTATAGAATTTGTCATGAAACACAACAGATATGGCAAAAATATAAATAGCCTTTTTATAGATAATTTGACAACACTTACCTCGTCAAATATTTTGAAATCTAATCTTATGAAATCTGAAAGAAAAAAAAGTTTTTTTTAAACAACTGGCAATTATTGCATTAAAAGCCTGACCACTCACTTTAGAACGGGTATTGGGACAGAACATTCCCCCCCTCAATCTTTCCCCAGACATACATCCTGCTATCTGACGGTAAAGACCAACCCATCTTTGACGCATGAGAAGCAGTTAGGCCAATTTTGCAAGCCTCTTGACAAATCACGGCGCAGTATGTCATTACAAAACCATTCATACGTCTGCGAAGGGAATGTACAGTAAACAAATAATGGAACGTTTCTGTTGTGTCAACAAAGTGTGATTCAATCAGTTCTCCATTGTGTTTTTGCTTGATATAACCATATGTTTTATTGGAGGCATGTATACTTTAAGAGGCAGTGCAGCTGGTAGCGCTTTGCAACAAGGGTAATATATATATTTGTATATACAGTACCAGTAATTGTTTGGACACACCTACTCATTCAAGTTTTTTTTCTTCTCTCAACCAGCTTCATGAAGTAGTCACCTGGAATGCATTTAAATTAACAGGTGTGTCTTGTCAAAAGTTTGTTTGTGGAATTTCTTTCCATCTTAACGCGTCTGAGCAAATCAGTTGTGTTGTGACAAGGTAGGGGTGGTATACAGAAGATAGCCCTATTTGGTAAAAGACCAAGTCCATATTATGGCAAGAACAGCTCAAATAGGCAAAGAAAAACAACAGTCCATCATTACTTTAAGACATGAAGGTCAGTCAACATTTCAAGAATTTTGAAAGTCTCTTCGAGTGCAGTCGCAAAAACCATCAATCGCTATGATGAAACTGGCTCTCATAGGAAAGGAAGACCAAGAGTTACTTTTGCTGCAGAGGACAAGTTCACCAGCCTCAGAAATTGCAGCTCAAATAAATGCTTCACAGAGTTCAAGTAACAGACCCATCTCAACATCAACTGTTCAGAGGAAACTGCGTGAATCAGGCCTTCATGGTCGAATCGCTGCAAAGAAACCACTACTAAAGGACACCAATAATAAGAAGAGACTTGCTTGGGCCAAGAAACACGAGTATTAGACTGGTGGAAATCTGTCCTTTGGTCTGATGAGTCCAAATGTTTTGGTTCCAACCACTGTGTCTTTGTGAGACAGAGTAGGTGAACGGATGATCTCCGCATGTGTGGTTCCCACTGTGAGGCATGGAGTAGGAGGTGTGATGATGTGGGGGTGCTTTGCTGGTGACACTGTCTGTGATTTATTTAGAATTCAAGGCACACTTAACAAGCATGGTTACCACAGCATTCTGCAGCGATACGCCATCCCATCAGCTTTGCGCTTAGTGGGACTATCATTTATTTTTCCATGACCCAACACACCTCCAGGCTGTGTAAGGGCAATTTGACCAAGAAGGAGAGTGATGGGAGTGCTGAATCAGATGACCTGGCCTCCACAATCACCCGACATCAACCGAATTGAGATGGTTTGGGATGAGTTGGACAACAGAGTGAAGGAAAAGCAGCCAACAAGTGCTCAGCATATGTGGGAACTCCTTCAAGACTGTTGGAAAAGCATTCCAGGTGAAGCTGGTTGAGAAAATGCCAAGATTGTGCAAAGCTGTCATCAAGGCAAAGGGTGGCTACTTTGAGGCTACTTTGAAGAGTCTAAAATCTTAAATATATTTTGATTTGTTAAACACTTTTTTGGTTACTACATGATTCATATGCGTTATTTCATAGTATTGATGTAGAAAATAGTAAACAAAAAAACTTAAATGAGTAGGTGTGTCCAAACATTTGACTGGTACTGTATATATATATATATATATATATATATATATATATATATATATATATATATATATATATATATATATATATATATATATATATATATATATATGTTTTAAATACATTATTTATTTTTTACACTCCTGAAACAAACATATAAATTCGAACAACAACTTACAGACACAAATAATTATTACATCTCATCTGCCCAGACTCTCATGCTCACACCACCATCCCTAGTGCCTGCATTATTGTTTGCCACTTGGCCTTAAGTTGTACCAATTTGTTTTTCTCAGTCGCCCATGCTATTTGAATATTTCAATAATATATCATTGCAACAAGGGTAATCATGAGTGTCAACACACTTCCTCCATTCACACACAGACCTTTCCCTTAAGTGACATCACAAGGTTTTCCTCATCATGCACAAAGTCACAAGATTTTTTATTTATTTTACCTTTATTTAACTAGGCAAGTCAGTTAAGAACAAATTCTTATTTCCAATGGTGGCCTAGGAACAGTGGGTTAACTGCCTGTTCAGGGGCAAAATGACAGATTTGTACCTTGTCAGCTCGGGGATTTGAACTGGTCAGCATTAGGTTACTAGGCCACGACTCTAACCACTAGACTACCCTGACGCACCAGGGTAGCCTACCAAGATGCTTGAGAACGGTGCAATTGCGCAATTCGGGGTATTACTGTATCTGTAGGGACCCCTCTTTATATTTATATTGGTAAATGTTTCAGTTAGGACAGACGGGAGGCCGGGGCGCTCCAGTACAGTATGTGGCATTAATGCACCACAATAACCTTGGATGCCTCACAGAAGAACCTCATAGAAGAAGGGCACTGTTTTCCCGAAATTCTGTTAACAACGGCGGGGGCAGGTGTTCAGCAGGCGGGAGTGAAGGACACTCTGTGATAGCTTAGCCAGCTAATCCTAAGGAGGACTCTGGTATACATCAGGTGGGTGGAGGGGGCGACACTGTGTGCTAGCTAACTAGCAAGCTAGCTGGCACACGGTGTTGCTTACTATCAAGCTAGCTAGTACACAGTGTCGCCCTAGCCTCCCGTCTGCCATGCTAGCGGGAGGCAGGTACGACCGGTAGACCATGTCCTTCGCCCCCGCCTGTCAGGCACGGTTTTCCCAAACATACACGCACATCCATGCCTAGAGCATCTTCTACAAAATCAGGCTGTATATAAGAGAGGGTGGCAGGTAGCCTAGCAGTTAAAAGTGTTGGGCCAGTAACCGAAAGGTCTCTGATTTGAATCCCCAGCCGAAAAGGTAAAAAAATACGCAAATATAGTTTAAGTGCAGAGTAGAGTCCTGAGAGTAGTCCTGAGAGTAGAGTCCTGAGAGTAGAGTCCTGAGAGTAGAGTGCTGAGAGTAGAGTGCTGAGAGTAGAGTGCTGAGAGTAGAGTGCTGAGAGTAGAGTGCTGAGAGTAGAGTCCTGAGAGTAGAGTCCTGAGAGTAGAGTCCTGAGATAGAGTCCTGAGAGTAGAGTGCTGAGAGTAGAGTGCTGAGAGTAGAGTCCTGAGAGTAGAGTGCTGAGAGTAGAGTCCTGAGAGTAGAGTGCTGAGAGTAGAGTCCTGAGAGTAGAGTCCTGAGAGTAGAGTGCTGAGAGTAGAGTCCTGAGAGTAGAGTCCTGAGAGTAGAGTCCTGAGAGTAGAGTCCTGAGAGTAGAGTCCTGAGAGTAGAGTGCTGAGAGTAGAGTCCTAAGAGTAGAGTCCTGAGAGTAGAGTCCTGAGAGTAGTGTCCGGAGTGAAGTAAAATGGGGTAAAGTTCACAGTCAGTTAGAGGAGTCATTCCCTCTGAGCTCTAATTCCCCTTCCTGGTAATCATTTACAGGGATGATGGAACATGCCTGGACACATCCTCTCCTCTGCTTCCTGGGATCTCTGGTTTCGGTGTCTTTTTCACTCCCTCTCCCTCCCTCTCACACACATATACACACTTCATTTTTTACTGCAAGAGACGGGAAACATTGAGCACTTTTCTCAGAACATATTGTGTAATAAACAGAAACACCACATGTGCAACAACGAGGCCCACAATAAGGTAGGCCTTATTAAATCTTCAACTAAGCCAATCAGCATCCAGTGTTAAAAGTCCTATGTTCATGCACACTGCAGAGGAATTAAAGCAAAGTGAAATGTAAGAAACATTGTGTAATATCAGTAAAGAATATGAATGTAATTACACACAACTTAATGATCAAAATACAGAAGTGTGCACTGTGCACAGGACCAGAGCTAGTATTCAAATGATCCTGTTCCTCCATTAGAGAAGTGTGCAGTGTGCACAGGACCAGAGCTAGTATTCAAATGATCCTGTTCCTCCATTAGAGAAGTGCGCAGTGTGCACAGGACCAGAGATAGTATTCAAATGATCCTGTTCCTCCATTAGAGAAGTGTGCAGTGTGCACAGGACCAGAGCTAGTATTCAAATTATCCTGTTCATCCATTAGAGAAGTGTGCAGTGTGCACAGGACCAGAGCTAGTATTCAAATGATCCTCTTCCTCCATTAGAGTGATTGGGTTGTTTTGTTTGACCCCCTGTGCCCAACAGGATGCGATTCCTTCTAAAGTCTTTGATGCTTCGACAGGAGTCCACTGTATTTCTCTTTGTGTCCAGGAAGGAGGGAAGACTCTAATTTCCTGGCCTTTGCTTTGGGATGACTGATTAAAGCACAACGTTCCAGAGCAAAACATAGCTGGACAATGATGAAGCTGGAAAACTTTGTTGCTGTATTTAGCCCTGGGTAAAATACATAAGTCAGATACTGTCAAAGACTTTCATTAAGACCTGGGTAAAATACATAAGTCAGATACTTTCAAAGACTTTCATTAAGACCTGGGTAAAATACATATGTCAGATTCTTTCAAAGACTTTCTTGATTTAGCTTCCCTGGTACAATGTGACCAAAGGAAAATTCTGTGTCACAAGTGCAATCTCTGCCTACCCTGCATTCCAGTCAAGCCAAATCAACCTGAAACCCCAAACCCCCAATGCAAATATGTATCAAAAATACTCTTCCAGAGACACTTCTAGCCAAGAGTTCTGAGAAAAACCCCGCCCATTTGCCACCATGTCAGGTTTTTGGTGGGTCAGTTCCTGGTGTTAAACTAACACAAGGAGTCAAGCTAACAGAGCTGAACAGTCAATGACCCGAGGGAAAAAAGGATGTAACATCATCCTCCGACAGAACAGAAGCGCGATAGCTTTTCAGGTGAACCATAACAGTAGAATGAATAAAAGACGATGTGTAAATCAGAAAACTGATTTGTCAATCAAATCAATCAATCAAATGTGTTTATTAAGCCCTTTTTACATCTTATAGCTCTTCACTAGCTCTTCCTCGTAAAGAATAAATTCCTCCAGCTTCCTTGATTCTCTCTGAACTTCATAAAGAGTAAAGATGTAATATTCCAGCTTCGCACCATGATGACGTGCCATAATCAGAATAAATCAAGCTGAACGTTAAAGTCAACGTGATAGAGAACGTCGTTAGGGTATCACGGGCTGAAGTGAAGATCCCTCCTTGGAACAGTAAACAGCAACCGGATATTTATTTCTTCTTCGTGGAAAGAAGGCAGGACTGAGGAGCTCAAGTGTTCTGCTGTTTCTAGCAGAAGGAAGAGAGTGCTGCATTAGAACCTGGGTCAAACTGGGCTCCGCGGGTTCTGATGGAGCTGCAGTCAGTTGATGTTGGCTGTCACTTGTCAATATATATATATATATATATATTTTAAATCCAACCTGAAATTCCTAGAAGTTAGGGTTGAATAAAGGTCACAGTGCATGCTTACAAAGAACAGACTATGGTACTAAATGACAGTATGTAGCAGAGGTAAGCTGGTCCTGGAGACAGTAGCCTCGTACACTGATGTTAGGCCTGTATTTACTGTCGCCCCCGAACCATAGAAACCTTTTTGTGGCTTCGAAAGACCAGTTCAACCAGTCTGAAGTGAAAGGGAGTTTTCTGACCCGCTCAACATTAGTGATTTTTTAAACAGCCCAACCCAAGTGAGTCAGGCTAGCAAGTCCTCTGATCTGATGCCAACCATCACCACCACCATATGAATTGACTTTGGGAGGGGCACCCCCATCCCCCTGCAGTAACTCCAAGTCGGGGGGCCACACAGCCACGATACAGTAGTTCTACCACCTAGGATCAGAGAGAGAGACCACCCCATAACATAGCCCACCCCATCGCCCCCCGCCACCACTCTCCAGCCCTCACATGTCAACCTCAACAGGACCACCAACAGTATTGAATACAGCAGGCCCACTACTCTACTGTACCTTACACACACTCACCCACACACTATTAATTAACATGACATTCAAAGCACAACGCCGGAGAGTCCTTTGTGAGTCTCTAGAATGAATCGAGTTTTCTATGAATAGGGTCTGTGTTAATTAATGTGATATAATCAGGCCACTGTGAATTCTATTGCCACTGACTAATGTGTCAACTGGCTGTGTGGTCCTTTAGTGTGAAAGTTAGCACAAAGTAGGTAGCATGCAATAATAAATGTCCCCCTATGACTGCAGCTGTACATCTTTGCTTGAAGTCAGGACTCATAAACAAACATTTTTGCAGGTCATATAACGTCCGCATGATTATATCTAAAGAAGGCTATGGCTTATTAAAATGTGTTCATATGGGTTGTCTATAGACATCGTCTGAGGCCAAAGTCGCCCCTCTTGTGTAAAGTGATATTTGGAGTCTAGACAGACGTCTGCCTCTTTGAACTTTCCAGAGTTCAAAGCCCTGGGCTGCAGCCAGAATTGGTTTATCTCTCTCTCTCTCACACACACACACACAACGCTTGCTGCAGGAGTTCTCTTGTCTGCAGGGCGAAAGCTAAAAGTAGCTGTTCACACTGCTGGAGCCGTGCTCTTTTGCCAGTATCAGCACTTTCCATCTGAGACTTTGAATAAAACCAAACAATTTTCTACTACGAACCCCCATAACAAAGATGCCATTGGTTTTGCTGAGTAAAGTAGGATACGTTTATGAGTCGATGAGAGAGAAACTGAGAAGCTGCTGATGGTGGTAGCTTATGTTTGCTAATGTGTGAGAAACATTGAGGCACTGAAGAACTAGAGAGGATGACATCATTCCAATCCCACCAGAAAAGCTGCTCTGAGTTGTTCAGCCTTAGAAAAAAAGGGTTCCAAAAGGGTTCTAGGGTTGTCCCCGTAGGATAACCCTGGTAGAAATAACTCTTTTAGGTTCCATGTAGAACCCTCTGTGGCAAGAGTTCTATATGAGCCCAAAATAGTTCTACCTGGAAACAAAAAGTTATTTAAAGGGTTCTCCTATGGGGAGAGCAAAATAACCATTTAAGGTTCTAGATAGATTGGCAAGCAACTGTTGTCATGCACATTGGTTGGGACTGCATTGGTCCAGTGTTTCTGTTGAATATATTTTATAACCTAGGATAATCAGACAGCTTAGACAACTCAAACAGTAGTCAGTGGATGTTGAAACTACAAACATTACATCATAGAGAGACAGTGTGTGTGAGTTTTCAGTAACTTTATAAACCATGGTGCTTATCTGAGCTGTTCCAGTAGTAGGTAATTGACTTCACGAGAGAAAGCTACTGGGGTGAGAGATACAGTGCCTTGCGAAAGTATTCGGCCCCCTTGAACTTTGCGACCTTTTGCCACATTTCAGGCTTCAAACATAAAGATATAAAACTGTATTTTTTTGTGAAGAATCAACAACAAGTGGGACACAATCATGAAGTGGAATGACATTTATTGGATATTTCAAACTTTTTTAACAAATCAAAAACTGAAAAATTGGGAGTGCAAAATTATTCAGCCCCTTTACTTTCAGTGCAGCAAACTCTCTCCAGAAGTTCAGTGAGGATCTCTGAATGATCCAATGTTGACCTAAATGACTAATGATGATAAATACAATCCACCTGTGTGTAATCAAGTCTCCGTATAAATGCACCTGCACTGTGATAGTCTCAGAGGTCCGTTAAAAGCGCAGAGAGCATCATGAAGAACAAGGAACACACCAGGCAGGTCCGAGATACTGTTGTGAAGAAGTTTAAAGCCGGATTTGGATACAAAAAGATTTCCCAAGCTTTAAACATCCCAAGGAGCACTGTGCAAGCGATAATATTGAAATGGAAGGAGTATCAGACCACTGCAAATCTACCAAGACCTGGCCGTCCCTCTAAACTTTCAGCTCATACAAGGAGAAGACTGATCAGAGATGCAGCCAAGAGGCCCATGATCACTCTGGATGAACTGCAGAGATCTACAGCTGAGGTGGGAGACTCTGTCCATAGGACAACAATCAGTCGTATATTGCACAAATCTGGCCTTTATGGAAGAGTGGCAAGAAGAAAGCCATTTCTTAAAGATATCCATAAAAAGTGTTGTTTAAAGTTTGCCACAAGCCACCTGGGAGACACACCAAACATGTGGAAGAAGGTGCTCTGGTCAGATGAAACCAAAATTGAAATTTTTGACAACATTGCAAAAAGTTATGTTTGGCGTAAAAGCAACACAGCTGAACACACCATCCCCACTGTCAAACATGGTGGTGGCAGCATCATGGTTTGGGCCTGCTTTTCTTCAGCAGGGACAGGGAAGATGGTTAAAATTGATGGGAAGATGGATGGAGCCAAATACAGGACCATTCTGGAAGAAAACCTGATGGAGTCTGCAAAAGACCTGAGACTGGGACGGAGATTTGTCTTCCAACAAGACAATGATCCAAAACATAAAGCAAAATCTACAATGGAATGGTTCAAAAATAAACATATCCAGGTGTTAGAATGGCCAAGTCAAAGTCCAGACCTGAATCCAATCGAGAATCTGTGGAAAGAACTGAAAACTGCTGTTCACAAATGCTCTCCAGCCAACCTCACTGAGCTCGAGCTATTTTGCAAGGAGGAATGGGAAAAAAATTCAGTCTCTCGATGTGCAAAACTGATAGAGACATACCCCAAGCGACTTACAGCTGTAATCGCAGCAAAAGGTGGCGCTACAAAGTATTAACTTAAGGGGGCTGAATAATTTTTCACGCCCAATTGTTCAGTTTTTGATTTGTTAAAAAAGTTTGAAATATCCAATAAATGTCGTTCCACTTCATGATTGTGTCCCACTTGTTGTTGATTCTTCACAAAAAAATACAGTTTTATATCTTTATGTTTGAAGCCTGAAATGTGGCAAAAGGTCGCAAAGTTCAAGGGGGCCGAATACTTTCGCAAGGCACTGTATGTCACTTCAGTTCTGGGGTAAGAGGAGAGTGAGAAAAGCAAACTACTCAAAGAAGAGGGCATGATAACTTCGCTAGGGTGACCCCACCCAGTCCGGTGTCAGCATTGGTGTCAGACTGGAGAGTTGAATGCTAATTAATTGTTAAGTAAAAATTAAAAATTAATTATCCGCTTGATGCCCCCATCAAAATCCGTCACGAGACTTGTGTTAATAACCCGGTATTGAGACAACAATTGACTGGAAATGAATAGGTAATTTCCAAGTGAAGGTATATGGGTAATTCCACGGTATAAAAAAAATAAAAAAAATAATATATATATATATATATAAATATAAATACATACATAAGTATTCAGCCCCTTTGCTATGACACTTCAAGTTGAGCTCAGGTGCATCCTGTTTCCATTGATCATCCTTGAGATGTTTCTACAACTTTATTGGAGTCCACCTGTGGTAAATTCAAGTGATTGGACATGATTTGGAAAGGCCTGTCTACAGTCGTGGCCGAAAGTTTGGAGAATGACACAAATATTAATTTCCACAAAGTTTTCTGCTTCAGTGTCTTTAGATATTTTTGTCAGATGTAATTATACTTCAGTATGCCATAGTAACAAGTATTTCATAAGTGTCAAATGCTTTTATTGACAATTACATGAAGTCAATATTTGCAGTGTTGACCCTTCTTTTTCAAGACCTCTGCAATCCGCCATGGCATGCTGTCAATTAATTTCTGGGCCACATCCTGACCGATGGCAGCCCATTCTTGCATAATCAATGCTTGGAGTTTGTCAGAATTTGTGGGTTTGTGTTTGTCCACCCGCCTCTTGAGGATTGACCACAAGTTCTCAATGGGATTAAGGTCTGGGGAGTTTCCTGGCCATGGACCCAAAATATCGATGTTTTGTTCCCTGAGCCACTTAGTTATCACTTTTGCCTTATGGCAAGGTGCTCCATCATGCTGGAAAAGGCATTGTTCGTCACCAAACTGTTCCTGGATGGTTGGGAGAAGTTGCTTTCGGAGGATGTGTTGGTACCATTCTTTATTCATGGCTGTGTTCTTAGGCAAAATTGTGAGTGAGCCCACTCCCTTGGCTGAGAAGCAACCCCACACATGAATGGTCTCAGGATGCTTTACTGTTGGCATGACACAGGACTGATGGTAGCGCTCACCTGGTCTTCTCCGGACAAGCTTTTTCCAGATGCTCCAAACAATCGGAAAGGGGATTTGTCCGAGAAAATGACTTTACCCCAGTCCTCAGCAGTCCAATCCCTGTACCTTTGGCAGAATATCAGTCTGTCCCTGATGTTTTTCCTGGAGAGAAGTTGCTTCTTTGCTGTCCTTCTTGACACCAGGCCATCCTCCAAAAGTCTTCGCCTAACTGTGAGTGCAGATGCACTCACACCTGCCTGCTGCCATTCCTGAGCAAGCTCTGTACTGGTGGTGCCCCGATCCCGCAGCTGAATCAACTTTAGGAGACGGTCCTCGCGCTTGCTGGACTTTCTTGGGCGCCCTGAAGCCTTCTTCACAACAATTGAACCGCTCTCCTTGAAGTTCTTGATAATCCGATAAATGGTTGATTTTGGTGCAATCTTACTGGCAACAATATCCTTGCCTGTGATGCCCTTTTTTGTGCAAAGCAATGACGTGTTTCCTTGCAGGTAACCATGATTGACAGAGGAAGAACAATGATTCCAAGCACCACCCTCCTTTTGAAGCTTCCATTCTGTTATTCGAACTCAATCAGCATGATAGAGTGATCTCCAGCCTTGTCCTCGTCAACACTCACACCTGTGTTAACGACAGAATCACTGACATAATGTTAGATGGTTTTTGTGCCAGGGCTGAAATGCAGTGTAAATCTTTTGGGGGGATTCAGTTCATTTGCATGACAAAGAGGGACTTAGCAATTAATTGCAATTCATCTGATCACTCTTCATAACATTCTGGAGTATATGCAAATTGCCATCATACAAACTGAGGCAACAGACTTTGTGAAAATTAATATTTGTGTCGTTCTCAAAACTTTTGGCCACGACTGTATATAATGTCCCACAGTTGACAGTGCATGTCAGAGCAAAAACCAAGAAACCAAGCCATGAGGTCGAAGGAATTGTCCATAGAGCTCCAAGACAGGATTGTGCTGAGGCACAGATCTGGGGAACGGGCACCAACACATTTCTGCAGCATTGAAGGTCCCCAAGAACACAGTGGCCTCCATAATTCTTAATTTGAAGTGAGTTTGGAACCACCAAGACTCTTCCTAGAGCTGGCCACCAGGCCAAACTGAGCAATTGGGGGAGAAGGGCCTTGGTCAGGAAGGTGACCAATAACCCGATGGTCACTCTGACAGAACTCCAGAGTTCCTCTGTGGAGATGGGAGAACCTTCCAGAAGCACAACCATCTCTGAAGCACTCCACCAATCAGGCCATTATGGTGAGTGGCCAGACAGAAGCCATTCCTCAGTAAAAGGAACGACAGCCCGCTTGGGGTTTGCCAAAAGGCCGCTAAAGGACTCTCAGACCATGATGAGAAACAAGATTATCTGGTCTGATGAAACCAAGATTGAACGCTTTGGCCAGAATGCCAAGCGTCACGTCTGGAGAAAACCTGGCACCATCCCTACGGGGAACCTGCTCCAGAGCGCGCAGGGCTTCTGACTGGGGCGAAGGTTCACCTTCCAACAGGGCAACGACCCTAAGCACACAGCCAAGACAATGCAGGAGTAGCTTCGGGACAAGTATCTGAATGTCCCTGAGTGGCCCAGCCAGAGCCCGGACTTGAAACTGATCAAACATTCCTGGAGAGACCTAAAAATATCTGTGCAGTGACACTCCCCATCCAACCTGACAGAGCTTCAGACGATCTGCAGAGAAGAATGGGAGAAACTCCCCAAATACAGGTGTGCCAAGCTTGTAGCATCATACCCAAGAAGACTAGAGGCTGTAATCGTTGCCAAAGGTGCTTCAACAAAGTACTGAGTAAGGGTCTGAATACTTACGTAAATGTGATATTTTTTTTTTTTTTTAATAAACTAGCAAAAATGTCAAAACCTGTTTTTGCTTTGTCATTATGGGTATTGTGTGTAGATTGATGAATGGAAATGTGGAAAAAGTCAAGTGGACTGAATACTTTCCGAATGGACTGTATATATATTCACACCTACATATACACTGCTCAAAAAAATAAAGGGAACACTTAAACAACACAATGTAACTCCACACTTCTGTGAAATCAAACTGTCCACTTAGGAAGCAACACTGATTGACAATAAATTTCACGTGCTGTTGTGCAAATGGAATAGACAACAGGTGGAAATTATAGGCAATTAGCAAGACCCCCAATAAAGGAGTGGTTCTGCAGGTGGTGACCACAGACCACTTCTCAGACCACTTCTCAGTTCCTATGCTTCCTGGCTGATGTTTTGGTGTCTTTTGAATGCTGCTTTCACTCGAGTGGTAGCATGAGACGGAGTCTACAACCCACACAAGTGGCTCAGGTAGTGCAGTTCATCCAGGATGGCACATCAATGCGAGCTGTGGCAAGAAGGCTTGCTGTGTCTGTCAGCGTAGTGTCCAGAGCATGGAGGCGCTACCAGGAGACAAGCCAGTACATCAGGAGACGTGGAGGAGGCCGTAGAAGGGCAACAACCCAGCAGCAGGACCGCTACCTCCGCCTTTGTGCAAGGAGGAGCAGGAGGAGCACTGCCAGAGCCCTGCAAAACGACCTCCAGCAGGCCACAAATGTGCATGTGTCTGCTCAAACGGTCAGAAACAGACTCCATGAGGGTGGTATGAGGGCCCGACGTCCACAGGTGGGGGTTGTGCTTACAGCCCAACACCTTGCAGGACGTTTGGCATTTGCCAGAGAACACCAAGATTGGCAAATTCATATAGTTTGATTTGTTTAACACTTTTTTTGGTTACTACATGATTCCATATGTGTTATTTCATAGTTTTGATGTCTTTACTATTATTCTACAATGTAGAAAATAGTAAAAAATAAAGAAAAACCCTTGAATGAGTAGGTGTTCTAAAACTTTTGATCGGTAGTGTATATTTTATTTCACCTTTATTTAACCAGGTAGTCCAGTTGAGAACAAGTTCTCATTTACAACTGCGACCTGGCCAAGATAAAGCAAAGCAGTGCGACAAAAACAACAACACAGAAGTTACACATGGGTTAAACAAACGTACAGTCAATAACACAATAGAACATCTGTATACAGTGTGTGCAAATTAAGTCTGGAGGTAAGGCAATAAATAGGCCATAGTGGCGAAGTAATTACAATTCAGCAATTAACACTGGAGTGATAGATGTGCAGATGAGGATGTGCAAGAAGAGCAGAAAAAAATTATAATATGGGGATGAGGTAGGTAGTAGGTTGGATGGGCTATTTACAGATGGGCTGTGTACAGCTACACCGATCGATAAGCTGCTCTGACAGCCGATGCTTGAAGTTAGTGAGGAGATATAAGTCTCCAACTTCAGTGATATTTGCAAATAGTTCCAGTCATTGGCAGCAGAGAACTGGAAGGAAAGGCGGCAAAAAGGAGGTGTTAGCTTTGGTGATGACCAGTGAAATATACCTGCTGGAGCGCGTGCTACGTGTGGGTGCTGCTATGGTGACCAGCGAGCTGAGATAAGGCGGAGCTTTACCTAGCAAAGACTTATGGATGACCTGGAGCCAGTGGGTTTGGCGGTGAATATGTCGCGAGGACCAGCCAACGAGAGCATACAGGTCGCAATGGTGGGTAGTGTATGGGGCTTTGGTGACAAAACGGATGGCACTGTGATAGACTGCATCCAATTCGCTGAGTAGATTGTTGGAGGCTATTTTGTAAATGGCATCACCGAAGTCAAGGATCGGCAGGATAGTCAGTTTTACGAGGGTATGCTTTGCAGCATGAGTGAAGGAGGCTTTGTATCGAAATAGGAAGCCGATTCTAGATTCAATTTTGGATTGGAGATGCTTAATATGAGTCTGGAAGGAGAGTTTACAGTCTAGCCAGACACCTAGGTATTTATAGTTGTCCACATATTTTAAGTCAGAACCGTCCAGAGTAGTGATGCTAGGCGGGCGGGCGGGTGCGGGCAGCGATCGGTTGAAGAGCATGCATTTAGTTTTACTAGCCACGGGAGGAGTGTTGTATGGCATTGAAGCTCATTTGGAGGTTTGTTAGCACAGTGTCCAAAGAAGGGCCAGATGTGTACAGAATGGTGTTGTCTGCTTAGAGGTGGATCAAAGAATCACCAGCAGCAAGAGCGACATCATTGATATGTACAGAGAAAACAGTCGGCCTGAGAATATAACCCTCTGGCACCCCCATAGAGACTGCCAGAGGTCCGGACAACAGGCCCTCCGATTTGACACACTGAACTGTATCTGAGAAGTAGTTGGTGAACCAGACGAGGCAGTAATTTGAGAAACCAAGGTTGTTGAGTCTGCCGATAAGAATACGGTGATTGACAGAGTCGAAAGCCTTGGCCAGGTCGATGAAGGCGGCTGTACAGTACTGTTTTTTATCGACGGTGGTTATGATATCGTTTAGGACCTTCAGCGTGGCTGAGGTGCACCCATGACCAGCTCAGAAACCGGATTGCATAGTGGAGAAGGTACAGTGGGATTCGAGATGGTCAGTGGTCTGTTTGTTCACTTGGCTTTCGAAGACTTTAGAAAGGCATGGCAGGATGGATATAGGTCTGTAACAGTTTGGGTCTAGAGTGGCCGCTTTCCAATTTTTAGGAATCTCAGACGATACGAAAGAGAGGTTGAACAGACCATAATAGGGGTTGCGACAATGGCGGCGGATAATTTTAGGAAGAGAGGGTCCAGATTGTCTAGCCCAGCTGATTTGTAGGGATCTAGATTCTGCAGCTCTTTCAGGACATCGGCTGTCTGGATTTGGGTGAAGGAGAAGCGGGGGTGGGTGGGCTTGGCCCAGTTGCTGCGGGGGGTGCAGAGCTGTTGGCCGGGGTTGGGGTAGCCAGGAGGAAAGCGTGGTCAGCCGTAGAGAAATGCTTATTGAAATTCTCGATTATCGTGGATTTTTCGCTGGTGACAGTGTTTCCTAGCCTCAGTGCAGTGGGCAGCTGAGAGGAGGTGCTCTTATTCTCAATGAACTTTACAGTGTCCCAAAACCTTTTGGAATTAGTGCTGCAGGATGCAAATTTCTGTTTGAAAAAATGTAGAACTAACTGACTGTGTATATTGGTTCCTGACTTCCCTGAAAAGTTGCATATCACGGGGACTATTCGAAGCTAGTGCAGTGCGCCACAGGATGTTTTCGTGCTGGTCAAGGGCAGTCAAGTCTGGAGTGAAAAAAGGGCTATATATGTTCTTAGTTCTACATTTTTTGAAAGGGGCGTGTAGACATTTTTTATGTTGTAAATTACTATTGTAGCTGGAAACGGCAGATTTTTAACTACATAGGAGTAGAGGCCCATTATCAGCAACCATCACTCCTGTGTTCCAATGGCACGTTGTGTTAGCTAATCGAAGTTTATCATTTGAAAAGGCTAATTCATCATTAGAAAACCCTTTTGCAATTATGTTAGCACAGCTGAAAACTGTTGTACTGATTAAAGAAGCAATTAAACTGGCCTTCTTTAGACTAGTTGAGTATCTGGAGCATCAGCATTTGTGGGTTTGATTACAGGCTCAAAATGGCCAGAAACAATGACTTTTCTTCTGAAACTCGTCATTCTATTCTTGTTCTGAGAAATTAAGCCTGTTCCATGAGAGAAATTGCCAAGAAACTGAAGATCTCGTACAACGCTGTGTACTACTCCCTTCATAGAACAGCGCAAACTGGCTCTAACCAGATTAGAAAGAGGAGTGGGAGGCCCCGGTGCACAACTGAGCAAAAGGACAAGTACATTAGAGTGTCTAGTTTGAGAAACAGATGCCTCACATGTCCTCAACTGGCAGCTTCATTAAATAGTACCCCCAAAACACCAGTCTCAACATCAACAGTGAAGAGGCGACTCCGGGATGCTGGCCTTCTAGGCAGAGTTGCAAAGAAAAAGCCATATCTCAGACTGGCCAATAAAAAAAAAAGATTAAGATGGGCAAAAGAACACAGACACTGGACAGAGGAACTCTGCCTAGAAGGCCAGCATCCCGGAGTCGCCTCTTCACTGTTGACGTTGAGACTGGTGTTTTGCGGGTACTATTTAATGAAGCTGCCTCCAAATCACTATAATCCGTCCCTGGGTCTAACCACACCAAGACTATGTTAGCCTCCTGACCCTAAAGGGATACTTCAGCATTTTAGCAATAAGGCCCTTTATCTACTTCCCCTGATTAACTTGTGGATACCATTTTAATGTCTCGGTGTCCAGTATGAAGGAAGTTATAGAGGTAGTTAAGTGAGTACATGCTAACTAGTGTTAGCACAATGACTGGAAGTCTATGAGTATCTGCTAGCATGCCTGAAGTATCCCTTTAAGTCTTTACGTTATCTATATTATATTACCAGCAACACAAGTCTCCAGGTCTTAAGACCGGTTTGCTCATCAACGCTCGCTCCCCATTAAAAATGCATATTTTTATTTGATACAGTTAAAAGACTGACGTTTCGGCCTTCAATGTCCTTCTTCAGAATAATCACAAAAGGAATGGACAAGTTCTCACACAAAATACACTTTTCCAGTACTGTAAACATACAGTCATTCCCTTGTCCACACATACCGTCAGACATGCAGTACATGCATACACACAGGCTTTATTGAAAACGGTCCTGTTGCTTTCACAGGTTTCACTCTGTAAGCTCTGTTTCAGCAGCAGAGCACAGCTCTGTCTAGACAGTCGTCTCTACACTCAACTCATTTCTGAGGAATCCACAAATCCCCAAATTCCCATGTAATTACTATAGTCTCATTTCTAACCTTCTCTCTTACCCGTGTTGATTCCATACTGACAGAGCAGCCATAGAGGTTTCCTGTAGAGGTAGAATGCTAGCCTAGATTATTTCTACATTCAGCAATGTCTGCATTCTACATGTTTGGCATGAAAATGTCTCATAGGCTAATGCAGGAAGGGGCCAGCACCAGGTTTCATAAAACGCATTAGGAGTCAATCCAAACTCATCTTGTTCTTGCTTCATATTCAACATGATAAAACTAGGTTTTGATGTTCTCGCATGCAATGAGAGCAGCAACCCATGATTGTGTGAGTACAATACCGTGCTGTACATCCAGCAGTAGTGGGCTAGGCAGGTACAGAGTTGAAGAGCACAGGATGTATTTGGAGTCTGACGGACGGACGGACTTGAAGAGATAACATGATAACACAGGGATATGTGGTATGTGTGGATTAAGCTGAATCCAGTCTGACTCATGATTTAGCCGTGCATAAACAGTAACAGACTGGACTCTGCCGATTTCACCTCACACACTGGGACTCTGACTACATACAGAGTAACAAGTCCAGGCCCTGAGGCCTCCCGAGTGGTGCAGTGGTCTAAGGCACTGCATCGCAGTTGCTAGCTGTGCCACTAGAGATCCTAGTTTGAGTCCAGGCTCTGTCTCAGACGGCCTCGACCGGGAGACCAATGGGGAGGCGCACAATTGGCCCAGCGGCGTCCGGATTAGGAAGAACTACATTTCCTGGCAGGATCGTTTTCCCAGACTGTGGAGGAGGGGACTTTTGGGCCATTGAATCATTAAACTAGAATTCTGCTTCAGCGTTCAGGGTAAACAGTACAGAATGTTCCTATTGAACCACTCATGGAATGTAATTATTAATAGCTTGTGTCAACTGACAGTTTCTTCTCCATTATCTAAGTGAAGGGGAATTCAGGCACCTGCCCCACATCACAAGACTGCAATAACAAGGAGAGAGAGAGAAGGAGAAGGAAGTGAGAGAGAGAGAGAGAGAGAGAGAGAGAGAGAGAGAGAGAGAGAGAGAGAGAGAGAATGAAAGAAAGAAATAATGACATTGGAAATGGGATTTTACTGTCTATTTTTATTGGTGCAACTGTCATCTGAGTTGTTCAGTCTTTCTAGAGAATGGGCTAGGCACCATGGATTAGGCCTAGAATAAACAGAAACCTAGTACATGACTGTAAAGTCTCTTCAGAACACCAAATCTTCAGACATATCCCACAGCTTCACACACAGCACGTCAAGTGTCCTGTTACACTGTGAAACACTGATACAAAACCCAGCCAACGCGATGACATCATGAGCACTAACAGCCCCATGCAGCAGGTCCTAAAAATAACCTGGCCAGTGGCTACCTTGGAGTAAGCAGGAAACAGGAAGCAGGGAGCAGGGGGAGTTGCCAGCTGGGTAGGATCCAGATTGTAGACAGTGGGTCTTCCAGCAAACTGCACATGAGCCCTTATTCTCCAGTAATGGGGCCATTATCAGCCACTGGGTGGCCCAAAACAAACAGAGGCTTATGGAAGATAATATCCCTCAGACGTCACCGCAGACGCAAGGGGGTGACATGCAGGAGACAAGGCGGCCGAGTAGCACAGGCAGTGCCTCAACCCTTTGGATAGCAAATGGCATTGTTGTGAGAACTAGGCATATATACCTGGGGCTCAGAGGAAAGAGCTGGTCTGAAAATGGTCTTGGATGTGTTGGATGGGGTTTTTGAGTGAAAATAGGGTAAGTTGAGAGGACTGACAAAGTGAGGGTTAAAAGAGATTAAAAAAAGGTATGGGGTTGTGAGACAATGAAATAGACTGGAGAAACTGTTAAAATGTGTATAAGAGTGAAGATGTTAAGCGAGAGAAGCGGAGAAAGAGAGGGAGCGTTAGAAAACGAGGGGGGAAAGCATGCTCCGCAGCTGGGTGCGTGTTTCCATAGGCCCCGTGCCCAAATCTGCTCCAGCAACAGTAGCACCATAAAACTTAAAGCTATTGTATCCTCATGCTCTCGCCTCCCCTCTACTGAATACTGTTATTCATGATGCATCTCCATCTCTCGCCCTAACAGAACCCTGCCTGTATGGAACAATAAACAAAGTATTCTTTCTGTCCACTCCCAGAGCTAGTCCAGCTTCGTATACATTACTGTGTTACTGTTTCCAGAGAGAGAGTTTATAAGGCTAAAGGTCCACGGTGCACCCTGCTTTCTGCCCTCTTCGTCCTCTTCCATCCATCCGGGGCAGGACTAGGAGTGAGACAGAGCGAGGCAGCAGGGACAGGAATAATGGCATAAGCACATCACACCAAGCGGAGGACAACAAAGGGAGCGTCATAGAGGAAGTCGGCTTAGTAAAAAGTTGGAACAGGTTTGAGAGGGGAGGAGAACACAGACAAGAATACAGTAGGAGACTTTAATGCACATCAGCACACCATATGGGTCTTTGATAGCTCCTGCTTGCTGAGTGGCCAAGGAACATTCAAGCAGTGACAACATTCTACCTGACAACACAACACCACCCACATTCCCCTAGCCATATTCATGATATACCACGGCATCTTGTGCATTATCATTTTAGCATAGGTTTAAAAAAAGAACAATTCAACGCTTAAGAGGGAGAGGAGAATACCTGACCACTGTGACTGACCCAGAATTAAGGAAAGCTTTGACTATGTATAGAGTCAGTGATCATAGCCTTGCTATTGAGAGAGGCCTCCGTAGCCAGACCTGGCTCTCAAGAAAAGACACAAAATGAGGTGGAAGCTGAGCTGCACTTCCTAACATCCTGCCAAAAGTATGACCATATTAGAGACACATATTTGCCTCAGATTACACAGACCCACTAAGAATTTGAAAACAAATCCATTTGTGACCTGTTGCCACAAGAAAAGGGCAACCAGTGAAGAACAAACACCATTGTAAATACAACCCATATTTATGTTTATTTATTTTCCCTTTTGTACTTGAACTATTTGCACATCGTTATAACACTGAACATAGTCATAATATGACATTTGAAATTTCTCAATTCCTCTGAAACATTTTTGAGTGTAATCTTTGCTGTTCATTTTTTATTGTTTATTTCACTTATGTTTATTATCTATTCTACTTGTTTTGGCAATGTAAACATATGTTTCCCATGCCTATAAAGCCCTTTGAATTGAATTGAGAGAGAGAGAGGAGATAGAGAGTGAGAGAAAGAGAAAGAGAGCGAGAAAGAGAGAAATTGAAAGCGAGAGAGAGGGAGGGAAAGAGAGAGAGAGAGACAGACAGAGAGAGAGAGAGACAGAGTGAGAGAGAGATAAAGAGAGAGAAGAGAGAGGGAGGGAGAGAAGACAGAGAGGGAGAGAAAGAGAGCGAGAGAGAGAAAAGAAAGAGGGAGCCAGAGAGAGAGAGACAGAGATACAGAGAGAAGACAGAGAGAAAGAGAGAGAGCGAGAGATAGAGAGAGAGACAGAGAGAGAGATAAAGAGAGAGAAGACAGAGAGAGAGAGAGAAGACAGCGAGAGAGAAGACAGAGAGATAAAGAGAGAGAAGACAGAGAGAGAGAGAGAAGACAGAGAGAGAGAGAGAGAGAGAGAGAGAAGACAGAGAGAGAGAGAGAGAGAGAGAGAGAGAGAAACTGAGAGGGAAGAAAGAGAGAGAGACAGAGAGAGATAAAGAGAGAGAAGACAGAGAGAGGGAGAGAGAGGGAGAGATAGAGAGAGGGGGGGGGGAAGAAAGAGAGAGAGAGAGAGAGAGAGAGAAACTGAGAGGGAAGAAAGAGAGAGAGACAGAGAGAGATAAAGAGAGAGAAGACAGAGAGAGGGCGAGAGAGAGAGGGGGGGAAGAAAGAGAGAGAGGGAAAGTGTAACCTATCCACATGACTTTTTATAAGACAACTTCAGCTGCAGCCTCTGCCAAGCACAATCATGACAAACGTTAAAAGAACAATGGACAAGCACTAAGCACACCGCTGGGCTACTAAACACACAATAAAAAGTGATTCAGTAACAAACCTCACCTCTGTAAACAATCATTTTCCATAACTCTATGAAACAGGGCAATGAAACAGGACAATTAATTGGTGATCAAAAACAAAAAAGTATGGCACGTTTCCATGCTGGCACCGTTTCATCTGCAAGAGGTAAAGGTCGAGAAGTAAATGAACCTATTTATTAGTGGGGGGGATCAATACTGGTCAATATCGGAATATTATTTTTGACGATATATCGTATCGTATTGTTTTGACAATACTGCAACATTATTTTTGCGTTAGTTGGCTGTAATTGCAGCAATACTCCAGTATTTTTCCTTAATAGCTTGTTCTCCATCTCTTTTTTAACCTCTACGGTACGGTTGTTGCTAATGTGCGCTAATGTGACTAGAATGATGTTGTATACAACAGCCAACTTTCTGGGACATAGACATGTCTTATATGGACATAAAGCTTAAATTTGTGTTAATCTAACTGCAGTGTCCAATTAACAGTAGCTACTACAGTGAAAAAATACCATGCTATTGTTTGAAGAGAGTGCACAACAACAAAACACTTTATCACGGCAACTGGTTTGATACATTCACCTCTGAAGGTAAATAGTGTACTTACATTCAGTAATCTTGCTCTGATTTGTCATCCTAAGGATCCCAGAAATAAAATGTAGCATAGTTTTGTTTGATAAAATCCTTTTTAATGTTCAAATGTAGGAACTGGTGTCTACAGTTTGACCCCCCTGCTGTCTCTGGCTCCACACCCACCCCGCCAGCCCGCCATCTAGATGTGTGAAAGCTAATTATCCATCATGTATGACATTCATGAGAGTGTGTAAAGTTAAATTTTGTATTACCATAGCAGTTTTGTATGTTCTCTCTAGTTATGTACTTGAGAATGAATCAATTGACCAATTTTGCACATTTGGGCAAACTCCTGGCAGACTTGATACAAAATATTGTGCAGTAATGTAATTCTTCACTAGATCCGTCTGAAACTTTGAACACGCACTGCCGCCATCTGGTGGCCAAAATCTAAATAACACCTAGACTCCTATCTGAAAGGATGGCCTTTCGCTTGCATTTCAAAGATGATGGAGAGAGAAAAGCATGTTTTTTTTTTGTTTGTATTATCTTTTACCAGATCTAATGTGTGGCACAGCGGTCAGGCTGTGTCACAACAGGCTGACTTCGGTCGTCAGTTAAATGGTATTTCCTCCGATACATTGGTGCAGCTGGCTTCCAGTTTAAGTGGTGGGTGTTTGGAGGGTTGTGTTTCGGAGGACGCATGACTCGACCTTCGCCTCTCCCGAGCCTTTTGGGGAGTTGCAGCGATGAGACAAGATCGTAATTGGATCGCAATTGGATAAATAAAAACTAATTATTGTCCTTCTGCAGCAGACATATGGTGAGCAATATGTTTGGAACATCGAATCGCAAATAAAATCACAGTATCGAATCGCAATACATGTTGTAACGTCACCTAAGTATTGTGATAATATCCCAGCACTACAATTTACAAGTTTGCAGAATGCATGTGTGCCATGTATACGTGTATACGTGTGTGTGTGTGTGTGTGTGTGTGTGTGTGTGTGCGTGCGTGTGTGAATGTGTGCACGTGTGTTAAATACATCTAGACTAGATCACTGCCACCATGATTTAAAGGCATCATTCAATGAAGGGACATTCGAGAAGCTGCACATACTACATCAGTGTCAACTGGGTCAAGTGTCAATAGTCTGTTGACCTTTTGCTTACAGGTCAGTGTTTAACTCTCTCAGTGGACCAGACTGAATATCTGTTTCTGCCACCCGCCATGTTCTGACACTGCTAGATGTGGCAACGATCAAATGAGGAAAGACACAGACACACTCTCTAACTAACTGAACACCGGTTGAAAGTTCTGTATATAACGCTTCTTCCTAGTGATAGTGAGGTGTGTAGTAAAACAGATGACTTGAGCAAGACGGGATGGGGTTTGGCTCTCTGTGCGTACTCAAGTTCTTCAGATAGACAAGGACCTCAGATACTCAAGTTCTTCAGATAGACAAGGACCTCAGATACTCAAGTTATTCAGATAGACAAGGACCTCAGATAGACACGGACCTCAGATAGACACGGACCTCAGATACTCAAGTTCTTCAGATAGACACGGACCTCAGATAGACAAGGACCTCAGATAGACAAGGACTTCAGATTCTCAAGTTCTTCAGATAGACACGGACCTCAGATACACAAGGACCTCAGATACACAAGGACCTCAGATACTCAAGTTCTTCAGATAGACACGGACCTCAGATACACAAGGACCTCAGATAGACAAGGACCTCAGATAGACAAGGACCTCAGATAGCCACGGACCTCAGATAGACACGGACCTCAGATAGACACGGACCTCAGATAGACACGGACCTCAGATAGACAAGGACCTCAGATAGACAAGGACCTCAGATAGACAAGGACCTCAGATAGACAAGGACCTCAGATAGACAAGGACTTCAGATTCTCAAGTTCTTCAGATAGACACGGACCTCAGATACACAAGGACCTCAGATACACAAGGACCTCAGATACTCAAGTTCTTCAGATAGACACGGACCTCAGATACACAAGGACCTCAGATAGACAAGGACCTCAGATAGACAAGGACCTCAGATAGCCACGGACCTCAGATAGACACGGACCTCAGATAGACACGGACCTCAGATAGACACGGACCTCAGATAGACAAGGACCTCAGATAGACAAGGACCTCAGATAGACAAGGACCTCAGATAGACAAGGACCTCAGATAGACAAGGACCTCAGATGGACAAGGACCTCAGATGGACAAGGACCTCAGATGGACAAGGACCTCAGATAGACAAGGACCTCAGATAGACAAGGACCTCAGATAGACAAGGACCTCAGATAGACAAGGACCTCAGATAGACAAGGACCTCAGATAGACAAGGACCTCAGATAGACAAGGACCTCAGATAGACAAGGACCTCAGATGGACAAGGACCTCAGATGGACAAGGACCTCAGATAGACAAGGACTGAATCATCAACCATTATCAATGAGCTGTAACATTTCAAAGAGGGCCTGAACAAAAAACACAGCCATGCTGGGAATGAGGGGCAGGAAAGTCAGTCAAAACTCAATAGTTTTTATTTATTTTGATTTAGAATTGTATTGGCCCATGCACCCCCCCCCCCCCCCCCCCGTCTTTGTAGGACAAAAGTCACTTTGTTTTAGCAGGTCTCAAGATTTACTGTATAGGACGTGTGTGTGTGACCCATCAATGTAAATCCCCAGTTATTTCTGTAACAGGAAGAAAAGTGTCACTCTGAGAAGTGTTTCCCCTACCATTACGTTTAACCCCAACCTTCTCAAGAACAAGACCGGCTTCCTTTATTCTTAACGGAAAGTGTTGGACCCGGCAAACATGAATGTTGCTTCTGGGGCCTTTGCACCTCGTCAATGCAAACATCCAAGGGCAACACTGACAGAGGCAACATACAACGCAGAAAAGGCAAAAGTACAGAAACAGAGAGCAGCCGTATTGCATTTGATGCAATATCCTGTCGTCATTGTGTTTGTATTCATTCAAACTATATGGTACCACACAGCTGCTATGCTAAAGGGCAAGTTCCAGATTGTAAGATATTTATGACTGGTTCAAGGACAAGGACTGTTTGAATCTGAGAGCGGGGATGGGCAGGGTCAGGACATGAGAGTCCAACCCAATAACATCTGACGAAGGGAAAACCGAAAGCAGAAGAATGTAGCAGAACAGGACTGGGTTTCATCTTTCATTTAGTTTCAATTGAATTAAGATGGTCTTAGTGCTACAATGGTTCTGGGAGACCCAGCCCAGGAGTAGGCCTATAGGACTACCAACCAATGAACCAAGACTTCAAGCCGTTACGCCTCGATCACACCAACAGCGTCATCGCATTCTTTTCCAATGGAACGCTCCGTTTGCCTTGCAGCATTGCGTTGCAGAAGCAGTTGCAGTGTGTTCTGTGTGGTACATACGTTGTATTTATCAAACGTAGGCATCAAATTGTATAGGCGTAGACGGCTTGACAGAAATATATATATTTTTTGCACACATATCCAGATGATGCTGCATACTATTTTGCGCAATGACCCTATTAGGTGTGATCAAGGTGTTAGGGACTTCACACGAAGCTCCAAATAATGTATCACCTGCTCAAAATCCCACAGATCTTACAGAATTATAGAAAGCCCAGTCATTCATGATGTTATTTATCAGACATTGAGGTGGATAAGAGCCACAGGGGAAGGAATTACCCTACATTACCCTACATTACCCTACATTACCCTACAACACGGGTGGTTTTGCTTTTCAGACACGAGACATAGGTAAGGAAAGAGAAAGAGAGACGAAAAGCATGAGCTAGACAAAGAAAGTGGGACAGGGGGAGAAAACACCATGCTTTCCCTCTCTTGCATCAGCGGTAAATTCTTGACCTCTCTCACCCCTGGTTCAGCTGTAGATCCATCAGTGTACAGCCAGCCGAAGCCAGCCAACCAGACACAGCCAACCAGACAGACAGATAGCCAACCAGACACGTAGGGGCAGACCAGGGTGTTACGGTGGTGAATGAGGACCCAAAAGCGAATCAACTTAAACAGAGCTTCTTTAATTACCAAACATAGGTAGGCTCAGATGGACCGGCAGATTCCGACAGGACAGGACAAGGTTACAGCAAACATGACGACAGTCTGGTTCAGGCATGAATGACACAAACAAACAAGAATCCGACAAGGACAGGAGCAGAAACAGAGAGAGATATTGGGACCTAATCAGAGGGAAAAAAGGGAACAGGTGGGGAACGGGGTGAATGGGTAGTTAGAGGGGACAAGGGACAGCTGGGGGAAAGCGGGGGAGAAAAGGTAACCTAACACGACCAGCAGAGGGAGACAGGGTGAAGGGAAAGGACAGAGACAAGACAACATGACAGTACATGACAGTACCCCCCCACTCACCGAGCGCCTCCTGGCGCACTCGAGGAGGAAACCTGGCGGCAACGGAGGAAATCATCAATCAGCGCACGGTCCAGCACGTCCCGAGAGGGAACCCAACTCCTCTCCTCAGGACCGTACCCCTCCCAGTCAACTAGGTACTGATGACCACGGCCCCGAGGACGCATGTCCAAGATTTTACGGACCCTGTAGATAGGTGCGCCCTCGACAAGGATGGGGGGGGGGGGGGGAAGACGAGCGGGGGCGCGAAGAACGGGCTTAACACAGGAGACATGGAAGACCGGGTGGACGCGACGAAGATATCGCGGAAGAAGAAGTCGCACTGCGACAGGATTAATGACCTGAGAGATACGGAATGGACCAATGAACCGCGGGGTCAACTTGCGAGAAGCCGTCTTAAGGGGAAGGTTCTGAGTGGAGAGCCAAACTCTCTGACCGCGACAATATCTAGGGCTCTTAGTTCTACGCTTATTAGCAGCTCTCACAGTCTGCGCCCTATAACGGCAAAGTGCAGACCTGACCCTCTTCCAGGTGCGCTCGCAACGTTGGACAAAAGCCTGAGCGGAGGGGACGCTGGACTCGGCGAACTGAGATGAGAACAACGGAGGCTGGTACCCGAGGCTACTCTGAAAAGGAGATAGCCCGGTCGCAGACGAAGGAAGCGAGTTGTGGGCGTATTCTGCCCAGGGGAGCTGTTCTGACCAAGACGCAGGGTTGCGAAAAGAAAGACTGCGTAAGATGCGACCAATAGTCTGATTGGCCCGTTCTGCTTGACCGTTAGACTGGGGGTGAAAGCCGGAAGAGAGACTGACGGAAGCCCCAATCAAACGGCAAAACTCCCTCCAAAATTGAGACGTGAATTGCGGACCTCTGTCCGAAACGACGTCTGACGGAAGGCCATGAATTCTGAAAACATTCTCGATGATGATTTGTGCCGTCTCTTTAGCAGAAGGAAGCTTAGCAAGGGGAATGAAATGAGCCGCCTTAGAGAACCTATCGACAACCGTAAGAATAACAGTCTTCCCCGCTGACGAAGGCAGTCCGGTGACAAAATCTAAGGCGATGTGAGACCACGGTCGAGAGGGAATAGGAAGCGGCCTGAGACGGCCGGCAGGAGGAGAGTTACCGGACTTAGTCTGCGCGCAGACCGAACAAGCAGCCACGAAACGACGCGTGTCATGCTCCCGGGTGGGCCACCAGAAACGCTGGCGAATGGAAGCAAGCGTACCCCGAACGCCAGGGTGGCCGGCTAACTTGGCAGAGTGAGCCCACTGAAGAACGGCCAGACGAGTAGGAACGGGAACGAAAAGAAGGTTCCTAGGACAAGCGCGCGGCGACGGAGTTTGAGTGAGTGCTTGCTTTACCTGCCTCTCAATTCCCCAGACAGTCAACCCGACAACACGCCCCTCAGGGAGAATCCCCTCGGGGTCAGTGGAGGCTACTGAAGAACTGAAGAGACGAGACAAAGCATCAGGCTTGGTGTTCTTAGAGCCCGGACGATAAGAAATCACGAACTCGAAACGAGCGAAAAACAGCGCCCAACGCGCCTGACGCGCATTAAGTCGTTTGGCAGAACGGATGTACTCAAGGTTCCTATGGTCAGTCCAAACGACAAAAGGAACGGTCGCCCCCTCCAACCACTGTCGCCATTCGCCTAGGGCTAACCGGATGGCGAGCAGTTCGCGGTTACCCACATCATAGTTACGTTCCGACGGCGACAGGCGATGAGAAAAATACGCGCATGGGTGGACCTTGTCGTCAGAGAGGGAGCGCTGAGAAAGGATGGCTCCCACTCCCACCTCTGACGCGTCAACGTCGACAACGAACTGTCTAGAGACGTCAGGTGTAACAAGGATAGGAGCGGATGTAAAACGATTCTTGAGGAGATCAAAAGCTCCCTGGGCGGAAACGGACCACTTAAAGCACGTCTTGACAGAAGTAAGGGCTGTGAGAGGAGCTGCCACCTGACCGAAATTACGGATGAAACGACGATAGAAGTTCGCGAAGCCGAGAAAGCGCTGCAGCTCGACGCGTGACTTAGGGACGGGCCAATCAATGACAGCTTGGACCTTAGCGGGATCCATCTTAATGCCTTCAGCGGAAATAACAGAACCGAGAAATGTGACGGAGGAGGCATGAAAAGTGCACTTCTCAGCCTTCACAAAAAGACAATTCTCTAAAAGGCGCTGGAGGACACGTCGAACGTGCTGAACATGAATCTGGAGTGACGGTGAAAAAATCAGGATATCGTCAAGGTAAACGAAAACAAAGATGTTCAGCATGTCTCTCAGGACATCATTGACTAATGCCTGAAAGACAGCTGGAGCGTTAGCGAGGCCGAAAGGAAGAACCCGGTATTCAAAGTGCCCTAACGGAGTGTTAAACGCCGTCTTCCACTCGTCCCCCTCCCTGATGCGCACGAGATGGTAAGCGTTACGAAGGTCCAACTTAGTGAAAAACCTGGCTCCCTGCAGGATCTCGAAGGCTGAAGACATAAGAGGAAGCGGATAACGATTCTTCACTGTTATGTCATTCAGCCCTCGATAATCTATGCAGGGGCGCAGAGACCCGTCCTTCTTCTTGACAAAAAAAAACCCCGCTCCGGCGGGAGAGGAGGAGGGGACTATGGTACCGGCGTCAAGAGCTACAGACAAATAATCCTCGAGAGCCTTACGTTCGGGAGCCGACAGAGAGTATAGTCTACCCCGGGGGGGGTGGTTCCCGGAAGGAGATCAATACTACAATCATACGACCGGTGTGGAGGAAGAGAGGTGGCCCTGGACCGACTGAACACCGTGCGCAGATCGTGATATTCCTCCGGCACCCCTGTCAAATCACCAGGCTCCTCCTGTGAAGAAGAGACAGAGGAAACAGGAGGGATAGCAGACATTAAACATTTCACATGACAAGAGACGTTCCAGGAGAGGATAGAATTACTAGACCAATTAATGGAAGGATTATGACAAACTAGCCAGGGATGGCCCAAAACAACAGGTGTAAAAGGTGAACGAAAAATTAAAAAATAAATGGTTTCACTATGATTACCAGAAACAGTGAGGGTTAAAGGTAGCGTCTCACGCTGAATCCTGGGGAGAGGACTACCATCCAGGGCGAACAAGGCCGTGGGCTCCTTTAACTGTCTGAGAGGAATGTCATGTTCCCGAGCCCAGGTCTCGTCCATAAAACAGCCCTCCGCCCCAGAGTCTATTAAGGCACTGCAGGAAGCTGACGAACCGGTCCAGCGTAGATGGACCGACAAGGTAGTGCAGGATCTTTTTGGAGAGACAGGAGTAGTAGCGCTCACCAGTAGCCCTCCGCTTACTGACGAGCTCTGGCCTTTTACTGGACATGAAGTGACAAAATGACCAGCGGAACCGCAATAGAGACAGAGGCGGTTGGTGATTCTCCGTTCCCTCTCCTCAGTCGAGATGCGGATACCTCCCAGCTGCATGGGCTCAGCACCCGAGCCGGCAGAGGAAGATGGTAGTGATGCGGAGAGGGAGGCGACGGAGAGCGCGAGCTCCTTTCCACGAGCTCGGTGACGAAGATCAACCCGTCGCTCAATGCGAATAGCGAGTTCAATCAAGGAATCCACGCTGGAAGGAACCTCCCGGGAGAGAATCTCATCCTTTACCTCTGCGCGGAAACCCTCCAGAAGACGAGCGAGCAAGGCCGGCTCGTTCCAGCCACTGGAGACAGCAAGAGTGCGAAACTCAATAGAGTAGTCTGTTATGGATCGATTGCCTTGACATAGGGAAGACAGGGCCCTGGAAGCCTCCTCCCCAAAAACAGATCGATCAAAAACCCGTATCATCTCCTCCTTAAAGTCTTGATACTGGTTAGTACACTCAGCCCTTGCCTCCCAGATTGCCGTGCCCCACTCACGAGCCCGTCCAATAAGGAGAGATATGACGTAGGCGACACGAGCAGTGCTCCTGGAGTAAGTGTTGGGCTGGAGAGAAAACACAATATCACACTGGGCGAGGAACGAGCGGCATTCAGTGGGCTCCCCAGAGTAACACGGCGGGTTATTGATTCTGGGCTCCGGAGATTCGAAAGCCCTGGAAGTGGCCGGTGGATCGAGGCGGAGATGGTGAACCTGTTCTGTGAGGTTGGAGACTTGGGTGGCCAGGGTCTCAACGGCATGTCGAGCAGCAGACAATTCCTGCTTGTGTCTGCCTAGCATCGCTCCCTGGATCTCGACGGCTGAGTGGAGAGGATCCGAAGTCGCTGGGTCCATTCTTGGTCGGATTCTTCTGTTACGGTGGTGAATGAGGACCCAAAAGCGAATCAACTTAAACAGAGCTTCTTTAATTACCAAACATAGGTAGGCTCAGATGGACCGGCAGATTCCGACAGGACAGGACAAGGTTACAGCAAACATGACGACAGTCTGGTTCAGGCATGAATGACACAAACAAACAAGAATCCGACAAGGACAGGAGCAGAAACAGAGAGAGATATTGGGACCTAATCAGAGGGAAAAAAGGGAACAGGTGGGGAACGGGGTGAATGGGTAGTTAGAGGGGACAAGGGACAGCTGGGGGAAAGCGGGGGAGAAAAGGTAACCTAACACGACCAGCAGAGGGAGACAGGGTGAAGGGAAAGGACAGAGACAAGACAACATGACAGTACATGACACAGGGTTTCCATTAGCTGGCAATAGCCGGCTTTTGGCCATTAAAATGTTTTAAAAGCTGATGAACAAAATTGGCACTGCCCAATTGTCCAGGAGAAGAAAACAAATTTCATCACAAAATAATGTTTTTTAGCCTATTCATTGATGTAAATACCAGTTGATGAAAATACATTTGACCAGTCATGCTATTCATCTATGGGTTAATTTGCATAATTGTGTGGAATTAAATTGGCTTGTGTGCATATTCGTTATGTATCTTATTTATCACACATGTACAGCACACAGATACAGAGCCTTTGGGCGGAAGATCTATCAGACAGCACTTATATATGACCCATCATTGCGTAATGATACTAAATGCAATTGTGTGTTAAAACAATTTTTGGGGGGCGACGATTAAAAAAAGAGCTACTATTTGTATTTCTCAACTGCTAATTGAAGCGCACTTACCATTCACCATTCAAATGCATAATCAACAGAAGGCAGGCTTCATCAGCAAGTCACACACCACTTTGAAATGAGCTGGAGGCAGTTTGCATTTTGAAAACATAAAGCTACTTAATTGTTTGAAACCTGAATGTTTTACTACATATCCGTGGAGGCAATTATTTTATAAAGACTTCCATATGTCATTGAAACCAGTAGCTTTTTGTTTTATAAAGACTTCCATATGTCATTGAAACCAGTAGCTTTTTGTTTTATAAAGACTTCCATTTGTCATTGAAACCAGTAGCTTTTTGTTTTATAAAGACTTCCATATGGCCATTGAAACCAGTAGCTTTTTGTTTTATAAAGACTTCCATATGGCCATTGAAACCAGTAGCTTTTTGTTTTATAAAGACTTCCATATGGCCATTGAAACCAGTAGCTTTTTGTTTTATAAAGACTTCCATATGGCCATTGAAACCAGTAGCTTTTTGTTTTATAAAGACTTCCATATGTCATTGAAACCAGTAGCTTTTTGTTTTATAAAGACTTCCATATGGCCATTGAAACCAGTAGCTTTTTGTTTTATAAAGACTTCCATATGGCCATTGAAACCAGTAGCTTTTTGTTTTATAAAGACTTCCATATGGCCATTGAAACCAGTAGCTTTTTGTTTTATAAAGACTTCCATATGGCCATTGAAACCAGTAGCTTTTTGTTTTATAAAGACTTCCATGTCATTGAAACCAGTAGCTTTTTGTTTTATAAAGACTTCCATATGGCCATTGAAACCAGTAGCCTATTTCTCTCAGGTTCTATTGGCTTTAAAATGTCTTTCATTGTCTGATAGGCAAATGCACTCTCGCGCGTCGCCTACTGCACTAATAATGTTAAGAAATTATAGTGTATCAACATTTTACGCTAAACGAAGTTCTGATCCGATGCATCAGATTCATTGGTTTGTAACGTTCCTTTTTTCCCAATGTAGCCTTGGCCAACTGTTGTATGAATTTGGGATCTATCGTCCCAGGAGTCTGTTTGGAACGTTTCTTCCTCGACAAGCTGACCAATAGAATAGGTCAACTTTTCTACCATGGGGGATAGTAGATTGACATAGGCTCATAGGCGGCACGTCCATAACAGGCTGACTACACCGCTCGCGTTGCAAAATTAATTTAGAAATCTATATTATTAAATTATGGCACCCACACTGCTCGCACACTGCTCGCACGCGCCAACGAGCGTCTGCGTTGCCACGGGCTAATATAGAAGTCAGTTCTATTTGTGACACAGATCGCGCTGCAAGTCCTGCCTCTCCCATCTCCTCATTGTTTTATAGAAGCAGGTACCCACGTGCCATCTCCTCATTGGTTATACCCACGTGGGTGACTGAAAGACGAATGAGGTCAGTGGCGGTAATGCACCTAATTTATGAAAGTTGCCAATCGCAATATGAAGTCAAGAGAAGAAAAAGCCTAGAAGGCGGAGAGATGACTAGAACCGATTCGGTTGACCGTTTTATGTGTGGATTAATTGGCGGAGTAGAGGACCTTGTGCATTTCAGGTAAAATAACAACTCAATGTTTATATTCCAGGACAAATTAGCTAGCAAGTACAAGCTAGCTAGCTAAATTGCCATAAATGTTTAATGCTTTTCAACCTGTCCCCAAATTAATGGAATTGGTTCAGAGTTTGTTTTGATATTTTAACCTGCGTGTCGTGATCGCGTTTGGTGTGGGGGGACAAAATACATGTATGCACGATGGAGCACGATGGAGCACGATGGAGCACGATGGAGCACGATGGAGTACGATGGAGCACGATGGAGTACGATGGAGCACGATGGAGCACGATGGAGCACGATGGAGCACGATGGAGCACGCACAAAGCCGGTTTGGGTTCCGTGTTATTCTACAATGTAGAAAATTGTCGAAAATTAATAAAAACCCTTGAATGAGTTGGTGTGTCCAAAATTGACTGGTACTGTATGTTATTTTATATTCTCAAACTAACAGCAGTGCCTATATGATGTCTTTCCATTCAGGTGTGACATTCTGGAGTGATTATTTTATGCAAATGTTGTTGATCAGTAGGCTAATATCAGTCCCACATGGAAGGAAAACAGATTGTTTGTCATCTGTAGCTCCATCGATTCCACTGATCAGCCCAAACAAGCTCAATAACTAATTGTGCGCACACACTCCTATTGAATATGCATTCACCTGTATTGTGAGTAGGCCTATGCCATCTTAATAATAGTCCCAGTTTATCAAATTATTACCATTATGTTGTTATGTAGTTAGGTTGGTCAAATGTATTGTTTGATTTAAAAATTCATGCATTAAAGCATACATGGCTGTCTCTGGGAAATTTTGTCATCAACATTTCCTAATTTAATGATATTGAATATCGGCCTAAAATATTGGCCATTGGCCTCCTTGACCCCCAAAAATCGGCATCGGGCCTAAAAAATCCATATAGTTTATTCTCTAAACCAGACACAGACAGAGAGACACACACAGGTAAGCAGCCAGTAAGCTAGACACACAGTCGGGTAGGGTAGGTAGAGCCCCAGGGCCCAGATTAATGCTTGTGTGGTTCTGTATCCGGCTCCTCTTCCTCTTCCTCCAGTAACTCCATCTGTCTGAGACGCCAGGGATCCAAGGGACTGGGGACGGATACCGCAGGGTCAAACTGAGGTCACTTCCTGGAGAGGCCACCCTGATATCTGTCAATTATCCTATACCCCTCTTTACATCCCCTCCCTTCAGACTTTCTCTCATGTCTTATTTTCTCTGCACAGGTACATGGGTCAGGGTCAAGGTCTGGGTCTGGGTCAGGGTCTGGGTCTAGGCTGGCCCATTCACACTACCATAAAGATGTGTTGTCAGTTTTGTTTTTTAGTTAAGTTAAAGGTTGCGACCTTTACAGAAAATGAGATTGAGTGAGTGTCTACTCACACAAGTGGCTAACACAAAGAACTAGTTTACTAGCGCACTTTCTCTTTAAAAAGGTTAAAGCAGCAGAATGGATTCCGTTAAGCTGTACATCTTGGGTGTTTTATTAGGATCTCCATTAGCTGTACATTTCTTATGATCTCCATTAGCTGTACATCTTGGGTGTTTTATTAGGATCTCCATTAGCTGTACATCTGGGTATTTTATTAGAATCTCCATTAGCTGTACATTTTGGGTATTTTATTAGGATCTCCATTAGCTGTACATTTTGGGTATTTTGTTAGGATCTCCATTAGCTGTACATCTTGGGTGTTTTATTAGGATCTCCATTAGCTGTACATCTGGGTATTTTATTAGAATCTCCATTAGCTGTACATCTTGGGTATTTTATTAGGATCTCCATTAGCTGTATATCTTGGGTATTTTATTAGGATCTCCATTAGCTGTACATCTTGGGTATTTTATTAGGATCTCCATTAGCAGTACATCTTGGGTATTTTATTAGGATCTCCATTAGCTGTACATCTGGGTATTTTATTAGGATCTCCATTAGCTGTACATTTTGGGTATTTTTTTAGGATCTCCATTAGCTGTACATTTTGGGTATTTTATTAGGATCTCCATTAGCTGTACATTTTGGGTATTTTATTAGGATCTCCATTAGCTGTATATCTTGGGTATTTTATTAGGATCTCCATTAGCTGTACATTTTGGGTATTTTATTAGGATGCCCATTAGCTGTACATCTGGGTATTTTATTAGAATCTCCATTAGCTGTACATCTTGGGTATTTTATTAGGATCTCCATTGGGTGTACATTTTGGGTATTTTATTAGGATCTCCATTAGCTGTACATCTTGGGTATTTTATTAGGATCTCCATTAGGTGTACATCTTGGGTATTTTATTAGGATCTCCATTAGCTGTACATTTTGGGTATTTTATTAGGATCTCCATTAGGTGTACATCTTGGGTATTTTATTAGGATCTCCATTAGCTGTACATTTTGGGTATTTTATTAGGATCTCCATTAGCTGTACATCTTGGGTGTTTTATTAGGATCTCCATTAGCTGTACATCTTGGGTATTTTATTAGGATCTCCATTAGGTGTGGCGAAAGCAGCAGCTACTCTTCCTGGTGTCCACAGGAAACATGACATAATACAGAAAATTGATAGAACAGCTACAGCTAAATGCAAAACGTCACACATAGCCTACATATCAGTACATACCACACAATATCTTGGTCTAAAAAGGGAGACGTGCATCTCTTATTTGAAACCAGGTTTGCTGTTCACTTGAGCAATCTTTGATGGGTGGGAGTTCCATGCAGTCATGGCTCTATATAATACTGTACGTTTTCTTGGAATTTGTTCTGGATTTGTGGACTGTGAAATGAGATGCAAATAAAGTTTTGTGCAATTTGAATGTGAATGCAGCACCTGAGTTTGGTGTAGGATCAATTGGACAAAGAGTGTGTCTGTGCATCTCCCTGACACCTGTGTGTGCCTCTTCAACACAGTGGAACAAGAGACAAAAACTTTGGGGCCCAAGGAGCGAGAGAGCATAAAGGGTGGTGTCTCTGCTCACACACACACACACACACACACACACACACACACACACACACACACACACAACCCTCCTCCATAGTTTTCCAGTTAATTTCTCACCACACAGGCACTAAAAACTATCCCAAGACTGAACAAGGACCCACAAATGACCAACAATCTCTCCCTTTGTTTGGGTTGCCAGCCAACTTCCCTGAGGACTCTAAAGAAATGAAACAATCCATCAAACCGACATCAGTTCTGAGCATTCTGAAGCCTGAGCTCCACAAAAAGACAACAGTTAACAGATTACAGAAGATGGAAACACAAGAAAAACGTCCATTTCCTCTCGTTATTGTATCAAATAAAATGTTATTAGTCACATGCTTGGTAAACAACAGCTGTGGACTAACAGTGAAATGCTTACTTACGGCTCTTCCCAACCATGCAGAGAATAAGAAAATAGAGAAATAATAGAACATAAAACACGTAATAATACAAATAATAATAGATACACAATGAGTAATGATAACTTGGCCATATACACGGGGTACCAGTACAGGGAGGGGTACAAGTGGATGTACAGGGAGGGGTACAAGTGGATGTACAGGGAGGGGTACAAGTGGATGTACAGGGAGGGGTACAAGTGGATGTACAGGGAGGGGTACAAGTGGATGTACAGGGAGGGGTACAAGTGGATGTACAGGGAGGGGTACAAGTGGATGTACAGGGAGGGGTACAAGTGGATGTACAGGGAGGGGTACAAGGTAGTTGAAGTAGATACTGTATGCACGTATAACTAGGAATAAAGTGACCGTAAATAGTAGCAGCAGCGCATGTGATGAGGCCTAAAAGTTTGTGAAAAAAGGGTAAATGCAGATAGTCCGGGTAGCTATTTGGTTAACTATTTAACTAACCATTTAGCAGTCTTATGGCTTGGGGATAGAAGCTGTTCAGGGTCCTGTTGGTTCCAAACTTGGGGCATCGGTACCGCTAGCCATGTGGCAGCAGAGAGAACAGGCTACGACTTGGGTGGCTAGAGTCTTTGACCATTTTTAGGGCCTTCCACTGACACCACTTGGTATAGAGGTCCTGGATGGCAGGGAGCTCGGTGATGTACTGGGCTGTATGCATTACCAACTGTAGCGCATTGTGATTGGATGCCAAGCAGTTGCCATTCCAAGCAGTGATGCAGCCGGTCAAGAGGCCTACTCACTTTTGGAGGATCTGAGGACCCCAAATATTTTCAGCCTCCTGAGGGGGAAGAGGCATTATTGTGCCCTCTTCACGACTGTGTTGGCGTGGTTTGGACCATGATGTGGACATCAAGGAACTTGAAGCTCTCGACCCGCTCCACTCCAGCCCCATCGATCACTTTCATCTCTCATGCATTTATCAACTTGACTGTGTTTCATGCACTTTTTATTTGTTATTTATTTAACCTTTCTTTAACTAGGCAAGTCAGTTAAGAACAAATTCTTATTTACAATGACGGCCTAGCCCGGCCAAACCCGGACAACGCTGGGCCAATTGTGTGCCGCCCTATGGGACTCCCAATCACGGACGGATGTGATACAGCCTGGATTCAAACCAGGGACTGTAGTGACGCCTCTTGAACTGAGATGCAATGGCTTAGACCGGTGCTCCACTCGGGAGCACCTTGTGCTTCCTTTGTTTTTGAATGTGAGCTATAAAACATGCATAGTCATTGTTATTATTGATACCACTTCTTCCTGATCGGCTCCACCCAGAAGAAGTCATATCTATTGTTTAACATCTACCTTTACCTGGATTAGTGCTATCTTGAATCCTTGGGATGTCCCTATTCCAAACCCTAACCTTAAACCGTACCCTTACTCTAACCTCAACCATAACCTTAACCCTAACCCTAACCTCAACCATAACCTTAACCCTAACCTTACTCTAACCTTACTATGACCTCAACCATAACCGTAACCCTAAACTTACTGTAACCTCAACCATAACCCTAACCTTAACCCTTACTCTAACCTCAACCATAACCTTAACCCTAACCTCAACCATAACCTTACTCTAACCTTAACCTTACTATAACCTCAACCACAACCTTAACCCTTACTCTAACCTCAACCCTAACCTTAAACTTAACCATAACCTTAACCCTAACCTCAACCATAACCCTAACCTTACTCTAACCTTAACCCTAACCTTACTGTAACCTCAACCATAACCCTAACCTTAACCCGTACTCTAACCTCAACCTCAACCCTAACCTTAACCATTTCAAATTTGATGTGCTGTCAGAGTTGGGACATCCCAAGGATTCCGCTTAGACTTTCCCCTTCACCCGTCCGGCAGGAAGTTGACGTGGGCTGGTGGAGCCTCCTCTCCTTAGGCCGGGGGAAATAACCCATATAAGTGCAGTATGGTTATGAAATGCTGTAGAGTATAGGTCAGGGTCAATATTAATATTGGTTCAGGTAAGAGAGAGTTGGCGTCTTTATGAAAGGTGTGTCTTCCTGTATTGCCCTGACAGGAGTTTTATGGAAAATTACAGAAGCCTAACACATTTCACGTGAACGTTATCATTGGCAATATGATATAGTTCTAAAATAGACAACAAAACCTGCCAGTGTTTTCTCAAGCAAACCACAAAGCTATTGGCCTACTGTTCAATGTACACATCTGTTATTAGAGTAAACAAATTGCCATTTGGTCCCCAGGCAACCCACAGAGCTGTTATCAAAGCTGTTGACAGCATAGTGGGATCAATAAGCGAGAAGCATATCTCTAGGAGCTTGGGGAATCCTCTGAAAAAAAAACACACACACGTATGACACTATAAACACTCCACACACTCTGTGGAGCTGTTAGAGGATACTTCAATGGGGCCAGGCCACCCGCTAGACACAGACAGGGTAACTTTACCTCAGCGACCCAACTGTTGTTTTAATACACGCACGCACACACACACACACACACGCACACACACACACACACACACACACACACACACACACACACAGGAGATATACAACAGAAGAGAAAACAATATCAATGGGCTGTGGATAAGTCTACTCACTAAAGGTTGTAGTTAGCCCACCTGGCAAAGCCAAGCTGGCAGAAAAGGGGCGGGGGGGGGGGGGGGTCATTGTCAGGACACCTGGACCTTATAGTAAGGCCCCTCGTCCCTATCTCAATATTAAGACGTGATGTGGGGTTAAGGAATTCCACAATGCATCTCTTCCCATCTAAGTCATTACAGATGTAGTATTTTAATTTGAGCCAGTTTTCTACAGCAGGAAAATAATCCTGCAGCAACAGGAAATTTGAATTATTATGTGGATTATAATTGAAGGACATTTTTGTAGGGGATGATACATTTTTCGTAAAGGATTATTTTATTTTTTATTTAACCTTTATTTAACAGGTCTGAAATGTCAAAGTGTACATTACAGACTTCAGAAACCTTTTAAACCTCAAATACACTACAAGTTTCATTGCAGGAAAGTTCTCCTTCAATCTGTAGCTAATGCAGAACTATAATTGCGCCTGCAAGCGAGGACCCTATTACCCTACTGACCGAGTGCATTGTACTAGCTAACACACATTACCCTAACTTTGTCCTCTACCAAACAAAGCAGCTTTGTTTCAGGAATGGGGGTGTTGGAAACTTTTGCTCATTCAAGTATTTACTTCAGTATTTAGTCTAAGGTTGCGACTGAAGTATATTTACATTCTTTAAACCACATGTAGCACAATACATACTGCAATATGAGAAGACACTGCTCTGCCAAAGTGGCAAACCCTCACATACGCACAATATCAGAGTGATGTATGTATTTCAATATTTGGATATGTCACTGTTTGTAAGTAGCCCATTAAAAGCAGGATACAAGTGTATGCTCTGGCTCAGGAAAGTTTTAGACCGCCTGAGGAAAGACAATGTGAGAGCTGGGAATGTAGTCTAGTGCGCCACCTAGCGTCCATAAAGAGGAATTGCTATTTATTTGAGCCTTTTTCTTATTTTTTTTCTTCCATATGCCATGCCAACAATCGTGCGCCAATTTCAGGTCATTTTAAGAAAATTGTCATTTCATTATTACCTATGTTTCTCCTGTTAATTTCATGTCAGGACAATGTTTAAGGAATTAATAACTTTGAGTAAGTGGCCCTTTCGAGGGATGTAAACAGGAAATGTCACTGACAAAACCATGGCAACGAAACATTATTTTATAATCCGAGACATTCTTGTATAATCTAACAGTACAGCCACAACAAATATAAGAAAAGTTTGAGCAACAAAATTCCACAGCAAAAATTCTGCCATATAGTATGTTTTTTTCTATCCAATGTTTTCAGATGTTTGGTTTCAACAGGAAAATCCAAGTTGTGATAATGCCTGCATTCCCACCTTATCAGCAGCAGGGGACAGCAGAATATAGGATTCTTCTTTATTTTTTTGGGGGGGGGGGGCTCTGAGCTCTGTGCACGTACAGTAGCCTACACACAAACGTGTTCTCTGCATTTTCATAAATTATGACTATAGTTAATAATAGTAAGCATCAATCTGTTTTTGGTATCTAATTTCCAACATATTAAAGAGCCACTGAACACGCCGATTGGCACTCGATTTCATTCTTGGTGGTGTGTTTCCTGACCGATTCCACGTTTGGTTAATGATATTTGTCCCCAAAAAAAAGAAAGAAAATGCTGTTTCATATAAACTTCCTCACTGTATATGCTATTGTATTAAGAGCAATCCCCGCAGCTGTTTACCCCAGGTTAGTGGGCAAATGGACATCGTCAAATCAAAACCCAACCTTCATTTACCCATTGTGACGCACGGATGTTCAAAACTCCGTTTTGGATGAGACTGACTTCATGACAAAAATGATCCTATTTACACTTTGTAGACAATTTTGACTCGAATAAATGTTTCTGACACATATCAATGCCACATAGGCCATTTTCAAAGGGATTGTTTGCTTTTTAAAGGCAGTGGCTCTTTACGTAATTTAATACAATGAGTAACACGTTGTATTGCACACACATTTAATATACTTAGCTTAACACACATACAGTACATTACATTTGTTCACTGCATGTCTTTGATTCAAACAATTACTAGTACTACTGGGCCAGGATTTGCGGCCCGGAAGTTCGTGGAGATCGCATTAACGGTAAACGCTAAATTTCAGCTCAAACGTAAATTACCTGTAAAAGTCAAGAGCAATGCGCTACTCTCTAACGTGTCTTGGATTGAATCCCGGCCCTAGTCTTCCGACACGAAGACAAAGCATTAGAACAGAGTGGCCGAGGCCAGAGCTTCATATCAACAACGGAAGTTAACGTTAGCTTGACATTAGCCTGAGCCGCTCATCTGAGGAGAGACTCAACAGTTACGACAGGAGCCTCAAATTAAAAAGCAATATTTTATCCCACCCCCAGACTGGTTTAGGGAATAAACATCACACTTCCTGAGCTCCCTGGTTTGGGATTGGATTCACTGTATCAGCCTCAGTGATTCCAAAGCACTACTATAGAAACACTGCCATACATAGCTTACAGTCAATTTACTTATTGTACTATATAATGTCAAACAGCCATCCTCTCCACTCTCAGCTACTACTAGTCATCTAACAATACCACAACATGTCTGGTGTCAGAGAATGCTGTTATGCCCACATGAACCACTTTGACTTTCTAAATGGATAGGCCAGCTTGGCTGTGTTTTCAGTGCTTACTGAATCTTTTAATTGAATATCTAAATCTATAGGCTAACGAAGTGAGCAACAGCAGTTCAATATATACAGTGGGGCAAAAAGGTATTTAGTCAGCCACCAATTGTGCAAGTTCTCCCACTTAAAAAGATGAGAGAGGCCTGTAATTTTCATCATAGGTACACTTCAACTATGACAGACAAAATGAGAAAAAAAAAAATAGAAAATCACATTGTAGTATTTGGTCAATAACAAAAGTTTCTCAATACTTTGTTATATACCCTTTGTTGGCAATGACAGAGGTCAAACGTTTTCTGTAAGTCTTCACAAGTTTTTCACACACTGTTGCTGGTATTTTGGCCCATTCCTCCATGCAGATCTCCTCTAGAGCAGTGATGTTTTGGGGCTGTTGCTGGGCAACACGGACTTTCAACTCCCTCCAAAGATTTTCTATGGGGTTGAGATCTGGAGACTGGCTAGGCCACTCCAGGACCTTGAAATGCTTCTTACGAAGCCACTCCTTCGTTGCCGGGCGGTGTGTTTGGGATCATTGTCATGCTGAAAGACCCAGCCATGTTTCATCTTCAATGCCCTTGCTGATGGAAGGAGGTTTTCACTCAAAATCTCACGATACATGGCCCCATTCATTCTTTCCTTTACACGGATCAGTCGTCCTGGTCCCTTTACAGAAAAACAGCCCCAAAGCATGATGTTTCCACCCCCATGCTTCACAGTAGATATGGTGTTATTTGGATGCAACTCAGCATTCTTTGTCCTCCAAACACGACGAGTTGAGTTTTTACCAAAAGGTTATATTTTGGTTTTATCTGACCATATGACATTCTCCCAATCTTCTTCTGGATCATCCAAATGCTCTCTAGCAAACTTCAGACGGGCCTGGACATGTACTGGCTTAAGCAGGGGGACACGTCTGGCACTGCAGGATTTGAGTCCCTGGCGGCGTAGTGTGTTACTGATGGTAAGCTTTGTTACTTTGGTCCCAGCTCTCTGCAGGTCATTCACTAGGTCCCCCCGTGTGGTTCTGGGATTTTTGCTCACCGTTCTTGTAATCATTTTGACCCCACAGGGGGTGAGATCTTGCATGGAGCCCTAGATTGAGGGAGATTATCAGTGGTCTTGTATGTCTTCCATTTCCTAATAATTGCTCCCACAGTTGATTTCTTCAAACCAAGCTGCTTACCTATTGCAGATTCAGTCTTCCCAGCCTGGTGCAGGTCTACAATTTTGTTTCTGGTGTCCTTTGACAGCTCTTTGGTCTTGGCCATAGTGGAGTTTGGAGTGTGACTGTTTGAGGTTGTGGACAGGTGTCTTTTATACTGATAACAAGTTTAAACAGGTGCCATTAATATAGGTAACAAGTGGAGGACAGAGGAGCCTCTTAAAGAAGGTCTGTGAGAGCCAGAAATCTTGCTTGTTTGTAGGTGACCAAATACTTATTTTCCACCATAATTTGCAAATAAATTCATAAAAAATCCTAAAAATCCTCCTTTCTGGATTTTGTTTCTCATTTTGTCTGTCATAGTTGAAGTGTACCTATGATGAAAATTACAGTCCTCTCTCATATTTTTAAGTGGGAAAACTTGCACAATAGGTGGCTGACTAAATACTTTTTTGCCCCACTGTATGTAGGCTTTTAATTTGATCACTTTTGTTGCAGAGAATGTTCCTGCATAACAGGAAGTGCAAACATGTAGTGTAATTGAGTTTTAAAAAGGCTTCTAAAGTTTGTAATTTCCAGACTTAATTTGCCCTAAGTAAAACTGTATCAACTTCTACAAAACTTTACATTAATTATAATCCACATTATGATTCACATTTCTTGTTGCTGTAGGATTATTTTCCTGCTGTAACAAAATAGCTCAAATGAATAACTGTAGTACTGTATTATAACACTCCTAGAAAAAAATGGTTCCAAAAGTTATTCGGCTAGAGAACCCTTTTTGATTTCTGGTAGAACACTTTTAGTTCCCGGTAAAACCATCTGTAAAAAGTGTTCTACCTGGAACCCAAAGGGTTCTACTGGCAACCAAAAGTGGTTCTGAAAAGGGTTATTCTATGGGGACAGCTGAAAAAGCAACTTTTTTTCTAAGAGAGTATGATTTACATCCTCCCTGGGTTTGGACAAGCAATCAGTTATCATTGGCATCACCCTAGTATCAACAGCTGCTAACCTCACTGGGATGGATTCAAAAGGCCAGGCTATGAGTGCCTAGGGCTGGATTTGAGCTTCCCATAAACTGACTTAAATTCAATTATATCAGCTAGGTGTGCATCAGTGCATGTGTAAATTCATGAGAAAACAATTGCTTCACCATAAGAATACATGTGTGTGTGTGCGTGCGTGCGTGCGAAAGAGAGAGACAGAGAGAGAGCACCAGGTGGAAGACAAAGCTCGTCCACTGAAGAGGTCTCTGCATATGACAGCTTCTACATGGTAACAACTCACGTGGTCACGACGACGGCATGTGGCACAAGGCTGCCTGCATCCAAAAATAAACCATTGTCATATCCCTCCCTTCTTTGTTGTCTTCTCATCCATCCTCTTCCTGCCATCCCCCTTACTAATGGACATCTTAGAATTCCTTTTGAAGGGGATTTTAGTTGGAATTCTGCTTGTCATATGGGGAAATCTAGGAATGTTTTAAGGTTGATCTGAAAATCTGGAAATGTTTGGAGATTGACCCTCGATAACTTGAGAGAGAATGAGGATCTGTAGGGTGGTTAAACCACTTGATGGACTCCTCAAGAATACAATGACTATCTATCTATCTTATCCACAATCCTCTCCACTTCATCTGAATGGAAGTTTTTTTTCACTACAGCAGTACAACAAAGAGATTGAATGAGCCTCCAGGATGCATGACCAAAACAGAGTTTTCACCGTGTAGCTGATTGAGGAAAGGAAGACTTTACACTAGTGTGTCACACAGGGCTTGTAAGGACGAGACACAACATGTTATACACCGCCAGAGTTTATGACTACACAAATTAGGTGGAAGTCCGCTTCCATCTCAGATAGTTGCTACGACAACCATTAAATTATTGAAGCACACGTTTGATCCCCATTCAAATCAGATTAAAATATAGGTCCTAACAGACACACTTTGTGCAGGAAAGCAGAGAGGCAGAGATGTTTATCTATTATATGTCATTTCCTGTGAAGTAATATCTAGTTCTTTATAAAAAAAAAGTTGTATAGGGGTCTAAGAAGAATGGGTCAGCAGGGTAGCCTAGTGGTTAGAGCGTTGGACTAGTAACCGGAGGGTTGCAAGTTCAAACCCCGAGCTGACAAGGTGCAAATCTGTCGTTCTGCCCCTGAACAGGCAGTTAACCCACTGTTCCTAGGCCATCATTGAAAATAAGAATTTGTTCTTAACTGACTTGCCTAGTTAAATAAAGGTAAAATATATATATATTTTTTTAAAGAATCAACTCCCAGGACACTAAGGTTGTCATAACCCAATCTTGTGCATTGTTTTTTCCAGTTATACAATTAAAAGCATAAATTCATCAACCTATCGCTGAATCATCAGTTTTGGGTGTGGCTACTGTACATCGGTAATGTCAACACTCTTGTTGGTTAATCGATACTGAACAAAAATATAAATGCAACGTGCAACAATTTCAAAGATTTTAACAAGTTACAGTTCATATGAGGAAATCAACTAATTGCAATAAATTCATTAGGTCCTAATCTATGGATTGCACATGACTGGGAATACAGATATGCATCTGTTGGTCACAGATACCTTTAAAAATAAATGGGCCTCACATTGGGCCTCAGGATCTCGTCACATTATTTTTGTGCATTTAAATTGCCAATAGATAAAATGCAATCGTGTTTGTTGTCCGTAGCTTATGCCTGCCCATACCATAACCCCCCTGCCACCATGGGCACTCTGTTCACAATGTTGACATCAGCAAACCGCTGACCCTAACAATGCCATACACATTGTCTGCAGTTGTGAGGTCGGTTGAATGTACTGCCAAATTCTCTAAAATGACTTTAGAGGCTGCTTATGGTAGAAGGATGAACATTCAATTATCTGACAACAGTTCTGGTGAACATTCCTGTTGTGTGATTAATCTGCACATTTTTGAGTGGCCTTTTATTGTCCCCAGCACAAGGTGCACCTGTGTAATGATAATGCTGTTTAATCAGATTCTTGATATGCCAACCCTGTTAAGTGGATTAATTATCTTGGCAAAGGAGAAATGCTCAATAACAGTAACACGTAAACAAATTTTCTGCACAAAATTTGAGAGAAATAAGCTTTTTGTGTGTATTGAACATTTCTGGGGTCTTTTATTTCAGCTCATGAAACATGGGACCAACACTTTACATGGGTCAAGTGGACAAACTTCCCTTAACATACGGCTGAACCAACCACCACAAACAACAGGACAAAACATGATTCTGGATTTGCCGGCACTACTAAAGTCATTTTTGTTTAGTAGCACTTTATTTTAAGTACAGAAATTACCAGGTATTTACTAGCAAACTACACTGTCAAATGATTCATACACAGTTATACTCTATTTTCTGATTTATTGGGATTGTTTTGCGGATTCATTTTTAAACTCAAGTCAGACCTCATTTTAGACTAGTGGAGATAACAAAGTGTTATTGATGTTGCACTGTTTTGTCAATGCAATTTGTGTGCGATGACAAAGAGCTAATTTCCACATTATGTCAACAATTATGTTCTTTGTTGTATTAGTGTATTAGTGTATTATGATATTGTCTTGGGGACACCAGTTGATCAATGTGGAGTGAGCAGTCATATCCTCTGAGTTCATTACTGAGAAGGTTATTCAATCACCCACATAAACATGGACTAGAGGAAACAGAGGAAGTGAGTGACTGTGTGTGTGCACGTGTGTGTGCACGTGTGTGTGTGTGTGTGTGTGTTCGCACATATTTTAATCACTGGCAAGACAGTTGGTATTAAACTGTATCAACAAGAATGACTTGAAACCTCACAAGTAGAACACACAGAAACTCACAAGCAAAGATTGCATTGCGTCTAAGCTCTTCCTTCCTCATATACAAACCTGAGTTTATTCAAGACTGTAGCCACGGCTACCGAGCAAGTTCTGCAGCCTTCTCTTTCAAAGAAGACACTTGCTTCTGAAATCATTACAAGTTGGATCAAAAGTCAAACTGTGTGAGTACCCTGTGGGTTTATTGCTGTCAAGAATGTACAGCTTCCCATGATTTCTTATTATTATATCGGCCCAAAAAGGGAGGAAGGAAGACAGAAGGAATAGTCTAAATTGAAACTACTACAGTTTCAACTACTAATAGTTTCCAAATGAAACATCATGTTAAGATGAATGCACTAACTGTTAGTCACTCTGGATTCCTGACGGGCCTCCCCCAGGTGGTGAAGGTAGAAAACAACATCTCCACTTCGCTGATCCTCAACACTGGGGCCCCACAAGGGTGCGTGCTCAGCACCCTCCTGTACTCTCTGTTCACCCATGACTGTGTGGCCATGCACACATCCAATTCAATCATCAAGTTTGCAGATGAAACAACAGTAGTGGGCTTGATCAAATCAAATCAAATGTATTTATACAGCCCTTCTTACATCAGCTGATATCTCAAAGTGCTGTACAGAAACCCAGCCTAAAACCCCAAACAGCAAGCAATGCAGGTGTAGAAGCACGGTGGCTAGGAAAAACTCCCTTATAACAGAACATGGCCAAGACGTTCAAATGTTCATAAATTACCAGCATGGTGAAATAATAATATTCACAGTAGTTGTCAAGGGTGCAACAAGTCAGCACCCCTCAGGAGTAAATGTCAGTTGGCTTTTCATAGCCGATCATTAAGAGTATCTCTGTTGATCACCAACAACGACGAAACAGCCTACAGGGAAGAGGTGAGGGCCCTCGGAGTGTGGTGTCAGTTAAATAACCTCGCACTCAACGTCAACAAAACAAATGATATAATCGTGGACTTCAGGAAACAGCAGAGGGAGCACCCCCCTTTCCACATCGACGGAACAGCCGTGGAGAATGTGGAATGTTATAAGTTCCTCGGCATACACGTCACGGACAAACTAAAATGGTCCACCCACACAGACAGTGTGGTGAAAAAAACGCAACAGCGCCTCGTCAACCTCAGGAGGCTGAAGAAATGTGGCTTGTCACCTAAAACCCTCACAAATTTTTATAGATGCACATTTGAGAGCATCCTGTCAGGATGTATCACCGCCTGGTACGGCAACTGCACTGCCCACAACCGCAAGGCTCTCCAGAGGGTGGTGCGGTCTGCACAACGCATCACCGGGGGCAAACTACCTGCCCTCCAGGACAGCTACAGCACCCGATGTCACAGGAAGAACAAAAAGATCATCAAGGACAACAACCACCCGAGCTACTGCCTGTTCACCCCACTACCATCCAAAAGGTGAGGTCAGTACAGGTGCATCAAAGCTGGGACTGAGAGACTGAAAAACAGCTTCTATCTCAAGGCCATCAGACTGTTAAACAGACTAACAGAGAGACTGCTACCTACATACAGACTTGAAATCATTGGCCACTTTAATAAATGAATCACTAGTCACTTTAATAATGCCACTTTAATAATGTTTACATTTCTTGCATCACTCATCTCATATGTATATACCGTATTTTATACCATCTATTGCATCTTGCATATGCCGCTCTGTCATTGCTCATCCATATATTTATATATATATTCTTATTCCATCCCTTTAGATTTGTGTGTATTAGGTAGTTGTTGTGGAATTGTTAGATTACATGTTAGATGTTGCTGCACTGTTGGAACTAAAAGCACAAGCATTTCGCTACACTAGCATAACATCTGCTAACCATGTGTATGTGACCAATAAAATTTTATTTGAGAGAGTCTGCTAAATAACTAAAATGTAAATGTAAAGTTTCAAAATAAAAGCTAGAACTAAAACTGATAGTGTATGTCATCATAAAAAGATGAAATTGTAAGTTACCGGAAATTATTACAATGGCAATTCATATAGTAATGTATAGTAATGTTTTGTTTTAACGGTAACTGTACCGATATGCCAAGAAACAGGCCGGGGAGCCTTATGACAAAACCACGCAGTTTGACAAGACTGCCTTTCATTTTAATGGGCGTAGTAGAGTGAGGCTTTGATGAGAGAAAATAAGGGTACTAATGAGTTGGTCTAATCAATGCCTTGCCTGTGTTGACTCTGTGATGGGGAGACAGAACAGCTTATTGTCTGTGTATAAACGCCTTGGCCTAGAGCCTCCCTGGCTGGGCCTCCCTAGCTGGGCCTCCTTGGTTGGGTCTCCCTGGCTGGCCTCCCTGGCTGGGCCTCCCTGGCTGGTCGTAATTCGGCTGCATCATCACTCTCTCAGTCAGCGCTCTAGTTGATGATCACAATGTAAACTGTACTACGAGGAGGTCCTCGCGACATGTTAAGCACAGGTCTGCTAAATAAATGACAAACAGAGTTCCAAAGAGCCACGGTTTATTAACAATCGCAGAGCAATACAAAAGTTCATAAAATTGTGAGTCACAATACACCACACAGAAGGACACACACTGGCTGGGGCTATTTCTTAGAAGACACACAATGAGTTCGCAGCAGGGCAAGAAATAATCACAAGTATTCACACTCTTTGTAAGACAGCACACTCATGATGAAACACTCTTATTTAGATAAAACACTTAATAATTAGCATACAAAACACACACGTGGATGAATAAGACTTGCTTCTGCTCTCTGACTAAATAGTTCCCTCCTAAGTAAAGTCAGATGTGGCGGTATCTAGGAAAGTGGTGACCAAATAAACAGGTACTGTAGACAAACAAACATTTAAAATAAATAGTCAGCCCGCCAATGCATCCCCAAATATTTTGCCTGAAATACCAGACTAAACAAAATACCAAACCCTGCCTACCTAATGTAAGAAACTCAATAATATAGTCAGAGCAGTGAAAGGCTTCTCCCAAGCTCACTTTGAAGTTGGCAAGCCATGCTCTTTCCTGACCTCCACAACCATAACTCGCTGTCAAAGCCGCTTCTCCCAACAGCACTGAACACTTCCCTCCAACTGCGTCGAACACGTCACAAAAGTTCAATAAACTTTAGACTTCGACTTCTCCGTCCTCCTCTCCTCCGTGACCCGGAAACCAATAAGTGGTCGAGAAGAGTAAATGTGTTTGTATGCGAACGAAGGAGTCTGCTCCCCTCCTCGAAAACCTACTTCGGCAGAGGATGCGCGAGAGTATCCTCGCAGCGTCTAGGCAGAAGGGTTTAACAATCCGCAAGACCCCCTTTGAATCAGCTGTTGAGCTGTTGTTTTCCCAAAGGAGAAAAGAATGCAAACATTTAACAATGATACGCTACTTGTCTTTTTGTCGATAAAATGTCTTGCACAACTAGCTTCATTCGTGTTACCACTTTACACATATATTTTGGGATTCCACACCTGTAAACTCCATTTGCCTGATGACACGCAAGTGGAGGTGGTTCTCATTTCATATAAGTCATTTCCCACTGGGCACAGACGTCAATTCAACTTCTATTCAATGTTGGTTCAACGTAATGTTATTGCAATTATGTGGAAACAACGTTGATTCAACCAATGGGTTGTTTCCACGTTTCCTTTCCTCGACTCATGTCCTTGATTACCTTTGACATTTTTCAAAAGGTGGAGAGGACAGAGGAGAGGAGGCGAGCAAAACCATTTGAGATACTCCCATGGAGTGAACAGGAAATGTGCACTGTTCCTTGCGCTCCCGGGTGGAACCAACACTCTCTTTCCCTGAACGTTTCACTTCAGGTATTTATGCAAATCGTACACCTCATCTCATAGCAGCCAGTAGGTGCCACTGGCTACAATAAGTTACACATTGGACAGAGTTGAAGACACAGGTGGGTCAAGCTGACCTTCAGGAGCCAAGAACATGCAATCATACACTTTCTTCTATCGGGATAAAAATGTGGAATCCGGCCATTGTGCTGTCATATGCAGTGTAGCCTAATGGTTGCTAGACTTCTCATTGAAATAGTAGCAATAGAACATCCTCACTTTGTAACTGGTTTACTACAGTATTGCCATATTTGATTATCTACTGCATGCATGTGGATATATTTTATTCTGTTAGGTTCCCATTAAAGGTGGTATTAAAAAAAATTGCACACTCCTCGAGCCCAATGTGTGTGCTTGGCCTGTCACATCTAGATGTATGGAGAAGGGGAGAAGGATTGATGTGAACAGGTAGCCTATGACTTGTTGCACGAACAAGTCGACCAGTCTCTGGAAGGCCTGACGATAAGTAGCCTACACGAATGGAAATACTGGCACTGTACGCTGTGCTTCAGCTGTTTCACAATAGGCGTATTACAATTCATTCTTGGTCAGAAGGGCGATTACCGTCGACACCCAAAGGCATAGCATACATACAATTATCACGGTAATAACTACAAAATGCACTTATGTTACGCGCTCTACTAATGTGACAGGTTCTGTCCCAATGTAAGCAAAATTGGTAACAATGTCAATATTTTATGTTATCTATCTGGGTGCCACTGGAGTATCCTACAAATAAATACATTGTAATGGCAAGTTATCTTTCTGAACGTTTTTTGAAGAGCTAAAACAGGGAATGTGTTTTATAGGCCTATTGATTAACCCTTGACTTCCTAGGAACACTGACACGACACACTTACCTGGCGAGGGCAATACAAGCTGGTCTCCCCGTGTCGCCTACTGTATCCGTCACCAACTAGGAGGAGACCTCACTCAATAACAGTTGAAAGCTATGAAAAGCAGATCAACCGACGGTCTTTGGGACTGCCAACTGGTGCCACTTTCACTTTCTCACGGTGTTGGCTGTCGCTTATCGTAAATATCGTTGATTATTTTATTTTCTCCACCTACTTGCCCGTATGACTAGGCTACACTCCCTCGTCCGCTTCGTGACGAAAACTAACGATCGCAGCCGGATAGAGAAGTGAAGTCACAGAACAGTGGGAACACTAGCGGGTGTTTTGAGAATTTGTTGTTTTGCAGTCTCTGCTCCTGTATTTATTGGTGCCTCCCAGGCGCCCTCTTTCTGTGCAAAGCGTTTCAATACAATATGTACTAGGCATCCGCGGGTCGATTTTTTCTTGAGTGGATTTGGCGGGTCGCCGGAACATAATTACAGGAACATTTGTAGACGGCAAATTGACCGCAAGAAGACCAAACATATATGTTTGACTAAAACAATCATTTCAAACCCTGATTACATCATACGACCACGTTTATCTCTATTATGAGTGGGAATACTTGCAAACATATTTCTTAAATTAAAATCTCTTGGAGCTGATTTCCTGATGTTTTTTTAGTCTATTATGTCAAACAACTAACACACTTGGGGGGCCAAATAAACCCACTCGCGTGGGGGGCCCTGTACTAGGCTATACTTCATATTAGCCCAAAGGCCGGCAGATGGCGATATTGAGTGGTTTCAACTTACCTTCCAAAGGCAATGGGCTCGTTCGAGCATATTACTTTTGTCAAAATGGTCACTGCCTTTCAAAGTCTGAGCCATTATGGGCATAAAAAAAAACTGTCCGATTTGCACCTACATGTAGGCTGCATGAACTTTGCAACAACCATGTGATCAAAGGTCATGAAGTATCGCTGCAATTTTATGCACTTGCACCTTACCAGCTTCAACTTGCCTGCATTCCAGGCTGTATCACAACTGACCGTAATTTGGAGTCCCATAGGGTGGCGCACAATTGGCCTTAGTGACGGCCGGGGTAGGCCATCATTGTACATAAGAATGTTATTAACCTACTTGCCTAGTTAAATAAAGGTTAAAAAAATATATATACAATTGTGGGAGGCTCGATTGTCAACCAATCATTAGGGTGCTTTTGTTTGACCCATGCAAACGGGACCAAAGATGCCCTTTCGAAAAAAGATTGAAGTCAGAGTGGAGTATTAACTGCAGTTAGTGCGAGAGAGACTCAAATAACATATTCATTTGTACATATCCACTGTATACCTGAATGGCGAATTTGGTTCCTGTTTCAGTCACACCCTTAGAAAAAAAATCAAAGATTGCAGTTTTGAAACTGCAGTAAGTGCTGTAACTGCAGTCGACTGATATTTTCTGAACCTCTCCAACACAGAGAAAACACCATCATCTCCCACAGACAGCAGTCAGTGAGCTCTGTGGACCCTGTGAAGGGCATGGTACTGGCTGAGGCCCCACAGCAGCAGCCCATCAGTTATGAGGTGCTGACCACCGGTGGAAACACTATGCTCCTTGAACGGGAGACCAATGAATCAGAGAAAGAACTGTCCTCTACCAGCCTGTCCACGGCTACAGGCAGGAAGTAGGCTGGAGGAACTAGCTGCTTCGATGGAGCACTGAGGGGACTGAGGAAAGGACAAGAAGCCTGTAAGCACTCCGTTCTACGTGAATTTAAGTACTCTAATATTGTAGCAACACATTGTCAACACAGAAGTTGAAGATGTTTTTTTCCCTTCTTCAGTCTCACAGAGCTGCTACGGGAGAAGATTAACTCCGGCAAGCAAAAGAGGAATGATTTCCATTTATTTAGGAACAGAAAAATGTTCAGTAAACTTGCCATTTCTTTGCAAATTAGTTCAGTACCATCTAATTTGGTTTTTTTTTTACATGTTATTGAACCTTTATATAACTAGGCAAGTCAGTTAAGAACAAATTCTTATTTACAATGATGGCCTACCCCGGCCAAACCCAGACGACGCTTGGCCAATTGTGCGTTGCCATATGGGACTCCCAATCACAGCCAGATGTGATACAGCCTGGATAACAGTAAGCACATAAAACAATTAGCCTACAATAGAAATGCTAGTTAAGTTGCATTTTTCTTAGACCACAAGGAAATTCCCTACAACAACTTGTGAATATACTTTGAAAATATTCCAAAACTAGGCATAAAGTAAACATTTTATTTAATTTAGCATAAAAAGCACAAAACTACTACACTACCACGTCATAGTCATCTTCGAATCTCAATTATTATTATTTTTGCCAACAGACAGTAAGTGATACAGCATATGCAAATCTTTCATACAGTTGAAAATAAGCACTTTATAAAATATATATATCTACATCGTAACATAATGAACTTGGTGTTTCCCAAAACGGCCCTGTGGTTTGTCATTTTTTTCCCCCACAATACAAAAAGGTATTATCCCCCCACTTGGGAGAGTGATAGACAAGAGAACACAGTAGTTCCATGGATGTGTACAGCTGAACGTGAGTGCGGACAGAAGTGACAAAAAAGACAAAGATATTACTGACAACTTGCAGAGATATGCTTTCTTTTGACAGATCTTCAGAAAGTGGTCATCTTGGACCTTGTACCATTGACATACACTTATTTGTCCTACTGGTTGTTTCAATCTAAAACTGCAGAGGCGGAGTGCCAAAAACAGCAGTCATCCAAATGTAGTTCTCTCTAAAGAACCAAGTAATGTTGTCTTCAGTGAGGCAACCAGTTAGGCCACAATATAGTGCCTTGAAAGCCCACAATGTTTTTCCTGTAGTTGGATGCCGTTGCCACTGGACACTGATCTAATTTCAGATTTGCACTTTACCCCTAATGGGTTGGTTTAGGATTTGAGGAATGGTATGCTGATCCTAGAATTGTGAAGACAACATCTACCTGGAGTGTTTTGTTCCCTCCCCAACTACCTCATGACCAGCAGATGCTGTTCTACATCCTTCCACTCCATCGCAAATCAGATTTTCACAACCAGGACTTCATAAGAGTACAGTTGTTCAACACCAACATTACAAACAGAGTTAACAGACTATGTCAAATGTCAAAAATGAATATACAATCTAGCCCCATGTCTGCAATGAAATGAAAGGACTAAAGGGCTACAGATAAAGTTGCTTTTGAACTTCTGGGACAATGTGGGGCACATGGGTAACAGGGCTAAATGAAGCATCGTCCAAGTTTGAGGGAGGTGTGTTTGTAGGTGGTTTGATGTCAAGGGGGGGGGGGGCGCTACTCTTGGGCCTCCTTGCCCGTCATCTTGTAGATCTCGGTGGGTCCGTCCACGTGGGTGATGGTGGTGGTCAGCTGGATGTCCTCGCCACTGGCTCCTGCGTCTCCTGCACAGAGACCAACACACGTCAGTATAGTAAACACAGACAGCAGTACATCTGGGTCATCTGCTTTGTGCTCATTAGGCACCAAATGGAAGAAAACAAAACTGAAACAGGGAGGAGCCTGGCCAGCTGCAGCCTTTCGGGGGCCCTTAGCAAAATTTGGTTGGGCGGGTCCCTTACCTCACAACATTTTAGTGTCCCCCATCTTGACAGTGGTGAAAAATTGGTCATTTTAAAGCAAATTTCCTGCTATTGTATACATTTTGCCATGGAGTGGAGATACATTTTTGCAGTTTTAAAACAAATTCCCTGCAATTCTACATATTTTGTCATGACTTATTTCATCTTAATATCTGAGTGAGAAGTACTAACAAAATCCATTGGGGCCCCTGGAGGTCAGGGTCCCCGGTCGGTATTTGGCCATGAATACTAGAAGTTTAGATAGCTGGCAATCTAAAAATTGTTAGCTGACATAGCTAATTGAGTGACTGACAGAGAACAAAACTGCTGAGGCACAACCAAATTTCAAAATTGCACCTGATGGACTCTACTATTCTTACTCTCAATACTAGGTTGAGAACATGACTGAGTTCCCCCCAAAAAATATAAACAGTGCCTTCAGAAAGTATTCACACCCCTAGACCTTTTCCACATTTTGTTATAACAGTCGGAATTTAAAATGGATTAAATTGAGATATTTTGTTACTGGTCTACACACAATACCCCATGTCGTCAAAGTGGAATTATGCATTTGAAATGTAAAAAAATACATTAAAAATCAATAGCTGAAATGTCTTGAGTCAATAAGTATTTAATCCCTTTGTTATGGCAAGTCTAAATAAGTTCAGGAGTAAAAATGTGCTTGACAAGTCACATAATAAGTTGCATTGACTCACTCTGTGTGCAATAATAGTGTTTAACATTATTTTTAAATGACTACCTCATCTCTGTACCCCACACTTACAATTATCTGTAAGGTTCCTCAGTTGAGCAGTGAATTTCAAACACAGATTCAACCACAAAGACCAGGGAGGTTTTCGATGCCTCGCAAAGAATGGCACCTATTGGTAGATGGGTATAAATTCAAAAAGCAGACATTTAATATCCCTTTGAGCATGGTGACATTATTAATTACACTTTAGATGGTGTATCAATACACCAATTCACTACAAATATACAGTCGTCCTGCCTAACTCAGTTGCCGGAGAGGAAGGAAACCGCTCAGGGATTTCATCACGAGGCCAATAGTGACTTTAAAACAGTGTTTAATGGCTGTGATAGGAGAAAACTGAGGATGGGTCAACAACATTGTAGTTACTCAACAATACTAACCTAATTGACAAGAGTGAAAATAAGGAAGCCTGTACAGAATATTACTTTTTCCAAAACATGCATCCTGTTTGCAAAAAGGAACTAAATTAATACTGCAAAAAATATGGCAAAGCAATTAACTTTTTGTCCTGAATACAACGTGTTATGTTTGGGGAAAATCCAATACACCACAATATGGAGCACCACCCTCCACATTTTGAAGAACAGTCGTGGCTGCATCATGTTATGGGTATACTTCTAATCGTTAACAACTGGGGAGTTTTTCAGGATAAACATTTTTATGGAATGGAGCTAAACCTTTAACTGCCTATTTATTGCCTTACCTCCCTAATCTTCTACATTTGCACACACTGTACATAGATTTTTCTATTGTGTTATTGACTATGTGTATTTATGTGTAACTCTGTTGTTGTTTTTGGTCGCACTGCTTTGCTATATCTTGGCCAGGTCGCAGTTGTAAATGAGAACTTGTTCTCAACTGGCTGACCTGGTTAAATAAAGGTGAAATAAAAAAATTAAAATAAGCTCAGGCAAACTCCTAGAGGAAAACATGGTTGCCTGCTTTCCACCAGACATTGGGGAGATGAATTCACCTTTCAGCAGGATAATAACCTAAAACACAAGGCCAAATCTACACTGGAGTTGCTTACCAAGACGACAGAGAATGTTCCTGAGTGGCCTAGTTACAGTTGACTTTAATCTCCTTGAAAATCTATGGCAAGACTTGAACATGGTTGTCTAGCAATGATCAACAACCAACTTGACAGAGCTTGAAGAATTTAGAAAATAATAAATGGGCAAATATTATACAATCCTGGTGTGCAAAGCTCTTAGACTAACCCAGAAAGAATCACAGATGTAACTGCTGCTAAATGTGAATCTAACATATATTGGCTCAAAGGGTGTGAATATTTATGTAAATTAGATCTTCCTGTATTTCATGTTTTATAAATGTTCACAAATTTCTAACATGTTGTTTTCACTATCATTATGGGGTATTGTGTGTAGACGGGTGAGAGAGAAAAAAAAAATCTACTTTTTGAAATCAGACTAACAACAAAATGTGGAATAAGTCCAGGGGTACGAATACTTTCTGAAGGCATATTTTTTGGGGCCAGGGGCTCCTAAGTGAACATTTATGTCGCTTATGTCTGGAACCGGCCCTGGGGAGCGGCTACCTGAACCTGAAGTCAATAAGAAAACCATTTCTGTTGAAAAGCATTTTAAATAGTCCAAAACTTGGACATATTTTTTGTCTGAATCCACCGCAATGTGTTAACTTTTTAAGACGGCTTTCATTGAACTTTTTTCTCCTGAACATCTTTTGTAGATCCAATTTTCCTGTCATTTCATTCCTTCTGATTCAAGTAAGGCAGTATACTTTATTACTTTGTCTGTTGAAACTGCAATGCAAAAAGGGAAATCTAAGCAAGCCTAAATATCTGACATCGAGTGATGTTTTTAAAATATGTTTTGCTTACCAAGCTAAATTATCTAAAGTCATTGGTCAACTTATTTTAAGATAAATTTTGAATTTTGAAATGTAAGATAACATATCAACATAAAAATGTAAGATATTTTTCAAGATATCTGACCTTAACCGTCACAAGAGACACTGTTGTGTTATTATTTTTCTGTACAGTAAAGTATATCAAGACTATTATGAAACACTTCAATAAAATTTGATCTCCTTTTTGACCTACTGACACGGTTGACCATTAGAGGCAGCTGTTAGTTGGACTCACCGCTGGACTGCTCGTCTCCGTAGCGTTTGTGTGAGGGAGCATACAGGAACATGATGGCGAACACGTAGAGGTTCCACATGCCGTAGATTCCCGTGAAGAAGGCACTGTTCACCTGCACCGTGTAGTCTCCCCAGTGCCAGTGGCCCTCATTCACCTAGACAATATGGGTTGTGTTCAATAGGTACGAAATGTAAGCAAAAACACTACAAAACCATGTCCAATAAGAAACACTTGTTTTCATTTTTCCAGTGAAAAACATTTAGCTACGGAGTGCCCTAATGAACATGCTTAAATACCTAATCCTCTCCAGAGGATTCTGGGATACCCCTGCAGTCAAACACACAGACATGACTCACCTGACTGATGATGAAGAAGATGACAGTCATTGCAGCGCAGGTAAGAGTGACCAACATGAGGAACTTGAACCGGAAGATAAGGCCCTGAGAGAGGAAAATTACAGTTACTATTACTATCCATGAAGATGATCCCCTGAGAGAGGAAGAAACTGGCTCTTATGAGGACCGCCACAGAAAAGGAACACAGAGGTACCTCTGCTGCAGAGGATAAGTTCATTAGTTAACCGCCTCAGAAATTGCAGCCCAAATATATGCTTCAGGTTCAAGTAACAGACACTTTTCAACATCAACTGTTTCCTCAGGAGACTGCATGAATCAGGCCTTCATAGTCAAATTGCTGCAAAGAAACCACAACAAAAGGACACCAATAAGAAGAAGAGACTTTCTTGGGCCAAGAAACACGAGCAATGGACATTAGACCGGTGGAAATCTGTCCTTTGGTCTGAGGATTCCAAATTTTTTGATTTTTGGTTCCAACCACCGTGTCTTTGTGAGACCCAGAGTAGGTGAACAGATGATCTCTGCATGTGTGGTTCCCACCGTGAAGCATGGAGGAGGAGGTGTGGCGATGCTTTGCTGGTGACACTGTCAGTGATTTATTTCAAATTCAAGGCACACTTAACCAGCATGGCTACCACAGCATTCTGCAGCGATACACCATCCCATCTGGCTTGCGCTTAGTGGGACTATCATTTGTTTTTCAACAGGACAATGACCCAAAACACCTCCAGGCTGTATAAGGGCTATTTGTCCAAGGAGGATAGCTGCATCAGATGACCTGACCTCCACAATCACCCGACCTCAACCCAATTGAGATCGTTTGGAATGTGTTGGACCACAGAGTGAAGGAAAAGCAGCCAACAACTACTCTGCATGTGGGAACTCCTTCAAGACTGTTGGACAAGCATACTACATGATTCCATGTGTTACTTCATAGTTTTGATGTCTTCACTATTATTCTATAATGTAGAAAATAGTAAAAAATAAAGAAAAACAATTGAATGAGTAGGTGTGTCCAAACTTTTGACTGGTACTGTATGAAAAACACAATTTTAGGTGCACAAATGTATACTCAAATACACACACAGACCTCATAGTGCAGGCGTCTGGCCTTGGACATGGCGGGCAGGGAGGACCTCTTCCCACTGATGTTGCGGAACACTTGGAACACCATGAAGCACAGGAAGAGGAAGTAGAGACAGGCACAGATCCCCGCCACAATGATGAACGCCATCTGTTATCAACCTCAGTCAAGGAGGGAACTAGCATGGTGATGCTAAAAAAGCATAGCTTAATAAATAGTTACAATATTACTCAACAAACTGAAAAGGGCTAGACTCCAACTGTTACGGATAAATAGGAACAACCGTAACTGAAGCACCATTCAGGAACCGCTGCCCTTACTTTACATATGAACCCCCAGTCTCAGCTCAGCGTACATTTAGAAACCCATGGCAAGCTTACTTCTAGGAACACTAAATATAAAAAATGGAAACCTCTTTGGCTGAAAGGTTCTAAAAGCTAGTGAATATGCCATGGTCTACTTCTAGGCTTGATAGAGATTGCCGTCTTTTCACAGGTGTTTTTTCTCCCACTAGACTGGAGAGTGAGCAAGAAAGAGAAGGAGAGAGAGAGAGAAAGAGGGAATTCTAGAGGGAGAAAGCAAGAGTGAAGGAGAGCGAGAGACGAACCAAGAGACTCTTGCTGCCACTAGATTGATAGGGGGGGGGGGGGTTATACTGATGAATCGTGCATCACCTAAGCCTGTGGGTTCCCCACTGCAGCTCTCCTCGACACCCACACAGACAGAGAGAGACAGAGAGAGACAGAGAGAGACAGAGAGAGACAGAGAGAGACAGAGAGAGACAGAGAGAGACAGAGAGAGACACAGAGAGACACAGAGAGACACAGAGAGACACAGAGAGACACAGAGAGACACAGAGAGACACAGAGAGAGACAGAGAGAGACAGAGAGAGACAGAGAGAGACAGAGAGACAGAGAGACAGAGAGAGAGAGAGAGACAGAGAGAGAGAGAGAGAGCAGGCAGAGGGAAGACCCAGTAGAGAGATGGCCCAAGGCAGGAGCAGGCACTGCCAGCAACACTGAATTATTCCTCACTGCAGCACAGAACAGTGGAGAGGACCTCAGGGACAGCCTGTGACTGATGGAGAAGTGCTCTGATTAATGTTAGTATGTCTCTGTCAAATATTGATATACAATCTGGTCCTATGTTGCAATGAAATGAGAGATCAGAGAAAAACTAATACTAGGAAACATTGGGAGATGAAATTGGAATATACAGTACAATAACATGGACACATTATTTTCAGACTTACAAGACTTCATCCCTAGTTTACTCTCCCTTGGTCCGTCAACTTTTTAAGGTAAGGAGTAATCATATTAATCTAAAGAATACAGCCAACTCAGTCCCCACGTCGGAAGCCCAAATACTGTAGAAAGGGTTCTTCAACTGGACTCCCCTGGTGGGAAAAAAATGTTTCAGAAATGGTCCCTGCGGTGGTGGTAACTTCTAAACAAGTTTTATTTTGACAGTGTGACAAAGGAAGTGTGTGTGTGTGTGTTTCAGCCTCACCTCTCACACATGTCGAAGATAAACAGGCAGAAGGAGCCGAAGACAATGGGTCCCACCTGCTTCCAGTAGATTGAGAAATGGTTCCTCTCCATCTGGTCCTGAGGGTAATGATAAAAGGTGGGACAAAGAACAGAAATACAAGAGGGATGGAATAATAAAAGGGTTAGAAAACAGCAGTATCCTGGTCTAAACTAAACCCTGCATCTACAACACCTTCAGAAAGGATTCACACCCCTGGACTTTTCCCACATTTTGTTGTGTTACAGCCTGAATTTAAAATTAATTCATTTTAGATTGTCACTGGCCTACACACACAACCCCCCATAATGTCAAAGTGGAATTATGGTTTTAGAATATATATATATTTTTTACAAATTAATAAAAAATGTAAAGCCGAAATGACTTGAGTCAATAAGTATTCAACACCTTTGTTATGGCTTAACAAGTCACATAATACGTGTGCAATAATAGCGTTGAACATGATTTTTGAATAACTACCTCATCTCTGTACCCACACACACAAATATCTGTAAGGTCCCTCAGTTGAGCAGTGAAATTCAAAACACAGATTCAACCACAAAGACCAGGGAGATTTTCCAATGCCTCACAAAGAATGGCACCTATTGGTAGATGAGGCAAAGCAAATGTAGACATTGAATATCCCTTTGAACATAGTGAAGTTATTAATTACACTTTTGATGGTTTATCAATACACCTAGTCACTACAAAGATCGACCTCCTTCCTAACTCAGTTGCCGGAGAGGAAGGAACCTGTTCAAGGATTCCACCATGATGCCAATGGTGACTTTACAGTTACATAGTTGAATGGCTGTGACTGGAGAAAACAGAGGCTGGATCAACAACATAGTAATTACTCCACAATACTAACCTGATTGACAGTTAAAAGAAGGAAGCCTGCAAAAAAAGGTCAATATTCCAAAACATGCATCCTGTTTGCAACAAGACACTAAAGTAAAACTGTAAAAAAATGTGTCACAGCAATTCACTATATGTCCTGAATACAAAGTGTTGGCGCAAATCCAGTACAACACATTACGGAGTACCACTTTCAATATTTCAAGCATAGTGGTGGCTGACTCATGTTGTCGGTGCTTGTAATCTTTCAGGACTGGGGAATTTGCCAGGATAAAAAGAAATGGAATGAAGCTAGGCACAGGCAAAATCCTGGAGGAAAACCTGGTTCAGTCTGCTTTCTAACAGACACTGGGAGACGAATTCACCTTTCAGCAGAACAATAACCTATAACAAGGCTAAATCTACACTGGAGTTACTTACCAAGAAGACAGTGGATGTTCCTAAGTGGCCGAGCTACAGTTTTGACTTTAATCTACCTGAAAATCTATGGCAAGACCTGAAAATAGTCTAGCGATGATCAACAACCAACTTGACAGAGCTTGAAGAATTTTGATAATAATAAAAACGGGCAAATGTTGCAAAGTCCAGATGTGCAAAGCTCTTCGACTTACCCAGAATGACTCACAGCTGTAATCACTCTGAGAGACTTACCCAGAATGACCCACAGCTGTAATCACTCAGAGACTTACCCAGAATGACTCACAGCTGTAATCACTCTGAGAGACTTACCCAGAATGACTCACAGCTGTAATCACTCTGAGAGACTTACCCAGAATGACTCACAGCTGTAATCACTCTGAGAGACTTACCCAGAATGACTCACAGCTGTAATCACTGAGAGACTTACCCAGAATGACTCACAGCTGTAATCACTCTGAGAGACTTACCCAGAATGACTCACAGCTGTAATCACTGCCAACGGTGCTTCTACAAAGTATTGACTCAGGGGTGTGAAAACTTATGTAAATTGTAAATGAATATCTGTATTTTATTTTCAATAAATTCAGGCTGTAACAACATTTTGAATAAGTCAAGGGGTATGAATACTTTGTGAAGACACTATGTATGTATGCAAATGAAACAAATCTACAATGGCCATACAGCTAACCATTCTAATTTGGTGTATACCACAAAGTGTATACCACAAATATCATGACAGACCTTTCCTTCTATAACCTTTATTTAACATACCAAGACATTAAGCAGCATAAAAAGGTTTTAGGACTATGGATACAAAGTCATACTAAGTCCATGGATACTAATTCAAACCGCTCGCCCACACGGCGCCATGCACATGGTCTGCAGTTGTGAGGCCGGTTGGACGTAATGCCAAATTCTCTAAAAAACGAAATTGGAGGCGGCTTTCTGATGTAAAAAGGGCTTCATAAATCAGTTTAATTGATTAATTATGGTAGAGAAATTCATATTCAATTCTCTGGCAACAGCTCTGGTGGACAATCCTCCAGTCAGCATGCCAATTGCACCCTCCCTCAAAACTTGAGACACCTGTGGCATTGTCTTTAGTGACAAAACTGCACATTTTAGAGTGGACTTTTATTGCCCCCAGCACAAGGCACACCTGTGTAATGATCATGCAGTTTAATCAGCTTCTTGATATGCCACACATGTCAGGTGAATGGATTGTCTTAAAGTAGAAAGGCTCACTAACAGGGATGTAAACAAATTTCTGCACAACATTTGCGAGAAATAAGCTTTTTGTGCATATGGAACATTTCTGGGATCTTTTATTTCAGATCATGAAACCAGCACTTTACTTTATATTTTTGTTCAGTGTATTTGACCCTGATGGTCATCTATGACCAGTTGAACATATTGAAGAATGATCTGGCCTTAATGGCCATGTACTCTTATACTGTAATCTCTACCAGCACAGCCAGAAGAGGACTGGCTACCTCTCAGAGCCTGGTCCTCTCTAGGTTTCTTCCTAGGGAGTTTTTTCCTAGATACCGTGCGTGCTTCTAGATCAGCATTGCTTGATGTTTGCGGTTTTAGGCTGGGTTTCTGTATAAGCACTTTGTGACATCTGCTAATGAAAAAATGGGTTTAATAAATACAATTGATTTAATTTGAAAGGCAATGTTACCACTTTCGCGTAGACTGCATTCACGGTAAACGCTACACATGTCAGCTCAATTGGAAATTACCTTTTAAATGTCAACCACGCTACAACGGGGAGCTTCCGTGCTAAAGATTTGGGTCAATGGATACCAAGTCACTGGCTCAATGGATACCAAGTCACTGGCTCAATGGATACCAAGTCACTGGCTCAATGGATACCAAGTCACTGGCTCAATGGATACCAAGTCACTGGCTCAATGGATACCAAGTCACTGGCTCAATGGATACCAAGTCACTGGCTCAATGGATACCAAGTCACTGGCTCAATGGATACCAAGTCACTGGCTCAATGGATATCAAGTCGGTGAGAAGGTGAAGAGACAGACCATGAGGTGCTCTCCACAGAAGATGATCCAGAAGGAGAGCAGCATGGCGTAGAAGATGCCCTGCCGGATGTCCCCGAACAGCAGCATCCAGGTCCAGTTGAAGCCCACAGAGAACCACTCCACCGGGATGTTGATGAAGGTCATGCACAAGCCCAGGGCAAAGATCACCCTGGAGGACACACCATCAACTGGATCATTATCAAAATCCTTATCATCCCCACCATCATGATCCACTTGATCATCAACATAAATAGAAATATAAATCAATAGCATACAGCATTAACATAAGGCTCACAATCAATATAAATGATCATGGACATTACTTTCTTATAATTCAGCAGAATTGTTAAATGGTTGGGTTCAGATAATTTAACATGTTCTTTCAACTCAACATAGCCACTAAAAATCAGACGGAAATGTAACGGGAGAACTCATAACATGGGGTCAGACATAGTCCACCTCCCCAGCCACCGGGGAGACTCCATAGTCCACCTCCCCAGCCACCGGGGAGACTCCATAGTCCACCTCCCCAGCCACCGGGGAGACTCCATAGTCCACCTCCCCAGCCACCGGGGAGACTCCATAGTCCACCTCCCCAGCCACCGGTAGACTCCATAGTCCACCTCCCCAGCCACCGGGGAGACTCCATAGTCCACCTCCCCAGCCACCGGGGAGACTCCATAGCCACCGGGGAGACTCCATAGCCACCGGGGAGACTCCATAGCCACCGGGGAGACTCCATAGCCACCGGGGAGACTCCATAGCCACCGGGGAGACTCCATAGCCACCGGGGAGACTCCATAGCCACCGGGGAGACTCCATAGCCACCGGGGAGACTCCATAGCCACCGGGGAGACTCCATAGTCCACCCAGCCACTGTACCACACTGCAGGCTTTGATAAATCACTGCTGGTAAAATAAATAAAATATCAACCTAATAAGGCTTCTCTGTTCAATTGCTGCAAGTCCCTGCATGCTGGGAAAGATGAAAGGATAATTGCAAAGGACGGGAGGAAGGGAGGGGTGCGGGATAGAGGTGGGCATATTGCAGGGAGAATGAGGGGTGCAGTGCGGGCTGAGAGGTGGGTGTATTGTGTGTGTGTGTGTGTGTGTGTGTGTGTGGATGACGGTTTGCAATTGACTCTAAAAACATTAATCACATTCCAGAAGAGTCGGCAGCGAGAACCGTTCCGGCATGTTCTACCGAGTGAACAGTGCGAGACCACATTGGGCTGGTATGCAGGGAATGTCCTGCACTCTGCGAATATACAGTCAGGAGAGAGGTGTGTATAAAGAGCACAGCAACTAAACAAGCTGCAGAGAGCCAGATAAGAGGCATCAACCTCCAGTACATCCTGTAAAGAGAGCCAGATAAGAGGCATCAACCTCCAGTACATCCTGGGGAAATAAAAGTACTAACTCAATAGAATCAAAAATTGCTTTAGTGGAAACAAACTTCAGGCATAGACTTAGTCAGTGTGTACTACTGCCATTGATACACTTATTCCTCCAGTGTTTTATATTCTTCCAGGAAACCTTGCCAAGTAGTCCACCAGCAATTAACAGTTAACTACTGACAATGGCATGAATGTACTTTCGGTTTGGAAAGAGAACCATATCCTGAGGCATGGTGGTCATTGAGTTGTTCCGTTTTTCAAAAGTTCTAATAAAACCTAATAATCCACCACACAAACAGTCAAGTGCTTTAAACAAATCCAGTTTCAACCGCCTTGCGCATTCAGTCAACTGACTTTTCAGTAGACAATAACGTAACCTTGGTCCAGTTCCCAGGAATCCCACCATCAGAGCAACAGCAGGGAGCCTAAGTACCTATGAGAGGCATTTCCCCATTACATGTCTCTTGGTAATCTTTTTATTTCTAAAGCTAACATCTCGACACCTCTAAGGAATAGCATGACGGCTTCACCAAAGCTTTTACAGCATGAAATAAATAATCTCCTCTCCACAAATAGAATTTGAGGGCCATTTCCTGAGAACTCTGCAGCCATTTGGGAAGGAGGACTCTGAGCCGAAGACCAAGGACAAGATGGAGAGAGCGAGGAAACATTGAGGTGGAAGCGTTAGTTGAGTGCTAAAAGACTGTTTACACGCTTTACGCCTGGACGAATGTTCCTGTGGTTTTGAACGCAGCGACATACTGATACGCTCTCCCCTCACTGCAGGGGGTAAACTAGACTGAACGTTTAGCTCTCTGCATAGGGTATCGTTCTACATTACATTGGTAAATCATTTCAATCTGGTGTTAGTTATCATTTTTGCTTGAAAAAGCTCAATTCGGTACTCATTTTTATTTAACAGTGTAGCTGCCCAACTGCAGCTCTAGGATCAGTTTAGTCTTTTAGCTCATTACGAATGGATGCACAAGGGGGAGCTGATCCTAGATCAGCAATCCTACTCTGAGATGCTTTGTGAATACGGACCCAGGACACTGCACACTGAGATCTGACCTAGATGCACAGTTCATCCATAGTTAATCTAATGACATGTCTCCTCCTGTACTAATGTTACCATAAGCACTAGGCCTAACTGGTATCCACTGGGGTTACTGGGTTTTACCCTGGTGTAACAGTATAACTTTAGTCCGTCCCCTCGCCCATACCCGGGCTCGAACCAGGGACCCTCTGCACACATCAACAACAGTCACCCACGAAGCATCGTTACCCATCGTTCCACAAAAGCCGTGGCCCTTGCAGAGCAAGGGGAACCACTACTTCAAGGTCTCAGAGCAAGTGATGTCACCGATTGAAACGCTATTAGCGCGCACCACTGCTAACTAGCTAGCCATTTCACATCCGTTACACTGGCTGAAGGTTTGACTTGTGTATCGCTAGGACAAGACACACCCATGCATTTTGGATTAGAGATCAATTCTCAATTCACACACACGGTGCCCAAGCCCACAAAGCAACCAATGTCACTGGACAACTGAACTCTATTTTGACCCCAAATTTGAATAAACACCAAAGAAACATCCCGTTTACAGTCCAATAAACAATATGGCCCGGCCTTACTTTTCCAACAGCACAGGGGGTCGCGTCATCAGGGTGATGCGTCTCCAGTACCACACCATGATGATGAGGATGCTTGGTGTGAGGAAGGTCTTCATGGCGAACCACACCTTGGTGAAACCGCCGTTCTGATGGATACCCTGATAGGATGGGAAATTAAACCGTCAGCCACAGTCTTTCACACAGTTCATTTCAACATCTCGTTTGCCCATTTTGACCATCAGTTTGGACAAAATCGGAAAACGAACCAAAGTATTTTCACACTTCGGCCGTGTGTTTAGACTCCATAGTAAAGGATATATTATAGTCTCTCCCAGCCGAGAGGAGACGGGGCGATCTGGAAGAGATGTGCAGTAGAGAATGCTCACCACCAGACGGATGTCCTTGATCTCGCCGATGCCCATGTTGATCTTCTTGCGTTCGCTGACAGGCAGGCGGATGTTGAGAAGGTAGTACTTGTGGGCCACGTTGCCCAGCTCCATGAAGGGCAGCAGGTCACACTCATAGTAGCGCCCCTCGTTCTCATACGTCTGCAGGACACAAGATAAATGGTAAGAGATATCCGATTGGACAACAACTCAACTTATATGGATTTTTTATTTTACACAAAAATAAATCTGATGAGCTGAAACAATGAGACTGAGAGATTGATTAAGAGCTGAAAATTAAGCAAAAGCCAGAAGCACAACAGATATTGAGGAATGGAATTGTTTACCTTGGTGGTGGTGAAGTTGCAGCTGAGCTTCCTCTGTTCTATGGAGTGGGCCATCTCTGTCCACTCACTGAGCGTGTCATCTCTGTAGGCCAAACCCACGTCAATGGTGGCTAGTGCTCCATCCTCTGTAGGGGGAAAACGTCAACATATCACACTTTAGGGTGATCTGAATGTTCAAAGGTTCACAAATATACCAACTACCAAACTTCACATAGATACCAGTTATGGAGACTTCATTACAAATCTATCCTGTTTTTGATCTATGCAGGTCTGAACAAGCAAGATCAGTATTGAAGGGGGAATTTGCAATTAATCAAATTCTCTTAATGTAATGAATCAAATCCAACGCAGCCAAAACGCGCCAGATTTTTAAAACTTTGCTTCTATTGAACAAATAAAGACACTTTAATTAATTATATGAAGAGTGCCTTGGTCCTTGTTTCTTTTTGATGACCAATTCACCCCTTTTACCAAAGAGCCCCTTCTATCTACCAAAATGTACTATTGTGTACCTTAGTAGCGCTTCCCTTCCTCCTCTTTCTACTAGTTAATCAAATTCTCTATTTACATCTGCTCAATTTAAATTTGTAGCTTTGACATCAATACATCTGTGTAAACCAGCGATGAAATAAGTCTCTGGTGACAGAGTCATTTTGGTAAGAGGCTAGCTCTCAACTATCCAAGGGGGCTTACAGTGGTCCCCATCCTGGTTTATTAACTGAACATTTGGATTGCAGCTGGCTCCATGTGAACTACAATCGAGACAGAATCCTTGCTTGCGATACGGTTTTGGAAACGATTTGGATTTCAACTTTCATACCAGCGAGAAATCATTTTTCAAATACAAAAGATACACTTACTGTACGGAGTTCGGCAAAGTTGCATCCAACTGTTTTCACACAAGGCCTCCAGCCGAGGTAGGACACATCCTCTAACCCTACGCTCACATTTCCATTGAACCATTCCACTCCGCATTTCCATTGAACCATTCCACTCCGCATTTCCATTGAACCATTCCACTCCGCATTTCCATTGAACCATTCCACTCCGCATTTCCATTGAACCATTCCACTCCGCATTTCCATTGAACCATTCCACTCCGCATTTCCATTGAACCATTCCAATCCGCATTTCCATTGAAACATTCCACTCCGCATTTCCATTGAACCATTCCACTCCACATTTCCATTGAACCATTCCACTCCACATTTCCATTGAACCATTCCACTCCACATTTCCATTGAACCATTCCACTCCACATTTCCATTGAACCATTCCACTCCACATTTCCATTGAACCATTCCACTCCACATTTCCAGCTGGATAGCATGAGTTTCTCAAAATACAGCCGGATGCAACTTTACTAAACTGGGTACAGTAAAAGCATATTTTGTATTAGAATATTTTTTCTCGCTTATAGGAAAACTACGAAACTGTATAGCGTTGCGAGGCATATTTACGTTTGCGGCAGAGTATTTGGTTAGAGTCAGACAGCATCGAGCATTTGCCTCTGTCAGCATATGAATGGTTTTTTATTTTATTTGACCTTTATTTAACTAGGCAAGTCAGTTAAGAACAAATTCTTGTTTTCAATGACAGCCTAGGAACAGTGGGTTAACTGCCTGTTCAGGGGCAGAACTACAGATTTGTACCTTGTCAGCTCGGGGGTTTGAACTTGCAACCCTCCGGTTACTAGTCCAACGCTCTAACCACTAGGCTACCCTGCCGCCCCAATGGAATTGGAGTCGTGATAAGGGGTAGGGAGAGGCCAGAGGAGGAGCAACTGGAGCTATGAAAAGGACGCACATCTCTGCTAAACATAAGATCTGATAATAGCAACCCTGGGTAATTTTATGGCTGTCAAATCAGTTGACACATCATTCATTTCACTTAGTGTGAATGAAACGTTATAATTTCCCAAGGTGTATGCATCAACAACCATTAAAGACAATGAGTGCAAGTCTAAACTACTCCAAAGGCTATAAATGACAATGACAATGGGCTCATTGGGCTAAAAGGGATAGTTCAACTAAAGTGTTATTTTACGTACAGCTTTTTTTAACGTAGCTGCTGTTAACACTCCGCCTCCCTTCACGTTTAGCTCTTTAAAGCCAATGCTTTTTTATGCTTGCTCAGGCAATGTGAACCAGAGGCTCAGTACACAGGGTGTGACGCAATTGCATTACCACCAAAGGGCGAGCTCTGTACCGCATCCCTCTCAAATTTTCTAAAAATGCGAAGGGCTCCGTACAGCTCCGCATTGGCATGATTGGTTGACAATAGGTGAGGGTGGGAGGTCCTGTATAAACAAACTCACAACTTCCTTCGCAACAGCTCTTCAATGTGAAACGCAAGAAGTATGAATTCCCTTAATTCTGCAGAGGTCGTATCACAATAAATGCAGACATCGGATTGGCCATGCAGTGGCTGTGCAACCTCTTCTGAATCATGATGTAGTCTGTCTCTGCATTATACACTGCTCCAAAAAATAAAGGGAACACTAAAATAACACATCCTAGATTTAAATGAATGAAATATTCTTATTAAATACTTTTTTCTTTACATAGTTGAATGTGCTGACAACAAAATCACAAACATTATCAATGGAAATCAAATTTATCAACCCATGGAGGTCTGGATTTGGAGTCACACTCCAAATTAAAGTGGAAAACCACACTACAGGCTGATCCAACTTTGATGTAATGTCCTTAAAACAAGTTAAAATGAGGCTCAGTAGTGTGTGTGGCCTCCACGTGCATGTATGACCTGCCTACAATGCCTGGGCATGCTCCTCATGAGGTGGCGGATGGTCTACTGAGGGATCTCCTCCCAGACCTGGACTAAAGGATCCGCCAACACCTGGACAGTCTGTTGGTGGATGGAGCGAGACATGATGTCCCAGATGTGCTCAATTGGATTCAGGTCTGGGGAACGGGCGGGCCAGTCCATAGCATCAATGCCTTCCTCTTGCAGGAACTGCTGACACACTCCAGCCACCTGAGGTCTAGCATTGTCTTGCATTAGGAGGAATCCAGGGCCAACCGCACCAGCATATGGTCTCACAAGGGGTCTGAGGATCTCATCTCAGTACCTAATGGCAGTCAGGCTACCTCTGGCGAGCACATGGAAATGCCACCCCACACCATGACTGACCCACCGCCAAACCGGTCATGCTGGAGGATGTTGCAGGCAGCAGAACGTTCTCCACGGCGTCTCCAGACTCTGTCACGTCTGTAATGTCCTCAGTGTGAACCTGCTTTCATCTGTGAAGAGCACAGGGCGCCAGTGGCGAATTTGCCAATCTTGGTGTTCTCTGGCAAATGCCAAACGTACTGCACGGTGTTGGGCTGTAAGCACAACCCCCACCTGTGGAAGTCAGGCCCTCATACCACCCTCATGGAGTCTGCTCAAACAGACATGCACATTTGTGGCCTGCTGGAGGTCATTTTGCAGAGCTCTGGCAGTGCTCCTCCTGCTCCTCCTTGCACAAAGGCAGAGGTAGCAGTCCTGCTGCTGGGTTGTTGCCCTCCTACGGCCTCCTCCACGTCTCTTGATGTACTGTCTCCTGGTAGCGCCTCCATGCGCTGGACACTACGCTGACAGACACAGCAAGCCTTCTTGCTACAGCTCACATTGATGTGCCATCCTGGATGAGCTGCACTACCTGAGGCACTTGTGTGGGTTGTAGACTCCGTCTCATGCTACCACTAGAGTGAAAGCACCGCCAGCATTCAAAAGTGACCAAAACATCAGCCAGGAAGCATAGGAACTGAGAAGTGGTCTGTGGTTACCACCTGCAGAACCACTCCTTTATTGGGGGTGTCTTGCTAATTGCCTATAATTTCCATTTGCACAACAGCATGTGAAATTTATTGTCAATCAGTGTTGCTTCCTAAGTGGACAGTTTGATTTCACATTAGTGTGATTGACTTGGAGTTACATTGTGTTGTTTAAGTGTTCCCTTTATTTTCTTGAGCAGTGTATTTCTGAACAGCTGAAATTCAAACCCTGAGGCGATTTGAACGAAACATATATATTATGAAGGCCGCAGCCTTCTCGGTCTGTCTGTTGTCATGTATATTATGAAGGCCACAGCCTTCTCGGTCTGTCTGTTGTCATGTATATTATGAAGGCCCCAGCCTTCTCGGTCTGTCTGTTGTCATGTATATTATGAAGGCCCCAGCCTTCTCGGTCTGTCTGTTGTCATGTATATTATGAAGGCCCCAGCCTTCTCGGTCTGTCTGTTGTCATGTATATTATGAAGGCCCCAGCCTTCTCGGTCTGTCTGTTGTCATGTATATTATGAAGGCCCCAGCCTTCTCGGTCTGTCTGTTGTCATGTATATTATGAAGGCCCCAGCCTTCTCGGTCTGTCTGTTGTCATGTATATTATGAAGGCCGCAGCCTTCTCGGTCTGTCTGTTGTCATGTATATTATGAAGGCCGCAGCCTTCTCGGTCTGTCTGTTGTCATGTATATTATGAAGGCCGCAGCCTTCTCGGTCTGTCTGTTGTCATGTATATTATGAAGGCCGCAGCCTTCTCGGTCTGTCTGTTGTCATGTATATTATGAAGGCCGCAGCCTTCTCGGTCTGTCTGTTGTCATGTATATTATGAAGGCCCCAGCCTTCTCGGTCTGTCTGTTGTCATGTATATTATGAAGGCTCCAGCCTTCTCGGTCTGTCTGTTGTCATGTATATTGCAGTTGCTGAAAAACAACACTACTTGACCGCCTGTCTGCCTCCTGCGCAGCTTAGCCAATGTTTGCAATGATGATGAAAAAATAACATTCAATCGCTAATTGTCTTCCAACTCTGCCGCCGAACGTTCTAGGCAGCCGGGCATGTATCCAGATCGATAAAAAACTTCTGACAATGGGCAAGTTAGTTTGTTAAAATACTTATTTTCCACCATAAATTGCAAATAAATTCATTAAAAATCCTACAATGTGATTTTCTGGATTTCTTTTTCTCATTTTGTCTGTCATAGTTGAAGTGTACCTATGATGAAAATTACAGGCCTCTCTCATCTTTTTAAGTGGGAGAACTTGCACAATTGATGGCTGACTAAATACTTTTTTGCCCCACTGTATGTAGACAGCAGAGTGGACACTCAGCACAGCAGCTATGTAGACAGCAGAGTGGACACTCAGCACAGCAGCTATGTAGGCAGCAGAGTGGACATTCAGCACAGCAGCTATGTAGACAGCAGAGTGGACATTCAGCACAGCAGCTATGTAGACAGCAGAGTGGACACTCAGCACAGCAGCTATGTAGGCAGCAGAGTGGACACTCAGCACAGCAGTTATGTAGACAGCAGAGTGGACACTCAGCACAGCAGCTATGTAGACAGCAGAGTGGACATTCAGCACAGCAGCTATGTAGACAGCAGAGTGGACACTCAGCACAGCAGCTATGTAGACAGCAGAGTGGACATTCAGCACAGCAGCTATGTAGACAGCAGAGTGGACATTCAGCTACGTAAAAATGTTTTATCCTGCACATGTGCAGAAACATCCATATCTTTTTTTTTGCCTTGGGAAATTGGGATACAGAAACTCCACATCCGTAGCCACTCCATTTTATGTCCTTAAAGTTACTCATTTGAAGTATGAAAACAGAGAAACTTTCAAGTTGGGGTGAACTGTTCCATCAACCCTTCAAAGTTTGCAGGAAAGAAACCATGTCATCCAAAACACTATCAGAACAGATGCACCAAACGCTCACATCGGCGTGCTGTGTTGATCCAGAAATAGTCCAGAGATGATTCATGACCTGAAACATTTCCCTGTTGAGGGGTTTAAAGCTATTTTACATACATGTACATAAGGCCTCAAGTTCAGTCTACTACACAACAGGCAATGATACTATAGTGCTGACTTGAAGGTGAAACCTTTCAGAGCTGAACCTGGTTTTAAGTGCTTTGAGAACCTAAATGGGAGTCAGAATGCCAAGACAGACTTTAGATCACATTGCAAAGACAAAGTGTTCTGTACTTCCTCCTTCCAAACAGACTCTTGTGCGGTTATGAAACAAGCTGGAGCGCACCGAAAGAAACCCGGTGGCCTGACCGGGAGAAGAGAGGAAAGGGAGGGGGGGTATTGGCAGTCCTCTCTCTCCTCAAACCCCTCTATCCCTCCCCTCTCAAGCGAACACTGCCAAAGATTCTGAATGTCAGCTTACCACACACAAACATTCCACCCCAGTCCAGCGGCCATCGCCACAGTGACTAAGCCTGCTCAACAGCTGTGTTATTGCTGGACCCCTGCCAGGGGTGATTGTTGCCGGGGTAGAGTGGGGTGGGAAGAAAGGGGGGCAATTCATCTCAGGGACCAGCTTTATAACACCAAGTGGGCAAGGTGCAGTTGGGGGGCTTCTTTACGCATTCCGCAATAGTCATATGACTGAGTAGTAGAATCCCCTTACCTTTGGTGTGGTACTGTCTAAAGAAAGTGGTTCTGGTTGAGTTATAGACAGAGGCCATATTGTCTCACAGAGCTCTGCTTCTTTGCTTACCAGTCAGCCAGAGAGATTTAGATGCCATGAGAAAGTAATAACCTAGAGCTCTGTCAATAGACTGCTGGAACTCCTTCCTCGACCCAGATCCGTCAATAGACTGCTGGAACTCCTTCCTCGACCCAGATCCGTCAATAGATTGCTGAAACTCCTTCCTCGACCCAGATCCGTCAATAGACTGCTGGAACTCCTTCCTCGACCCAGATCCGTAATAGACTGCTGGAACTCCTTCCTCGACCCAGATCCGTCAATAGACTGCTGTAACTCCTTCCTCGACCCAGATCCGTCAATAGACTGCTGGAACTCCTTCCTCGACCCAGATCCGTCAATAGACTGCTGGAACTCCTTCCTCGACCCAGATCCGTCAATAGACTGCTGGAACTCCTTCCTCGACCCAGATCCATCAATAGACTGCTGGAACTCCCTCCTCGACCCAGATCCGTCAATAGACTGCTGGAACTCCTCAACCCAGATCTGTCAATAGACTGCTGGAACTCCTCAACCCAGATCTGTCAATAGACAGCTGGAACTCATTTTCTTTGATCAAATTAGCACTCCACCTTATTAATGTAACAGAGGTTGTTTGCAGAGCCTAGCCTTGCATGAAGAGTATTCCTGCCTGAGACTATCTGACCTCTGTTTAGACCAAAAAGAGACCTAGAGCTCAGAAAGCTAATATGATATTGAGTTGCAAAGACAACCTGGATTGAATTTGAGATCAGTGACACTACAGCCACACGTTTCAGCTCTGAAGTTGAATACGTGGTTTGATATGCAGCTGCTTGACATTTCCGAGCCGGTTGTCTAGCTTTCCTCCGCGGCTCGGTCATAGACGGCTGTTGACATCAGGGTGATCATTAGGCCCTTGCCTCAGGGCCCGGGGCCAGGCACAATAACATTGCTGGCAGATGATCAGAGGTAGTCTTCCTGGCCCCAGTGACTCAGAGAGGGGTGGATAACAGTCCCATTCCACAGCATCTGGTTGGGTGGAATTGTGGGACAGGGTGGTGAATCAGACTAATCTGGCAGCGCAAGCTGTAAACAACAATAATTTCATGCTTGGGACATTAACTTATTTTTTTTATGACGACACATTGATGAGTACACACTGAAACATGACTATAGTTTATATGAGAAAAAAACTGTATAAACCTCACTCAGAATTTAAGTTTTATTGTCATAAAATGCAGCTTCACTAATCTCCCTATCTGAGATATCTACTACAGCCCTCATCCTCCACCCGTTCTCCTAATCACATTCTGTTAAAGGTCCCCAAAGCGCACACATCCCTGGGTCGCTCCTCTTTTCAGGTCGCTGCAGCTAGCGACTGGAACGAGCTGCAAAACCCCTCAAACTGAACAGTTTTATCTCAAATCGCTTTATTCAAAGACTCAATCACGGACCCTCTTACTGACAGTTATGGCTGCTTTGTGTGATGCATTGTTGTCTCTACCTTCATGCCCTTTGTGCTGTTGTCTGTGACCAATAATGTTTGTACCATTTTGTGCTGCTACCATGTTGTGTTGCTGCCAGGTTACTGCCGTTGTTGTCATGTGTTGCTACCATGCTGTTGTTTTCTTAGGTCTCTCTTTATGTAGTGTTGTCTCTTGTTGTGATGCGTGTTGTCATATATATATATATATATATTTTTTTTTTAATCCCAGCCCCCGTCCCTGCAGGAGGCCTTTTGGTAGGCCGTCATTATAAATAAGAATGTTCTTAACTGACTTGCCTAGTTAAATAAAAGTTAAATCAAATCAAGCATACTTTCACAACATATCGTTGGTGAGGGGAAGATGTTACAGAGTGCCTCATGCCCTGCTGTACAACAGGGCTCCCCAACTGAAGACACGCAGGCTGAATTTGGCCCGCGGGTGATCTTATTTGGCATCCCCATGTTCTCTGAACAAAAAAAAAATGTTTTTATTGTTGGACATAACACCAGCAAATCAGCTCTGTTTGATTTGAACTTTGAAAATCTGTTCCAAAGTATTCGCACACATAAGACATATTTGTGATCGTACATAAATGTAAGCAAGGATTGAAATGATTATGTTTTAGTCAAATATTATATCTGTTTGGGCTTCTTGCGGTCAATTTGCAGTCAACAAATCATTTGTAATTATGTTCCAGTCCCCTGACCACCCACTTAGGAAAAATAAAAAGGCCCGCGGCTGAATGTAGTTGATGTACAACCGCTGCTAGGCCAGATAGAAATCTGTTACACAACATAAGACGTTGGGCTCTGCTTCCCTCCATCCCAAGGGCTCCTGGAGCTTAAAAGAGTCTGTGTTCTGATCACTTTCCCAGGCCGGCCCGGCCCACCGATCCCCCTTCATTAGTTCTCTTTGTTATCCCTCTAATCCCTTCTTTCACAGCCCCAGACCTGGCGCAGCGCCATGCGCCGATCTGCCCAGTCAGTGTCGCCCCCTCCTTTCCAACCACACACTAAGAGATATTTCACTTGCTACAGTGTGGATTGATGTAAGGACGACGGTGACCTTTTCCCATGTATATAGGACCATATTGCAATAGGTATACAGGAAGTGCATTGGGTTCCAGTCGGAATTGGGCACAGATCTGACTGACACCATGTTCGGATAAGGATGTGGCCAAACATTCCTGGTCTGAACGTAAAGGAATGTTAAGAGGGTACAGGGAGGTGCAGGATGTCTGCTATGATGAGCAAAGGGATGGGGGAAAGACTAGCCTTCATCAGATCAGGGAGGCGTACAATTGGCCCAGCATCGTTAGGGGAGTGTTTGGCTGGAGTAAGCTGTCATCGTAAAATAATAATTTGTTGCCTAGTTAAATAAAGTTTTTTAAATTTTTTTATCTAACACCTGCTGCTGAAAATGACTCAATATTTCAGGGCTTTTGTGTTTGTTTTCTAATTTTACATTGACCTCTACAATGGAGAGTGAGACACTCATCCCCAACCCTCACTGAGGGACGTACCGTGTACCATGTTACAATTCGTCTTGAGGATAGCCAGGAGAAAATGTGACAAATTTGCCCAGCAGAGTGTTATTCCACTTCATATTAGGGAATTGCAAAGCTATCAGCTTCCAAATTGAGACAGCCCACCACAGTTCGAGTTTCCCCAACTACCTGTTCTATAGAGACTATAAGCCTCTGACATGGATCCCTGAGGCTTGTATCACTAGGGAGAACCAGCAGCACATCAGTCATTGTCAGGCCTTCCTCTCAGCGTGAGATAAATGCAATCCACTGAGAGGAGAGAAACATTCCTCAGGGGCCTCATGCAGTCAACACAATAGCCAGGACAAAAGCAGCCAACAGCCTGAGGTGATGTAGAGGGACACTAATATCAACAGTATCTATAGACACATGAATACTTTAGAATTGGATCCACAGAGTGTAGAAGACAAAGGACACATACTTCAGTGGTCATAGAACTGCTTGGACTGGTGAGTCATGATACAACATAGACAGTATACAAAGACAACAGACAGACGGACAACAAAAACACACAAGATGGAGACACGACAGCACACAAAAAAAAGACAAATATCAACAAGGTAAAAATGTCACTCCTGAAATAACACAATCGACACAATGAACGGCAGCCATATTGAAATCTAACAAGAAGTGTCGCTCACCTATCTGGTTGTACATCTTGAAGGCAATGTCAAACTGTAGGATGACCAGCATAAACTGGAACCAGGGGCTCATCTCTTTGTTGGGCAGGGGGATATGGACGGCAAATACAATGTTGTTTGCCTCGATCTTCTTGGCCATGGCCTCATCAAAGTCCCGGATCTTGTCACACTGGTTAGGGCCCCAGGGCATGAACCATTTGGTGCTCTGATGGTGTTTGACCGTGTCCACACATTTGGTAGCCAGGTAGTGGACTGCTGTGGTGGGGCTGGGAGCTACAGGGAGAGGAAAACAGACGTTAGCCTGGGTAATTGCTTGCTAGGTTACATTGGTAGCTAACCTAGATACATAAGTAGTTCTATTCATCTGTCACCTTTTGTGTAGAAAAATAAATAAATCTATATTTGATGAAATTAGCAGTAAATAGTATTTGGGGGATTTAAATGGTAATTTTTGGTTGCTGACCACATCGTTCCACAATTTAGTTGCAGTTCTTATTTCAATGCTCTATGTGTAACCTTTGATTATGCTGAAAAGTGCAATCATGTGGAATTTTCAAGTCCATTGGTTCCCGAGTGGCGCAGCGGTCTAAGGCACTGCATCTCAGGGCAATGGGCGTCACTACAGTCCCTGGTTTGAATCCAGACTATCACATCCGGCCATGATTGGGAGTCCCATATGGCGGCGCACAATTGGCCCAGCGCCGTCCGTCATTGTAAATAAGAATTTGTTCTTAACTGGCTTGCCTATTTAAATAACGGTAAAACATTTTTTTTTTTAAATATGAATCTATAGCGTGTGACAAAGTGTGTATATTTTCAGTGAATTCATAGTTAGGCTGATGGTAAAGTTGAAAACAATCAATTTCCAAACTCATAATCAAAGCTTTGTTCTGGAGATTAAGATGTGTCATACACCTATCAAGATCAACAAAGTAGGCATACATGAAGACATTTATCTATGGTTTTTGTTTATGGTCAAAAACAGTCAAATAGAATATCACCCAAAAAAATGAAGTTGCGTTTTAGATCAAACCTAGCCAAATCCTGCCTTAACAAAGTGGCAATTATTTCAAAACATGTTGACAGAACACCCTGTAGCAAGGCCCAATCCTTTTGAAGCTAGCTGTCAGGAAATTCCCCAGTACACAATACTGTAATGGATTGGTAATAGGTAAGAACATGGTCCATGCCCTCAGGGCTAGAGAAAGACGTCAGCCACGGCCAAAAAAGCATGCGTGACTTCTCCCTTCATCAATATATCCCCCTAAATTCAGGGATAATACACAAATCCCTGCTAGGAATACATCATGCCACTATAATCAATGATTAGCTCAAAGGGAAGTCATTTGAGACACCTACAACAATGCAATGTTTCACATTAGTTACTTACGTGCTCAAATATCATACACCTTTAATGATTTATCCACAGACGAAAACAGCTAAAACAAGGAAACATTTCCGATTGCGAGGCCCTGGTCTGTGCAGATGTTTTCCATTACCAGCTGATGTCGAGCCAATTTATTTAGTCTCAATAGAGTAACTGAAAAAACATACCACAGCATAAAAGCACCCTCGAGGCTAGGCCTTTGGCACCAGCTTCATAAAACTAATCAGGCCATCAACTATCTGTGTGTGTGTGTGTGTGTGTCTCTTAACTAGGTGTGCCTGTATCACCTCACAAAGGACTACTCAGGAACAAGCACACAGACACACCAAATTGAATTAAACCAGCTCTACGGAACCCCTCAGAGTTCAATTATCCCGGGACCCTAAGATTCCGGGCACACACCGCTCCTCCAGTTTCTACCCTAGTGTGTCCGCCTCTCTGCCCAGTGACCTCATGCTGTGTCGGAGTTGTCCAATAACGGGGAGACGAACGCCTTTCTACTCAATTACCCTGGCTGGCCCCGGCCACCGAGCAAATACAAAAGCATCAGGCTTCATTAAAACTATCTAAGGCAGGAGCATCCCAAACAAGCTCATTTCTTTCAGTAGCCATCCAGCTCTGGAGAAGAGACTGACTGAGTGGAGAACGTTTCCCCCCAAATTAACTAGAGATAGGAATCTGTAACAGGCCTCATAGGACTCAACTATTGTGACATTGAGCTTGTGTAGGAGTATCTGTGTGAGTGTGTAGGCACATGGGGGAAAAAGCTGACAGCAACTCTGATGTAGTACTTCAGGCAGAACACAATTTTGACAGCTGTGTGTGTGTGTCAGTGGGGAGTAGAGCCATGCAAATGGAACCAGCAGGAGAAGAGGAAATATGCAACGCTAAGAGGGGTTTGGGATTTGAGGGGGTTGCAAGGGGGGGGGGGAGAGATGGTGCCTGCCTGGGGCCACGGAGACAGACAAATGAGGGAAAGGAGGAGAGCAAACATTCTGTATTCAATCAAAGTGAAGTTAAAGATACACACCAATTCCCATGGTGTTTTACAGGAATAGAGGTTATTCTTTTGGAAAAACAAACTCATACGCCAATGAGTAAATGAATTAACTCGATACTTTATAATACGTTTTCTGAAATAGGAAAGTCGTGTGTGTATTAACGGCAAATGTTAAAGTTTAAGACCACATTAAACCTTGCAACGTCAATACAGAGGAAACGATTGAGTTGGAGGCGAATAGCTTCTATTTTTCTTTAAAACTTTGAAGAGTTCAAAACTTCGTTAAAGGCTACATTGTTAAAGTTATAGGCACAACTTAAAGGCAAGCCCTACAGTCGCCATAGTGTTCCATTTTATAACAAAACATAGCAGTGATTTAAATAATTACCATACTCTCTAAAATGATAGTCTAAAGAACTAAGTTGTTTTCATTATTTGATACATAAAATATACGATCTATAAATCGTGATTATTCAACCGCATATATCGCATAACAAAGCCAAAGGTTGCAACATAAAGGAATACAATTGGGAAAAACCATGCTTACCAATCAAGCCTCCGACCATAAAAGAAAACGCTTGGAATAAAAGCAGAATCACTCCTACGATCACCAACTTTTTGGTGCTCATGTTTTCAATAATTGCCCCGGCCATCTTAAAAAGTTGAAGAAAAATCACGAGTAAGAAATCGAGAAGAAAGTCACCGCATCTAGCTAGTACTCCAGCAACCAAGATTAAGGAAGGCTAGCCCCGCACTGACTTGCTTGCCTTTCAACTTCGAAGGACTAAAGCAGAATCACATGACGGAATAGCACCCCTGCCTATCGCTGCGGAACACTACACTGAAGGATCTGTGGAGCGCCGCCGCATTGCAATAGAGGTTCATAATGCAGGTTACCGAGTCACTAAATGCCCGAATCATAATAGCCCCCATTGTGCCAGGGCCATGCAAAGGAAGCTTGAGAAGTGTTCTGATCTTAACTTGTTTCTTCCCTTCTTTGGAAATGTTAAAACTGTATTACTTCATAAATGTCCATAGCCTTAATGTGTGACGTTTAATGGATAAGCTTATACAAAATGTTTCCTAAATTAAATGTATGAATATAGGATGAAGATATTTTATGTAAATTAATTGAATGCAAAGTATGGACTCAAGCCCTTTATGCAAATATTAAAGTCTATGCCCATTATACAGTTTTGTAGTGTGATCCCATCTCTGTATGCTGTACCTAAGACATATTTTATACAGTACTGAGGCGAGATGCAGCGCGCGCGCAATGAGTGGGTGTATCTGGCACGGGTGCAGGCGGTAAGGACGAATAATTTACTGTGTCCCCATGCCACTTTACTTGGTGAAAAGAGAAGCCTAGTCAAATTACGATATAGGCTGCAGTGAGAGCCCAGTTCACAGTGACAAGGGTGCACAACCTGGTCTCAGAGCATTTCGTATTATTCTGTACATAAATCCCAGATACTCCTGGGTGCAAGGATAGCTATGTTTTTTTTTTTTTGCGTGTGCCAACTTTACACCTATGGATTTTGCGAGGTCAGAAAGAGTCCTAGCTACTGTAGTAGGAAACCTAGGATACATGTCGTTCTAATATATTATGGTGCCCTACCCAGAGCTTAATTTTATCCTGCCAGAACAGGACTGGCACCTCTCCATTTTGGACTGTTTTGTTCCGGAACCTATTTGGCCAGTACCGGTACCTCTCCTGGCATAAAAAAAATATTTTCACCTTTTGCTATGTAAAAATTCTAACAAAATCGATCAAAGTTTATTCGAGTTGCCTCTTCGTTTGTTAATTATCCTGCCTACACAAAAAAACGTTGTGATTTTTTTTTATTTTCAGTGCGGGCTTAATCGACTCTAGGCCCGTGCTGAAAATCTACTTTTTCACAAAGGTTTTTTGATTCAGGGTTGGGCCAGCCCGGGTTCATGATTTACAAAACATTGTAACCTGTGTTTGAAACCAACGTGTGGCCGTGGCTGTGTGAGAAGTGTGCCAGTATCTCTCACATAACTAGAATGAGATTAACTTTATATGATCTCTCTCCCTCTCTGCTCTAATAGACGTGAGCCTGCAATGCTCATCTCTCCAGCATTGTACTTCATCATTTATTTCCTTCTAGAATCGGGCGAAGGGTTCTGAAGGAACTGCAGCACCACAGATACATTTAAATACATTTGCAAAATGTATATAATTACTGCTCTCTGTTCAGAAATAAATTAAATCATTCAGAGTAGCCTACAACACCATAAGGCCTATAATTTAGCCACAGAGGATAGATAAATGGCTTATTTTTACAAATAGGCTAGCTGTGGATTGTAGCCCAATAACAAGGAATAGCCTACAGTCTGGGAATGCGAGGCTAATCTGTCAGTGAAAAAACAGCATGCAGACAAAACAGGCCTTTAGCAATATTTCAAATACAATCGAGGGAAAACACAGGTTGGAAAGCAAATGGTTCCTGCTGAAAAGAGAAGATTCTATGCTGTAGGTTACCAAAATATTTGATCAACTTCCAAAAATTGAGATAAGCTTTCGGGATGAGCCCATCAGCCATCACCAGAGAGTGGGCTGAGTATCATTGGGTGAGCCAGCGAAAATGGAAAGCTTTTTTAGGACTAAAATTTCCTCCTTATATTGTACCCTACAATATAATTGTCTCCACACACCTAGACCTGGGATATTGATGGATTCAAGACAAGGTCGTTTTCATTGATCTCAGTGTCAAAGTAGCCTGCCATTTCGATCATTTATTTGTGCGGTATTAAAAAAGATTCTGCCAGTCTCAAATCATGTAAAATTATGTCGAATTGCATGAAATGTATTTATAAAAAAGCAAAAATTTTCCGGGACCTTAGGATACTAAAAATATTCCCCATGTGTACAACTTCTGTAAGTGCCTCTACTCCATGGCTCTATGCCACTTTTTTCTCATGCGTTCCTGGACCTCAAAACTCCCTAGGTCACCTGCAGGTCACCTCCTCTCATGGCTCACTTTTTGTTCCGGCACCTCCCGATTTACAAATCAAGCACTGGATGTACATAAGATTAAAAGCCTACAATAACACATACTTTGGTGTAGGTGGCCTCACCAGAAGCTTTCAGCCTATTTAAAGGCCCTCCTGAATGTCTTGCCTACATGGGTCTGCCATGGGTCAATCACTCACATAGGGCCTATAGGCCTAGTAATCTTCGGCAGAAATACAGAAAGCTTTCCTCTCTATGAAAACCTTTCTCAGTTTCTGTTAAAGTCTCTGCGGGCCTGTCCATCTATGAAAGCTAATGTATAGCCTAAGAAGATGTCATGTCATTTTTTTTGAGCCAAGAGGCAAAAACCACCCAGTTTAACCTCCGAAGATTGGCAGTCAGAAATTTGCTGATGGCAGGGCCAGCAAACATTTAGGTGGGCCAAAACATGCACTTTTTAAATTACTCTGCCATTTTAAAAGTCATGTCCCCCTGTTCTTGACTTTTCATAAATAAGTCTAACACACTATCATTGTTATCACTATCAATCTTAATATCACAAACAGAATGTACTGTAATTTACACAGAGGCAAAGAAACAGAGTGGTGTGCATCTCGGAAAGCACAACTTGTTTGTCCTAGTCATCAATGGGCTGTTGCAGCAGATGATTTACACTCCTCTCAGTTAAGAAGAATCAGCGCCAGTGCGCAAGCGATCAGCAACACTGGACAATTGAGGAGTGGACAAACATCGCCTGGTCCAACGAATCCCAGTTGCTGATGGCAGAGTCAGGATTTTACATTAGTCCATGGCCCCATCCTGCCTGGTTTCATCAGTACAGGCTGGTGGTGTACCGCTGTCCAATCTGCAGAAACTGCATGATGCCATTACGTCAACATGGACCGTAATTCAACACCGTTTTCCGACTTGTAGAATCCATGCCCCAAAACATTCAGATTGTTCTGGAGGGAAAGAGGGGTCCGACCCGGAACAAGATGGCTGTACCTAATAAACTGTGTGTATCCCTTTCATTTCCCACCTCCTCCCTACTGCTTTCTATGAATTATATCTGATGGTGTATGCATGTAGACCAGTGCTTGACTTGGACTGAAATAGGTGCCGGTACCATTAATATTTAGGTGCAGGAACTCCTTAATACTTTTGTGGTAATAATCTATAGGAGGTGCAGGAACTTCGTAATACTTTGGTGGTAATAATCTATAGGAGGTGCAGGAACTCCATAATACTTTGGTGGTAATAATCTATAGGAGGTGCAGGAACTCCGTAATACTTTGGTGGTAATAATCTATAGGAGGTGCAGGAACTCTGTAATACTTTTGTGGTAATAATCTATAGGAGGTGCAGGAACTCAAGCAGAAGAACATTTGAGGTGCCGATACTCAGCTCCGGTGATCTCCTGCCCAAGTCAAGTACTGTGCTTAGGTATAAATACAAATAATGTCCCATTTGGAACACTGACAAGTAGAGCATAAAAAAAAACTATTTTGGTGGGCAAGGCTCCCCAGTGGGTGGGCCTGCGCCCACCCAGGCCCACCCGTGCTTATGTCCCTGGTGGCGGGAAAGAGCTGTCCATCAAAGCTCCCACAAGACTGTCTGATGAGCTGTTTGATGAAGGGCACATGTCAATCACACCATGCGGCACTGCTATCAATGATTTATATATACACTAGATGACCAACAGAGGGCTCTGTTTTGAAGCCACCGCACCTCCGTCTTGGCACTCCCCCATCTTTGGAATAATATAGTTTGTAAGCTATAAAAATGCATTTATTAATGTCTATATTTGTTTTTGCCACATTTATTCTATTATAGACCTTTTAATGCATGCCATTAAATTATATTATCTGAGCAAAAAATACATCTAATTTTGTTACTGTCCCCCATATTTTTTTGTTTACATGTAATTTTTGCCTTGAAAAATGTAATTGAAATACTGCAGAATTCCATTCATTCCTATGGAGGACTGCTTCTTCTGGGGAGTACCAATATGGCCAACCAGCAGCATACTACCCTGCATCCCACTGCTGGCTTTCTTCTGAAGCTAAGCAGGGTTGGTCCTGGATGGGAGACCAGATGCTACTGGAAGTGGTGTTGGAGGGCCAGTAGGGATCACCTTTTCTTCTGGTCAAAAAAAATAAATCCCAATGCCTCAGGGCAGTTATTGGGGACATTGTCCTGTGTAGGGTGCCGTCTTTCGGATGGGACGTTAAATGGGTGTCCTGATTCTCTGTGGTCACTAAAGATCCCAAAGCAATTATTGTAGGGGTGTTAACCTTGGTGTCCTGGCTAAATTCCCAATCTGGCCTTCATACCATCACGGCCACCTAATCATCCTCAGCTTACAATTGGCAAATTTTTTCCCTGTAACTATTCCCCAGGTTGTTGCTGTAAATGAGAATGTGTTCTCAGTCAACTTACCTGGTAAAATAAGGGTTAAATAAAAAACAATACATAGCATTAGCAATCCAGGGTTTATATTAATCATTGACTGCCACTGTAGATCTAAAGGTGGGAAGAAGGAAGACAACTCCGCCTAGCCAGGTGGTGTGTAAAAAGATAACATCCTCTTGAGGGAGTCTTCCGTTGTTGAAGTACTGTGGCTGTCTGTTCTCAGTTTTTTCCACTATTTGACTAACTTCAGACGAAAGATAAATGTTACATGGAAGAGGTTGTGCTGATGTTAAACGTATGATACCTTGGTCTGCTGTCGTTCCTATCCACCTGTCAACATAGAAAATATAGGCTACCAACGTGTTCTCATTTCTAGAGTTTCTCTAGAAATACTAGGAATTTAATTGAAAAAGCCATCCATAATACCATTTCAGAATCATCGAAAGTAATGTAAAGAAAAAAAAAGAAGAGCAGACATTTTTCTCCGGCAGAGATATCCTGTTAAAATGCAGCATGCTTTCAAATGAGACCTAAGTCTCAATGGTAATCACATATCATGACTTCACAAAGTATAACAAGATACCCGTTGGATTCAATAGACTACTGGAATAAACAGGCTCCAAAAGAGAAGGTTTTTCTCTGCTCCAACAGCAGATAAAAAAAGGCATGCTAGGTGAATGTTTCGTATGAGTCTAAAAGAGACAACGTTATGGCATAAAAACAAGTCTAATTAAAATAGCAGTCCAGGGTGTTATACTGGTACTCTGATCCAAAGAGTGGGGCGGGGGAATGACATGCGTATGTGTAAGTGCCAGATAGGTAAGGGGGTGGAGTTTGGCATTTAGAAGCGGGCATGGATTATCTTCAGAGGGTCTGTTTCCCACATTTTGGGGTCCCACGCCTGGAACCAGCCAGTGAAGGTTGGGGGTTCAGCCCCCTGTTTGATGGTGGTGATGGACAGTCCTCTGCGTCCAGAAGGGTCTGAGTCCACATAGTCCTTAGCTAGAGAGGGAGGGAGACATTAACATTTAACAATGTCTACACTGTATTTCTGATCAATTTGATGTTATTTTAATGGACAAGAAATGTGCTTTTCTTTCAAAAACAAGGACATTTCTAAGAGACCCCAAACTTTTGAACGGTAGTGTGTGTGTGTGTATATATATATATACAGGGGTGCAAAAAAGTATTTAGTCAGCCACCAATTGTGCAAGTTCTCCCACTTAAAAAGATGAGAGAGGCCTGTAATTTTCATCATAGGTACACTTCAACTATGACAGACAAAATGAGAAAAAAACAGAAAATCACATTGTAGGATTTTTTATGAATTTATTTGCAAATTATGGTATTTGGTCAATAACAAAAGTTTCTCAATACTTTGTTATATACCCTTTGTTGGCAATGACAGAGATCAAATGTTTTCTGTAAGTCTTCACAAGGTTTTCACACACTGCTGCTGGTATTTTGGCCCATTCCTCTATGCAGATCTCCTCTAGAGCAGTGATGTTTTGGGGCTGTTGCTGGGCAACACAGACTTTCAACTCCCTCCAAAGATTTTCTATGGGGTTGAGATCTGGAGACTGGCTAGGCCACTCCAGGACCTTGAAATGCTTCTTACGAAGCCACTCCTTCGTTGCCCAGGCGGTGTGTTTGGGATCATTGTCATGCTGAAAGACCCAGCCACGTTTCAACTTCAATGCCCTTGCTGATGGAAGGAGGTTTTCACTCAAAATCTCACAATACATGGCCCCATTCATTCTTTCCTTTACACAGATCAGTCGTCCTGGTCCCTTTGCAGAAAAACAGCCCCAAAGCATGATGTTTCCTCCCCCATGCTTCACAGCAGGTATGGTGTTCTTTGGATGCAACTCAGCATTCTTTGTCCTCCAAACACGACGAGTTGAGTTTTTACCAAAAAGTTATATTTTGGTTTCATCTGACCATATGACATTCTCCCAATCTTCTTCTGGATCATCCAAATGCTCTCTAGCAAACTTCAGACGGGCCTGGACATGTACTGGCTCAAGCAGGGGGACACGTCTGGCACTGCAGGATTTGAGTCCCTGGCGGCGTAGTGTGTTACTGATGGTAGGCTTTGTTACTTTGGTCCCAGCTCTCTGCAGGTCATTCACTTGGTCCCCCCGTGTGGTTCTGGGATTTTTGCTCACCGTTATTGTGATAATTTTGACCCCATGGGGTGAGATCTGTGTGGAGCCCCAGATCAAGGGAGATTATCAGTGGTCTTGTATGTCTTCCATTTCCTAATAATTGCTCCCACAGTTCTTCAAACCAAGCTGCTTACCTATTGGAGATTCAGTCTTCCCAGCCTGGTGCAGGTCTACAATTGTGTTTCTGGTGTCCTTTGACAGCTCTTTGGTCTTGGCCATAGTGGAGTTTGGAGTGTGACTGTTTGAGGTTGTGGATAGGTGTCTTTTATACTGATAACAAGTTCAAACAGGTGCTATTAATACAGGTAACAAGTGGAGGACAGAGGAGCCTCTTAAAGAAGAAGTTACAGGTCTGTGAGAGCCAGAAATCTTGCTTGTTTGTAGGTGACCAAATACTTAGTTTCCACCATAATTTGCAAATAAATTCATTAAAAATCCTACAATGTCATTTTCTGGATTTTTTGTTCATTTTTTCTGTCATAGTTGAAGTGTACCTATGATGAAAATTACAGGCCTCTCATCTTTTTAAGTGGGAGAACTTGCACAATTGGTGGCTGACTAAATACTTTTTTGCCCCACTGTATATATATGACACACCTACTCATTCAAGGGTTTTACTTTATTTGTACTATTTTCTACATTGTAGAATAATGGTGAAGACATAAAATAACACATATGGAACCATGCAGTAACCAAACAAATATTAAACAAATCAAAATATATTTGAGATTCTTCAAAGTAGCCATTCTTTGACTTGATGACAGCTTTGCACACGCTTGGCATTGTCTCAACCTGCTTCATGAGGTAGTGACCTGGAATGCATTTCAATTAACAGATGTGCCTTGTTAAAAGTTAATTTGTGGAATTACTTTCCTTCTTAATGCGTTTGAGCCAATCAGTTGTGTTGTGACAAGGTGATGGTGGTATAAAGAAGATTCTCCTATTTGATAAAATACCAAGTCCATATTATGGCAAGAACAGCTCAAACAAGCAAAGACAAACGACAGTCCATCATTACTTTAAGACATGAAGGTCAGTCAATGTGGAACATTTCAAGAACTTTAAAAGTTTCTTCAAGTGCAGTCGCACAAACCATCAAGCGCTATGATGAAACTGGCTCTCAATGAGGACCACCACAGGAAAGGAAGTCCCAGAGTTCCCTCTGCTGCAGATGATAAGTTGGTGGCTACTTTGAAGAATCTCAAATCTAAAATATATTTTGATTTGTTTAACACTTCTTTGGTTACTACACGATAACATATGTGTTATTGCATAGTGTTTATGTATTCACTGTTATTCTATAATGTAGAAAATGGTCAAATAAAGAAAAACCATTGAATGAGTAGGTCTGTCCAAACCTTTGACTGGTACTGTATATAAAGGTAATTGTTTGATTATATAGATACAGTTAGAGATCATGTTCTCCTTAATCAGTTGTGGCCCCAGTCTTCGTCCTGGGTAGGGGCCACTGTGAAAGTTTGTTTCCCTGCGTGTTTGTCCTACCTATTTTGGGTGCTCCAGTTCTCTCTTCTGCATTTGCTTCATTGCCGATCCAGAGGAAGATCTGACGGGAGTCCAGAAATGCTGTTAGCTTATAGACTTTCAAATTCACTCTGCATTGTATTTTTAGAGCAGAAGATGAACACGCTTGTGAATTATGATATGGATTGGGGAGCTTCACTCACCTGGTCCCAGGTGTCCAGCAACATGACATCATCAGTGGCCAGGTCAGTCTGTTGGAAGTCTCCAGGAACCTCTTCCACCTGATGATTGGAGGATTACAATATGTTACAGCACTTTGGAACATGGGCACATTTGACTTTTGCATTGTACTTTGTATTAACTATGCCTTTTTCTCTCCCCCTGAGTGACACTGAATTCCCCATTGGGGATGAACTGGGAATATATCTATCCAAGAGAGTTAGTTACGTTAGACACACTCAACAACAATCCATCACTTACACTGAGGCATCCGGTCTTGTTGGAGCAGCCAAACAGGCGTGGAGGTTTGACCATGTTCTGCAAACTCTTGGAAGTCTGGTACTCCTTCTTCCCTCCCAGGGCAGACCAGAACCCAGCTAGGACAGAAAAGACCGGCATGGATTAGTCTCCTTGGTTGTTTGGCACTATATAGTGTTTTCTTGTGATTTGTCAGGATGTGTGATGTTATCTCTTTTCTGTCTTATTTAGGGGCACATTTCAATTGTCTAAAGTTGTTTCCTCTCCATGTAACCTTTCCTTCATCAACACTCATCTGAAAAAGTTGCTTTCCCATATCCTGTGATTTCAGGCTGTAGATGAAGGATAAGACAAGAAGAAGAAGCCACATGTGACTATTGAGATGCACCCCATGTCATACTACTGAGATCCAGCCAAATTAATAATATTAAGATGCACCCCACTTAATACAATAAACCTGTAACACTAGATGGAATCCTTACCTGGCTCCTTGCCCTCAGACACATTACTGCCACTGCCACCCAGGAAACCCACAACGTGCTTGGCGGCGGCCATTTCCTCCTCACTGGCACCCACCCCTCTCCACACAAACATGGTGGTGGGAGATTTGAGCACAAACACGTCATTGGTGTTCAGGAAGGAGGCAGAGGGCTCTACCTGAGAGAGAGAGAAGACAACGAGGTGCTCAGAAGTTCAGTCATTTTGATGGTTTAGGCTAACAATTGTTAGACACTTAATCTTCCTCAAGCAATCACACACACGGGTACAAAGTGTGGTCCCAGTTTGACACACATACACACACACGGAGAACTCACCTCTACAGCTCGTGTAGCGCGGGTGGAGGATTGACGAATGTGGAAGAGGCGGGTGCTGCCAGTACCCGACTGTCCTCCTTTACGGGACGTCCCTCCATTATGGACCATCATGGGCTTGCCCTGGAACAGGCTCATCAGGTGGGGGGGTTCCTGACCCTGGGTCACACGCACCTGGAGGGGAAAATGGACACTTAATGATAACTATGTAGAAGAAAAGCAATTCTAAAGTGACAGGTAAGTCTGGTGATTTAATTTTAAAAAATTGCCAAAGATTGCTTTCCTTATTATAATATACTGTCATGATGGATGGAACCTTATGTGTCAATGTGGTAACCATTCTAATTATACACACACTGGAAGTAAAACAAAGTGTGACTGCCCTCTGCTGGACAGTAAAAAAAAGCTTTCCACACAACTATTCAGTCTATAAAGACAAAATACACACGTGGTTCAATAATATGACCTCACTTGTGAGTGACTTAAATGACTGGACACCAATGCAGCAGCTGCCCTTGCCAAAAGATCATCCATCATGCCATCGGCTTTATGAAGCACGATAAATGAAACAGCTTTGGCCTATTCACTTATAGTGCTTAGTCCAGTGACCTTACGAATCTAAATGTCACACCGTTGTACCTATTGCTCAGGTGCTTTTGGACTGTGAGTGTTGGGGACATGGGGATGAAATGGAGAGGATAGAGACCCACCTGAACAGGGGCTCCTCCCATAGAGTCATCCAGCTTCACCGTGAGGAAGGCAGAGGCTGCCAGCTCATCCTGGGTGCACTTCAGCCCCTGCCTGACACACAGATGAATACAGATGAATAAACACAAAAACACACACACGTCAAGCCCACCTTATTGAGACCTTTCTATAGGTATCGAACATGCACTACTACAAGTACTGAGTCAGTTTTGCCATGATTATTTCAGATACATCCTTCTTTATGAACTTAGACTAGGAGAAGACATCTAAGGGTTTCAGAATATTCCAGAACAGGTTGGGGTAAGGTAAAATACCCCGTTGGTGTGATTTGTTATTAATGATGTCACGTACACACACCGGGTTTCGATGTAATTGCACTGACCAGGTAGCAGATGCACAGTAGATGATAAGGTCTGGTAGCCTAATGGTTAGAGCATTAGGCCAGTAACCGCAAGGTTGCTGGATTGAATCCCCCAAACCGACAAGGTAAAAATCTGTCGTCCCTGAGCAAGGCAGTTGTTCCCCGGGTGCCGAAGACAGGGATGTCAATTATGGCAGCCCCCCACACCTCTCTGATTCAGAGGGGTTGGGTTAGATGCAGAATATACATTTCAGTTGTATAACTGACTAGGTATCCCCTTTCCTTGTAGAGGATGTCATTTGAACTGTCTAGATGTAAATAAAGATGTTGTGGATGATGTCATATGTACTGACCAAGTGTAAAGTAGATGATGTCATTTTAACTGTGTATGTCATGTTTATAGCATATTTTTGGATGATGTCATATGTACTGACCAGGTGTAGATGATGTGCTGCTCCCTGCCTCCCAGCCTGTAGCTGTAGAGGATGAGGTAACAGTCTCCTCCGTAGAACTGGCCATAAGAGGAGGGATCCACAGCCACTTTATCACCATCCTCAACACGCCAGATCTGAAACCAATAGTATAATTTTCCATGTGTATGTTGCTGCCCTGATCTGTTTGAAAAGTGCCCAGCACCCTGAGTGACCCTTTGCTTCAAAACCTTGTATTTACCAGGGCTAGTTTTCCCAAAAGCATCTTAAAGGCCCAGTGCAGTCAAAAACTTGATTTACCTGTGTTTTATATACAGTATATTTCCACACTATGAGGTAGAAGTAATACTGTGAAATTGTGAAAATTATGATAATGATTATGCCCTTTAAGTGTAAAAGCTGTTTGAAAAGACTGCCTGAAATGTCAGCCTGTTTTGGTGGGATGGAGTTTTGGTCTGCCTGGTGATCTATAAGAAAGAGAGTTCCAAACCTCTCTGCCAATAAAAGCTAGTTTTCAGTTTTCCCCTCCCCACTCAGACCATTCCCAGAAGGTCCTAGCTAATTTCTTGCTTGAGAAATTTCTCTTTGCTCTAAGAATGTATTTTAATTGAAAACAATCACAGTAAGGTACTTCATTGTTACACCAAAAATGACTGCACGGGACATTTAAGGCTAAGTTCATTGTTAGAACCTTAGTAGGAGAATTGTCGATCCAGCGTTATTAACATTGCACTTTAAAAAGCTCGTAATCTAACGCCTGCCTCAGACCACTCTTAGAACAGCCAACTGCATCGTTCGATTCTTTTTAGCCCTCCCGCATCACTTTATACAGACTTAGTTCAGCGGTCTGAAACATACGGGCAGTGAGCTACATCTGGTCCCCTAGCCAATTTAGTGCGGCACGTGGTTGTCTTTGTAAACATAAACAGCCAGACACTGGGCAAAATTACTATGAGAACCCTCACTTAGTTATTTCCATTGTAGTCCAGTGTTGTGTGTTTTACCTGGACTTTGCCCTTGCCGTCGTCCACCATGTTGTGCTGGGCGGCCATGTTGTTGTTGGAGTGGAGGGTGGAGGCGTCGAAGGGCACTTGCTCCACCTTGGCGATGCGGCCGATGGTGTAGGCCTTACTGGGGCCCGTGGTCTGGTCCTTGTCCTTCCAGTCACTGAAGAACTGCTTGAACAGAGTGGTCTCGCCTCCTGCTGGTAGTACCTGGATCTGCAAGGCCGAAGAAAAAGGAAGAGTCAGTTGTTCTGTTGTTTACCATGAACCTCGATTTCCTCTCACATGCATTCCAATAGCCAATTGATAATCTAAACTTAGTAGTGTGGTTATGTGAGACTAGTTCACTATCAATATTAGTTTTCAATTCATTATTGTTCAACATTTTAAGTAACTTTTTTTTTAAAAAGTAGACATAGCTAACAACATTTTGAACATAGCCTAGTAGTGCCTGAGCAAGACCTAGCAAAGGTCAAAATGTTTTCATCCATGCTCAGTTAAAAATGTTACTTCACATTATTCCATCAGCGTACCTGTGTCTTGTCGGAGTAGCCCTTCTCTTTAATGAACTGCTGGGCTGCTGACATGGCTGCTTTGCGCTCGGCTGCATTGGCCTTGGGTCCTGTGATGGAGGTAAGATAACACAACACATCTCAACAATACTCTAAACTCACAGCTGTGCACAGGGATTTAGTGAACATTTACTCGACTTCTCATTCTGAATCTCGCACTATCCTACACAGTAGAAGTAGAAAATATGTTTTACGTTTTTTATATATGAATCACGTTTAACTGCATTCTATGTAAGAAATGTGTTGCATAGGTAACGTTTGATATCCTGGCAAGTGTTTAAAAACAGTGGCGAGGACTAGTCTACCTTTCCATACGAAGACGTTCTTGTCCACTCCGTTGTCCAGGATGTAGCACTCCTCGGCGGTCAGCATGGCCTGTTTGAAGGGGCTGGACGAGGCCACCACCGACGACTTCATAGAGCCAGAGGCATCGGAGATCTACAAAATACACCGAGATGAGATATCAATAAATACATAAATTTATACTGTACATATATTGACAGTACTCCCTTGAAAAATAATTTGTTCTTCTCAAATGGATCCTTAAATAATATATACTAAATGTTATGAACAACTAAACACATAACGTACTAGATTCACAATGCATGTGAATGAGCTTGAGAGATCAACAACGTGTGAGCACTGAGATGGACAACACCATTATCAAGAGAAGAGAACAACATTTACAAATCATTATACTGATGTTGAACAACAAAGGTGCAGTAACATCAGTTACCATGTAGAGGGCACCCTTCTTCCTGTTGGAGGTGTCCACCTTCTCATCATCAGGGGTGCCAGGGGGGATACTGGGTTTGGGCCCCAGAGCCTAGGACAGATCCAAAATGGAGGATTAGTTTCAGACAGAGACGCTCTCTCTCTCTCTCTCTCTCTCTCTCTCTCTCTCTCTCTCTCTCTCTCTCTCTCTCTCTCTCTCTCTCTCTCTCTCTCTCTCTCTCTCTCTCTCTCTCTCTCTCTCTCTCTCTCTCTCTCTCTCTCTCTCTCTCTCTCTCTCTCTCTCTCTCTCTCTCTCTCTCTCTCTCTCTCTCTCTCTCTCTCTCTCTCTCTCTCTCTCTCTCTCTCTCTCTCTCTCTCTCTCTCTCTCTCTCTCTCTCTCTCTCTCTCTCTCTCTCTCTCTCTCTCTCTCTCTCTCTCTCTCTCTCTCTCTCTCACAGAGCCATTGCCACACACTTGTTTGATGGGCCCAGTTGCAAAAGGCTATGGCAGAAATCTTCCCGGCCTAAAAAAAAAAAATGACTGCATAGTTTCCTAAGGACTCTAAGTGAGGCGATCATCTCTGTCGGCGCCATCTTGTTTAGGGTTAAGGTTAGAATTAGTGTTAGAATTAGGGTTAGGCAGAGTTGTGGACTCGAGTCTGAATCGAGTCACAAATTTGATGACTCGAATTGATAGAAAATAAAATAATTTGGACTTGGAGCCCGTAGACATGGGACTTGAATAGAATTGAGACTGATGACAAGAAAGTATCTGGCCAGGTTTTCTAATTTTTTTGTCACTCATTTTGTGTATTATTCACACAGCCAGAGACAGTAACCGCTGCATCACCCTTGTAATACAAAATAACATGCAAATTTGAACAGATTGGCTTGTGAAACACACCCTCGGCACTCTGATTTGCACCAGCAAACTGTCAATCAACACAGGTCGGGAGAGCTGGAAAACAGATTGCTGATTTGCTATACAGCTATAGGACCGTACGCTACGGTCACAAGACGCAGGCCTCCTAATTGTCCCTAGAATTTCTAAGCAAACAGCTGGAGGCAGGGCTTTCTCCTATAGAGCTCTATTTTTATGGAGTGGTCTGCCTACCCATGTGAGAGACGCAAACTCGGTCTCAACCTTTAAGTCTTTACTGAAGACTCATCTCTTCAGTGGGTCATATGATTGAGTGTAGTCTGGCCCAGGAGTGTGAAGGTGAACGGAAAGGCTCTGGAGCAACGAACCGCCCTTGCTGTCTCTGCCTGGCCGGTTCCCCTCTTTCCACTGGGATTCTCTGCCTCTAACCCTATTACAGGGGCTGAGTCATTGGCTTACTAGGGCTCTTTCATACCGTCCCTAGGAGGGGTGCGTCACTTGAGTGGGTTGAGTCCCTGATGTGATCTTCCTGTCTGGGTTGGCGCCCCCCCCCCCCCCCCCCTGGGTTGTGTCTGGCGGAGATCTTTGTGGGCTATACTCGGCCTTGTCTCAGGATGGTAAGTTGGTGGTTGAAGATATCCCTCTAGTGGTGTGGGGGCTGTGCTTTGGCAAAGTGGGTGGGGTTATATCCTTCCTGTTTGGCCCTGTCCGGGGGTGTCATCGTATGGGGCCACAGTGTCTCCTGACCCCTCCTGTCTCAGCCTCTAGTATTTATGCTGCAGTAGTTTATGTGTCGGGGGGCTAGGGTCAGTTTGTTATATCTGGAGTACTTCTCCTGTCCTATCCGGTGTCCTGTGTGAATTTAAGTATGCTCTCTCTAATTTTCTCTTTCTCTCTTTCTTTCTCTCTCTCGGAGGATCTGAGCCCTCGAACCATGCCTCAGGACTACCTGACATGATGACTCCTTGCTGTCCCCAGTCCACCTGGCCGTGCTGCTGCTCCAGTTTCAACTGTTCTGCCTGTGATTATTATTATTTGACCATGCTGGTCATTTATGAACATTTGAACATCTTGGCCATGTTCTGTTATAATCTCAACCCGGCACAGCCAGAAGAGGACTGGCCACCCCACATAGCCTGGTTCCTCTCTAGGTTTCTTCCTAGGTTTTGGCCTTTCTATGGAGTTTTTCCTAGCCACCGTGCTTCTACACCTGCATTGCTTGCTGTTTGGGGTTTTAGGCTGGGTTTCTGTACAGCACTTTGAGATATCAGCTGATGTACGAAGGGCTATATAAATAAATTTGATTTGATTTGATTGGTTGCAGCACAAATATCAAATTGGAGGGAGAGAGGATTGCCATAATGATAAAAAATTATGCCCCAAATCTTGTTTGGTGATCAATAATATTAACGGTGTACTTTGCAAGCTCACCTGCAATGGGGCATCAATTACTAGCATAGGCCTAATGGTCTTCTGGCATGTAGGCCTAACAATTTCTTGAAATTGATCATTTACTTATGAAGCTTTGCATTTGGAATTTGTGGTTAAAATGTATTCTTACTAAGAAAAGACTCTCGTCACTCACGCTCTCCAAACTCCCGCCAGTGGAGAGCGCTTTTTTTATCTTGTTGAAATGTTTGCTGTTGCTTTCACACGTTTACATTCACAGGCCCTATGTGATAAATCTATATTCCATTTCATACAAAAATAATTATTAGCGTTTCATCATTCCATCCCGTACCGTTAATTGCAACACGGAGACATTTCTGTTTCATGTTTGATAGGCCTACGACACATTTTCATTTAGCCAACCATTTCTTACCCTGCCCTGAGTGGACGTGAGGCCTATATTGGAGATGGACGTTCGAAAGAGTCATGAGGTAGAAGTTCGGTTTATTTAATTCAATGTATGGTTTCCTTTGTTCATATTTCCCGGGTTGTGTCGGAGTTCTGTGTTTCTGTGTCCTACAGTACAGTTCTGTGTTTCTGTGTCCTACAGTACAGTTCTGTGTTTCTGTGTCCTACAGTACAGTTCTGTGTTTCTGTGTCCTACAGTACAGTTCTGTGTTTCTGTGTCCTACAGTACAGTTCTGTGTTTCTGCGTCCTACAGTACAGTTCTGCGTAATAGGAGCACACTGTAGAACGCTTTGGGGTCAGAACGTTGAATAAGAGAAAATTATTTTTCCATGTATGCATGGTGTTGAAATATAATAAAAATAATTCCGTCTGATTAAGACAAATGTAACAATGGATATGGAAATAAATTGCCTTTTACATTGTAGAACCAGTTTATTCGTTTTAATTGCCAATTACAATTATGGTCCTGGGGGCCAAGTGCTTCTATTATGTAGTAGGCCTACCTGCTTAAGCTCCTGTTAGACAGATTCCATTTGGCTTTTCAAGGGGAGGCTGAACAGTCTTGCACTCTACCAGTGTCCGTTAAGATAGGACAGGTTAAGCCTGATACAGAGGCTATATCTTTTGGGCTGTTGCTGTGTATATTTGGTAAATCTACTTGTATATTTGGTATGAAATGACGCTTTCACCATTGGAACACCTGTAAATAAATCTACACTCTGAGCACGTCAACCTGCCTTGCCTTCTGCTGATGTCATGCCCTTACGACAGCTACAATATCCCTATTTTACATTGATATTGGCTGATAAAAATCACAAAGAGGGAGGGAGGGAGGAGGAGGGAGAAAGAGAGAATATATATATTCTCCTTCAGTAATGCATCTAATGTAGCCTTTCAACAACCTGACTCAAACACAGAGGAACACTAGAAACTTGTTTTAGTTGCAAAATGGAACAGTTTGGACTACTGATTTCACCCTAGATCAGCTAATGCTAGATCAGCCAGATGCTAGATCAGCCAGATGCTAGATCAGCCAGATGCTAGATCAGCCAAATGCTAGATCAGCCAGATGCTAGATCAGCCAGATGCTAGATCAGCTAGGTGCTAGATCAGCCAGATGCTAGATCAGCCAGATGCAAGATCAGCCAGATGCTAGATCAGCTAGATGCTAGATCAGCCAGATGCTAGATCAGCCAGATGCAAGATCAGCCAGATGCTAGATCAGCCAGATGCTAGATTATAGATACTAGATCAGCTAGATGCTAGATCAGCCAGATGCTAGATCAGCCAGATGCTAGATCAGCTAGATGCTAGATGCTAGATCAGCTAGATGCTAGATCAGCTAGATGCTTGATGCTAGATGCTAGATCAGCTAGATGCTAGATGCAAAAGTGTGCAGTGAATGTGTCACTGTCTGTCACCTTGATTACTCCAATATGTCTCTCGACCTATGTTATAAACTTTCATTTGTATGCTAGGTTGTAGCAACCTTATGATGGGTATAGGGAACATTCCAGTATCATGTCGTAGCCTAAACCTATTGACGTTACATTGAACCTGGTGAATGGAATATCAATGAAAGTCATCCAATATGCTGTAATAGAAATAAGGCCATGCTCATTAAAAAAATATTTTTCTCTCTAATCTTAAACGACACCAACCGTGTGTGTGTGTGTGTGTGTGTGTGTGTGTGTGTGTGTGTGTGTGTGTGTGTGTGTGTGTGTGTGTGTGTGTGTGTGTGTGTGTAATAATGATTGGGTGGATGCTTATATTAATCCTATTTCACACAAGCGTGTATTATACACATGTGAATTGGAAGTGTGTTTTTTACATATCCTAACGCTCCCTGAGACACCGTCGGAGAGTGGGGTCACGGCCAGGGTCAGCCATTATAAATGACGAGCCTGTGTAACCGATGTGAAATGGCTAGCTAGTTAGCGGTGGTGCGCACTAATAGTGTTTCAATCGGTGACGTCACTCGCTCTGAGACCTTGAAGTAGTTGTTCCCCTTGCTCTGTAAGGGGCTTACAGAGCACCATGTGGCGCGATGGGTAACGATGCTTCGTGGGTGTCAGCTGTTGATGTGTGCAGAGGGTCTCTGGTTCGAGCCCAGGTAGGGGTGAGGAGAGGGACTGGAGCTATACTGTTACACCTGGAGTTAAATGCCTTGCTCAAGGGTACATCAACAAATTTTTCACATTTTCAAACTAGCGACCTTTCGATTACTGGCACAACACTCTAACAACTAGGCTACCTGCCGCCACGGTGTGTATGTGTGTGTGTGTGTGTGTGTGTGTGTGTGTGTGTAAGCATGTTTGTGTGTATCCCTATCCCTCACCTCAGTGAGTTCCTGTGGCTCAGCACCATCCTCCACCATGTGGAGCTTGGCCCTGCCGTTCCTCTCGTTGTCCCTGATGTCGATGGCCACCTGGGAGGCCTTCAGTCTCTCGAAGCGGTTACTCTCACTGCCACACCACTGGTAGATATCCTGAAGAAGAGGTGGAAAAGAAATACAAGACATAAAGTGTTTAGGTTTCCAGTGGTACCATGTAGGTACAGATATTACTGTCCGTCCGGTGACTATATTACTGTCTGTTCGGTGACTATATTACTGTCTGTCCGGTGACTATATTACTGTCTGTTCGGTGACTATATTACTGTCTGTTCGGTGACAATATTACTGTCTGTTCGGTGACAATATTACTGTCTGTTCAGTGACTATATTACTGTCTGTTCGGTGACTATATTACTGTCTGTTCGGTGACTATATTACTGTCTGTTCGGTGACTATATTACTGTCTGTTTGGTGACAATATTACTGTCTGTTCGGTGACTATATTACTGTCTGTTCGGTGACTATATTACTGTCTGTTCGGTGACTATATTACTGTCCGTCCGGTGACTATATTACTGTCTGTTCGGTGACTATATTACTGTCTGTTCGGTGACTATATTACTGTCCGTCCGGTGACTATATTACTGTCTGTTCGGTGACTATATTACTGTCTTTCCGGTGACTATATTACTGTCTGTTTGGTGACAATATTACTGTCTGTTCAGTGACTATATTACTGTCTGTTCGGTGACTATATTACTGTCCGTCCGGTGACTATATTACTGTCTGTTCGGTGACAATATTACTGTCTGTTTGGTGACAATATTACTGTCTGTTCAGTGACTATATTACTGTCTGTTCGGTGACTATATTACTGTCTGTTCGGTGACTATATTACTGTCTTTCCGGTGACTATATTACTGTCTGTTTGGTGACAATATTACTGTCTGTTCAGTGACTATATTACTGTCTGTTCGGTGACTATATTACTGTCCGTCCGGTGACTATATTACTGTCTGTTCGGTGACAATATTACTGTCTGTTTGGTGACAATATTACTGTCTGTTCAGTGACTATATTACTGTCTGTTCGGTGACTATATTACTGTCTGTCCGGTGACTATATTACTGTCTGTTCGGTGACAATATTACTGTCTGTTCGGTGACTATATTACTGTCTGTCCGGTGACTATATTACTGTCTGTTCGGTGACTATATTACTGTCTGTCCGGTGACTATATTACTGTCTGTTCGGTGACTATATTACTGTCTGTTCGGTGACTATATTACTGTCTGTTCGGTGACTATATTACTGTCTGTTCGGTGACTATATTACTGTCTGTCCGGTGACTATATTACTGTCTGTTCGGTGACTATATTACTGTCTGTCCGGTGACTATATTACTGTCTGTTCGGTGACTATATTACTGTCTGTTCGGTGACTATATTACTGTCTGTTCGGTGACTATATTACTGTCTGTCCGGTGACTATATTACTGTCCGTTCAGTGACTATATTACTGTCCGTTCGGTGACTATATTACTGTCTGTTCGGTGACTATATTACTGTCTGTTCGGTGACTATATTACTGTCTGTCCGGTGACTATATTACTGTCTGTTCGGTGACTATATTACTGTCTGTTCGGTGACTATATTACTGTCTGTCCGGTGACTATATTACTGTCTGTTCGGTGACTATATTACTGTCTTTCCGGTGACTATATTACTGTCTGTCCGGTGACTATATTACTGTCTGTTCGGTGACTATATTACTGTCTGTTCGGTGACTATATTACTGTCTGTCCGGTGACTATATTACTGTCTGTTCGGTGACTATATTACTGTCTGTTCGGTGACTATATTACTGTCTGTCCGGTGACTATATTACTGTCTGTCCGGTGACTATATTACTGTCTGTTCGGTGACTATATTACTGTCTGTCCGGTGACTATATTACTGTCTGTTCGGTGACTATATTACTGTCTGTCCGGTGACTATATTACTGTCTGTCCGGTGACTATATTACTGTCTGTTCGGTGACTATATTACTGTCTGTCCGGTGACTATATTACTGTCTGTTCGGTGACTATATTACTGTCTTTCCGGTGACTATATTACTGTCTGTCCGGTGACTATATTACTGTCTGTTCGGTGACTATATTACTGTCTGTCCGGTGACTATATTACTGTCTGTTCGGTGACTATATTACTGTCTGTCCGGTGACTATATTACTGTCTGTTCGGTGACTATATTACTGTCTGTTCGGTGACTATATTACTGTCTGTTCGGTGACTATATTACTGTCTGTTCGGTGACTATATTACTGTCTGTTCGGTGACTATATTACTGTCTGTCCGGTGACTATATTACTGTCTGTCCGGTGACTATATTACTGTCTGTTCGGTGACTATATTACTGTCTGTTCGGTGACTATATTACTGTCTGTTCGGTGACTATATTACTGTCTGTTCGGTGACTATATTACTGTCTGTTCGGTGACTATATTACTGTCTGTTCGGTGACTAAGGCCTCTATACGTGTACTGATATTCCATTTCAGGTGTATATTATTTTTACTTTTCATGTTACTTAGCCAAAAGCCCTTTAGGCTTGTAGGGCAAAATCCTAACTTAAGATGCATAGCTTAACATTTTATTCAAATATTCCATTGAGGTCAATGCATGATTATGATGTGAGATACTGCACCTATAAGTTTTCATGTTACTTAGCTCGTAGCCCTGATTCCAGCTTACAGTTTTCCAATACTGTAGCCTACATATACACAGGCCAGATCTACATTTCACACAGTACTGTAGTGTAGAGTTTTACCTTGCCCAGGTCCACGATAAAGCAGTCTCCCTGGTTGAAGCTGGCCCAGGACAGTACCACCTCCGTGGCCCGGATGGTCCGCCTCCCCTTGATGTGCAACAAGCGCTTCACGCTCATGTCATTGGTCACAACGTGCTGGAAGCCTGAAGCCACGCCCCCTTGCTGTGATAGGAGGGGTCAAATAATGTCAAAGAGTAACGATGAGGCTTGTTCGGTGGTGCGCAATATTTGAAACCTTGCAGCTTGAAATGTATTACATAAAACTTGCATTATTCCCTATTCGACAAGACAGAGAATAATTTATGTTCTACACTACAGATTTCTACCTTAATGTGCTGTCAGCTGAGCCTTCCTGGTAAGCCGCCACACAAAAACATGCATATGGAGGTTAGAGGGAAATATTGAATCATGATAAAAGTTTGCAAACCATTGATATCACTGTCCAAACTTCAATTCAACTCAAACAATTTGTTCATTGGTTTGGGGAAAAAACATTGGCTAATCCTGGTTCTGCTTTTCCTCTCAAGGGCATACAAAGTGTGTTCCCATATTATGTGATTATGAAAATTCCCCAAATGAGAAACAGATCTACTCTGAGGGGGAGAGTTCTCCTGAGAAAGACGGATAACTTTCCATGGCAGAGAAGCAGCTATGTTTATTTTCATGGAAAGAATGTTTTATGTCTACAGGGTAATGAAGGTTTCATATAATGAGCCCTAGCTTGGTACCCTGTTCCCCTCTCCCTCTTTTCTCACCCCTCCCTATTTATCCCTCTTACCCTCTCTCTCTTTCCCCTCTCTCGCAATGTCCAGATGCTTTTTTATCAGCGTGTGTGTTTTGAGGCGGGGGTGGGGAGGGGGTAAATGTGGTGTTGTAGTGAAATGAGGATTTCTCATTAATTAATTTCTCATGTTACCCTTTCCTCTCTTTGTTCTGCTCCCTCATAATCCACATCTCTTTCTTTCTCCCTCTCTCTATTTGTCTCTCTCAAGGACACTGTGTGTAACTCTACAATAAAAGGAAGATAGTTTCCACAAACCGAACATTTCAAAATGGTAAACAGAACTGGGTTAATTACTGCCATCTAAACCAAGGTCTGAGGTTTTTCTGGAAATGTAAAAAGACGGTGAGAGAAAGAGCAAAGGGTAAACTCTCAAATCCCACAGTTGTTGTATTTATAAGGATTTCAAAATGGCTGCCGTTGACATGCTGGTTGCAGTGACTATAGTGCCTGTGACACCTTTGGATGTAAACATGACAAAGGCTAAGAGGAATGAATGTTAATGTCTATGAACTTCAGACTCATTCACTTCATAGCAAAGTTTATGGGATGTCGCAAATGATTAAACCAGTGCTTTAAACCAATGCTTTAATCATTAGTGACATCCCAGTGACGTCCAAACCGTATCCAGTTTTTCTATCCAGTTTTATCCCGTTTTTCAATATTTTCTATATCTTTTTTTTGGATCAGTAATAATGACTTAATCCTTCTGACCTTATACTGATAGAGTACGTCAATGGATGTCCAAAGAGTATTCCTTCCTATTGCCTAACGCATTGCCACAAACAGGAGCGTTTGTAACAGAGATGTTGCAGATCGCTACGACCAACCCCTCTTGCCCCAACTGTTACCGTTCTAATGCAACACAAACCCTTACATTTCTAATGCACAATAAACCACTTCCTTACCATCAACTAACCCAGGGTATCCCAAACTCAGTCCTGCCCCCCTAGGTGCACGTTTAGGTTTTTGACCTCAGACTACACAGCTGATTGAAATAATTACAGCTTGATGATGAATTGGTTATTTGAATCAGCTGTGTAGTGCTAGGGTAAAAAACTAAACGTGCACCCAGAGGGTGCCCCAGGACCGAGTTTGGGAAACCCTGAACCCACTGCTCTTGTTCAAAGTGTCATTAGTGGATGATTCATTGGAATTAAAAAACAAATCACTTCCCACTCTACATCTTTCAGCTGTTAGCAGAAGAAGCTGACCTTGTACTTGATGCCAGACTTAAAGTAGCCCAAGAAGGTGATGGACTCGTTGTTCTGGACCTCTCTGAACTGGACCGGCCCTCCGCCCAGGAAGTCATCCAGCTGGGTGGCAAAGATGGCCGCCGCTCCTCTCTCATCCTGAGAACACTCATCCCCTGGAGGAAAGAGAGGAGAGAAAGTTAGAAATCATCCACAGAGAAATTGCTAAAACTTGTTTTGACCAATAGCGGTTAAGTATTGCCTTTCCAGGCCTTTATTCAAACTGTTGAGTATGGTATAGGTGACTGCCTGTTTTGGTTATAGCCAACTTCTTTTGTAATTACAGTACACCAAGCTTACTAGTGAAAGTCTACAAGCCACTTGCACATTCTTCACATTTTCCTGCCGTAAAATTAAATGGGGAAAAAAGGGACAAAATGTGATTTATTTCGTACTTATCTTCACTACCTACTCCACATTTTCAAAGTGAAAACAAAAAATAAAAAACGAACATGTCTTGATTGCATATGTCTTCACACCCCAGAGTTAATACCTGGGGGCAGCCATTACAGCTGTGAATCATTTGGAATCAGATTCAGCCAACTTTGCGCAACTCTCAGGGCAACATACAGTGCCTTCAGAAAGTATTCACGCCCCTTGATTTTTTCCACATTTTGTCGTGTTACAGCCTGAACTTAAAATTGATTAAATGTAGATGTTGTGTCACTGGCCTACACACAATACGGCATCATGTGAAAGTGGAATAATGTTTTTAGAAATGTTTATAAATTAATTACAAATGAAAAGATGAAACGTCTTGACTTGAATAAGTATTCAATCCCTTTGTTATGGCAAGCCTAAATAAGTTCAGGAGTAGAAATGTGCTTAGCAAGTCACATAGTAAGTTGCAGGGTAAGTTGCATAGTAAGTTGAGGCCAATGGTGACTTTAAAACAGTTACAGAGTTTGATGGCTGTGATAAGAGAAAACTGAGGATGAATCAACAACCTTGTAGTTAATAAACAATACTAACCTAAATGACAGAGTGAAAAGGAAGCCTGTACAGAATAAATCATTCCAAAACATGCAAGTCTATATACAATGTGAGCAAATTAGGTGAGAAGGGAGGTAAAGACAAAAAAGGCCTTGGTGGCAAGGTAAATACAATATAGCAAGTAAAACACTGGAATGGTAGTTTTGCAATGGAAGAATGTGCAAAGTAGAAATAAAAATAATGGGGTGCAAAGGAGCAAAATAAATAAATAAATTAAATACAGTTGGGAAAGAGGTAGTTGATAGGGCTAAATTATAGGTGGGCTATGTACAGGTGCAGTAATCTGTGAGCTGCTCTGACAGTTGGTGCTTAAAGCTAGTGAGGGAGATAAGTGTTTCCAGTTTCAGAGATTTTTGTAGTTCGTTCCAGTCATTGGCAGCAGAGAACTGGAAAGAGAGGCGGCCAAAGAAAGAATTGGTTTTGGGGGTGACTAGAGAGATATACCTGCTGGAGCGTGTGCTACAGGTGGGAGATGCTATGGTGACCAGCGAGCTGAGATAAGGGGGGACTTTACCTAGCAGGGTCTTGTAGATGACATGGAGCCAGTGGGTTTGGCGACGAGTATGAAGCGAGGGCCAGCCAACGAGAGCGTACAGGTCGCAATGGTGGGTAGTATATGGGGCTTTGGTGACAAAACGGATTGCACTGTGATAGACTGCATCCAATTTGTTGAGTAGGGTATTGGAGGCTATTTTGTAAATTACATCGCCAAAGTCGAGGATTGGTAGGATGGTCAGTTTTACAAGGGTATGTTTGGCAGCATGAGTGAAGGATGCTTTGTTGCGAAATAGGAAGCCAATTCTAGATTTAACTTTGGATTGGAGATGTTTGATATGGGTCTGGAAGGAGAGTTTACAGTCTAACCAGACACCTAAGTATTTGTAGTTGTCCACGTATTCTAAGTCAGAGCCGTCCAGAGTAGTGATGTTGGACAGGCGGGTAGGTGCAGGTAGCGATCGGTTGAAGAGCATGCATTTAGTTTTACTTGTATTTAAGAGCAATTGGAGGCCACGGAACTGAGTACCACTGTTCATATTTTCAAGCATGGTGGTGGCTGCATCATGTTATGGGTATGCTTTTCATTGGCAAGAACTAGGGAGTTATTTAGGATAAAAATAAACTGATAGAGCTAAGCGCAGGCAAAATTCTAGAGAAAATCCTGGTTCAGTCTGCTATCCAACAGACACTAAGAGACAAATTCCCCTTTCAGCAGGACAATAACCTAAAATGCAAGGCCAAATATGTAACCCTTTTCAGGAAGCTAGGCGTATGTCGCACGTCACTACACAGGAATACACACGGTCAGTGTGAACCGGAGTGATTTAACACAACGGGCCAAACAAGCAGTAGTTACAAACAAAACGGAAACGACACAGGACGTCTTACTTAGTTAAAGTGGTTCAGTCTGCCGTGAAGCGTTCATCAATGTATACGGGTAAAAGTCTAGCTACATTTTCAGATTATATGCGTATCGAATTTTGTCAGAAAGTCGTTTTCATTGCAAGTTAAAGAGTACTGTTAGCTAGCTAGCGAACGTTAGCTTCCTGGCTCGCTAGCTAACATTACTTGTATGATCTGTGTCGTCTGTGTAATTTTATTTGTATCTCAGAGAGCAATTTACCATGCTAATTATAGCCTAATGTTAGTTAGCTAGATAACAATGAACCTAGTTGGTTAGCTTTAGCTACCTGCAGATTCATATTAATGCATTTCATGCATGGTGGCTAGCTATGACAATCCATTTGTACTGGATGGGTTGGGATTATGGTTTATATTTTAGTTAGCTAGCTTCATGTCTAAACAAGATACTCCACTTCGCCAGATGATTACATGACCCATCAAGTTAGGTAGGTGTGTCTGTGGGTGATTACGGCCATCTATTGTATTTCATGAACATGTGCACATGTCTAGACAATAGTGAACCATCCACTTAGCTAGATGTGGCTGGGGTGTGGATATAACATTTCTTTCACATGACCCATCAATTTAGACATGTGTGTCTGGGTCAGCATCATCTAATATTTTAAACACTTTCTATTTTTGACATTGCTACTATGCAAGAAACCATTTCACTGTACCGTTTACACCTTCTGTATCCTGTGCATGTGACAAGTAAACTTTGATTGTATTTGATACAGTGTGTGTTTACCAGAGATGGTAATGTGAAGAACAACATGACCTGCACCAAAGTCAGATTAGGATATAGGCCAAGAACTAGATAAAGTGTATTTTTACCTGGAATTTTTCCCTTATTATAGGCTACTATTTTCCCGAATTTTAGTCTTGAAATCTTTGGTTGTTCACTACACTACCTTACTCCATTTGTTTAGCACATGTCTTCACATGTGAATCCTTAAAGAGATGGGTGGGGCTCAGGCTTAAGAGCTTGTGAACAATGCTGAATAAGTATATTCAAGGGACATTCTCAAAAGTGGGGTTACAAGTTTATAAACTTTCAAAGCAGAATTAGTTCCCATTGTTCCTCAACTGCAGTGTATGATTTTGTAGCTCTGTGTCTCTACTTTTATCCAATGTAAAAAACACTTTCTAATTTTGCAACATAAGAACAAATCGAGGTGGTCGGTCACATATACAATGAATTTGCTTACCAACGACTTTGAATGTTCCTGAGTGGCCTAATAATGGCAAGACTTGAAAATGGCTGTCAATGATCAACCACCAACTTGACAGAGCTTGAATAATTTTTTTAATAATAATGTGCAAATAATGTACAATCCAGGTGTGCAAAGCTCTTAGAGATTTACCCAGAAAGTCTCACAGGTGTAATCACTGCCAAAGGTGATTCTAACATGTATTAACTCAGTAGTGTGAATACTTATGTAAATGAGATATTTCTGTATTTAATTTTCAATCAATTTGCTTAAATTTCTAAAAACATATTTTCACTTTTTCATTATTGGCTATTGTGTGTAGATGAGTGCAAAAACATCTAAATGTAATCTCTTTTGAATTCAGGCTGTAACACAACAAAATGTTGTTGAAATTTCATTGAATAAGGTGATTCAACCAATCTGTGCCTAGTTGTAACTTCATCCAGGGTTAGGTTTTCAGAAGACCGAGGCGGGTTTTCCTTTTTACTCATATGTATGTCGATCCTAACAAACTCCCCAGTCCCTGCCAGTGACAAGCATATGTCATGGTTCCTCCGGGCACCAGAGGGCGGTAGAGACTGCCCTAGAGACTATCTTTGCTACTCAGGTGTTGCTTATCATTTCATTATTATTTTCCTTTTAAAATAGGTGTATTTTCTGTCCTTGTTTGCAGAAGCTTGATTTTGGTTGCCCTGTGTGTTTGTTGCCTGAGTAAGAGGTCTAGAGTTTGTTGGTTGTCAGTGTTACTGTTATCCTTCTGTTACCTTATTTTCAGTCAAGTATTTACGGTCATCTGGTCCAGCACCTGGATCCAACCCCACCACGTCACAGCAAGCTTCTGCCCCAACATGGACCCAGCAGAGATCAACCAGTTGAGAGGTCATAACCCACAGTGGAGCACTGTTGGGAAGACAGCAAGAACAATTCTCCCAGATCTCCGAGATCCTCCGGGCACTCACCAATTCCTTCTGTCCACAGCACACCCCAACCTAGGAGGAGCCAATGCCCAAGTCTCATCGCCCAGTGCTACAGGCGTTGCCGTAGTTCCTCCAGGGACCCTGCACTGGGAACCCAAGATCCCAGCCCCTGAGCGGTATGACGGCCACCCAGGAGGATGTAAGGGTTTTCTCACTCAGTGCTCTCTGGTGTTCGAGTTACAGTCCTCCTTGTTTCACTCCGATCGGGCCATGATCGCCTACATCATCTCTCTGCTCTCGGGCAGGGCCCTGGTGTGGGCAACGGCCGTGTAGGAACAGCAGCCACCATCCTGCAGCTCTATATTAGCCTTCGCTGCCGAGCTGTGTTGAGTCTTTGAATACCCAGTCGGTGGACGGGAAGCAGCAAGCTGACTGGTCCGCCAGGGGGCCAGACCAGTGGCTGACTTCACCATTGAGTTCCGTACCCTCGCCACCGAGAGTAGGTGGAATACTGAGGCACTGGTTACCGCTTTCCACTAGGGCCTGTCTAACTCTATCAATGATGACCTGGCTGCCTGGGAACTGGGAGAGGACCTTGAGTCCCTGATAACGCTGGAAGTCAGGCTTTACAACCGCATCTGAGAATGGGGGTTTTTGGCGGTTTTTTTGACACCACCCCAGGATCCCGGCTTTCTGAGCACCCCACCTGAACCCAGCATTGAGGAGCCAATGCAGCTGGGACACACGTCTGAGCCCACAGGAGCGTGACAGGCACACGCCCGAAGGCTGCTGCCTATACAGCGGAGGTTGCGGTCATCACCGTGCTACATGTCCAGAGCTGACGGGAAACACCAGGGCTCGCCAGGACAAGGGGGGACCCTGATAAGCTGTGCAGTTACCTCCCGGCTACCCAGTCACTGTATGTTACTACCCACAACCCTCCACTGGGAAAACCGTCAACACCGGATTCAACTCTTCGTGGAATCTAGGGCCGCAGATAACTTCATTGATCCCCTGTGTGAAATGTCCCATTCCTCTGCAGAGTCAAACCCTCGATGGACACCCCATTGGCTCTGGCCAGGGGGACTATCAGGCCAAGCCCATTCTACTGCAGGTTGGGGTGAACCACTCAGACTTAAGTTTTATTTTGATCACTGCTCCTGAGAACAGACTTATCCTAGGGTACCCCTGGCTAGTGCTACATAACCCACGATTCTCCGGAGCATGGGACACCTACTAGACTGGGGTAAGGACTGCCAGACTAAATGACTAAGACCCCCACCAAGGGCCTAGCCATGTCCTTCTACATCCATTAAAGGCCAAGACCTCTCCTCTCTCCCTCCCGAATACTTCAACCTCTGGGAGGCCTTCAGTAAGAGGCTACAGGCCACCCTTCTCCCTCATCGTCCATATGACTGTGCCATAACTCCTACCTGGCTCCACGCCTTCCCGGGGCCATCTGTACTCTCGCTCAACCCTTGAAGCGGCAGTCCTGGACAATTACATCCGGGAGTCGCTGGAGGCAAGATTAATTCGACCCTCTACATCCCCAGCTGATGCAGGCTTCTTCTTTTTTTTAACCTTTATTTAACTAGGCAAGTCAGTTAAGAACAGGATGGAGGCCTGCGTCCGTGCATCGATTAGAGGGCTGAACCGGATTACGATCAAGAATGTCCGCTGCCTTAGAGTTGGCCCAATGGGCCAAATTCTTCACCAGGGAAGGAGATTAGTGGAAAACTGCCTTTAACACCCCTAGTGGCCACTATGAGTATTTAGTAATGTCTTTCAACTACAGACTTCCCCAGGACATTGTCTCATATCGGGGCCCCCAGTTGGTTGCACGCTATTGGAAGACCTTCTGCTCTGTTGGGGGCATCGGTACGTCTCTACTCTGGGTTCCACCCACAGTTGAATGGGCAAACGGAGCGTGCCAACCAGGAGCTAGGGAAGTTACTCCGCTGCTTCGTCTACACTCAGGCCAGAAACTGGAGCAGATAACTCGTCTGGGCGGAGTATGCTCATAACACACTGCCGAACTCATCCACTGGACTGTCACCTGCCCGACATCAACATCAGGCAAACCGGCACCGAAGACCTCTTCGGCTCCTCCGACCGGGTCAACGGGTGTGGCTGTTCACTCATGATCTGTCCTTAAAGGTGAATTTGTGGGAGCTTGCTCCTCGCTACATAGGACCCTTCAAGATCCTGAGTTGCATCAACCTGGATACCTATCGTCTCCAGCTTCCCAGGTACATGAGGTTCTGTCTGTCCTTCCATGTCTCCGGTCTCAATCAGTCCCTTCTCCCCCCTCCCCAGTCCCCCCCCCCCCTCACCACCACCTGCTCCTCCGCCACCTCGACTTGTGGATGGCCAACCTGGCCTACACTGTCTGACGTCAGTCGGAGGCTCGCCGGGTCTGAGGGACCCTGCAGTACCTGGTGGACTGGGAGAACACGGACCCGAGGGAGGGCATCCTGGATCAGGGTTTGGTAGGAGACTTCAACCGATTACGTGGTGGTCGTCAGGGCTCCGCAGCTGGAGCCGCTCCTGGGGGTGTACTGTCATGGTTCCTCCAGGCAGCAGATGCCGTCCTAAAGACTTTCTTTGTTCCTCAGGTGTTGCTTATCACTTCATTTATGATTTATTTTTTATTTTTTTAAATGTGTGTTTTCTGTCCTTGTTTGCAGAAGCTTGATTTCGGTTGCCTCTGTTTGTTGCCTGAGTAAGTTTTCTAGTCCTAGTTTTTTTTTCAATATTACTGTGATCCTTATTTTCAGTAAAGTATTTAATTTTATAATAAACCATTGATTCCGCGTCTGTTCCATTCTCTGCACCTGGGTCCAACCCCACACGTCGCAGCATTCCCATAACATGATGCTGCCACCACAATACTTTGTACTTTCAAGGGTTTCACTCTGTGTTGTGTTGTATTGGATTTGACCCAAGCCTGTCATTTTTTATTTAGGCCAAAAATATATTTCTTTGCCATGTTGTTTTCCAGTATGACTTAATGGCCTTGTTGCAAACAGAATGGATGATTTTGATGGGATTTTTAAACACAGGCTTTCTTTTTCTGTCATTCAGGCCATTAATGTGGAGTGAATACAATGTGTATATTTTCAAGTATTGCCGTCGCAGCATCCTATTATGAGTATGCTTGTCACCGGCAGGGACTGGGGAGTTTGTCAGAATAAAAAAATAAAGAAGACCAGATAAAAAGTTGAAGGAAACCATGCTTCAGTCTTCTGAATATCTAACCCTGGGATAGGTTGCTTTTCAGCGGAACAATTACACAAATGTTTATGCCAAAGACAGACTAGAATGGCTTTCCAATAGGTGTTGAGTGTTCCGGAATGATCCGGTCTCTGTCCTGACTTAAATCTGTTTGAAAAAAAGATATAAGGTTTGAATATTGCTGTACAATAATTCCTTGCCAAATTTACTGAGCCTGAGAAATGTTTACATAAACAATGGATATGTTGCCCAAAGAGTTATGCAAAGTTGGTAGAATCTTTGATTTATATCTGTAAAAAAAACTCTGGGGTGTGAAGACTTATACAATCAAGACATGTTTTTGTAGAAAAAAATATTTAAAAAATGTTCACTTTGAAAATGTTGTAGGTATTGTAAAACGGTAGGAAAAAACAACCCTATTTTATACATTTTTAAATGTGACGACTCTTCAAGGAGTATGTAGACTTTCAATGGGTACTGCACAGTATGTACATAAATACTTATTTTAAAACTGGTTTGATCAGATTCAACAAGAACTCCACCAAGAGCCAGAAGGTTCTCTTTACTACAGCTAAATATGGTTTGAGTTTTTCCCTGGGGCTCCAACATGTGGTTGAAAACCTGAAACAATGGGGTGGAGTTGTTTGCAGCTGTGCGTGGATCCCTCTCAGATCTCGAACGGGAATGCTAGAGAATGTTAGATCAGTAAGGCCGCCACCACAGCAAAGAACTGAAGCCTCGATCAGAGGGAGAGCTAGGCACTACATAAACCCATCCAGACCCAGGCCTCTCTAATGTGGCTGGGTAATGACTAACAGGCACTGGTATGCTATGTGTGAGAGCCAGCAGCATGCACACTGTGTTCACTCTGGTTTGTCTCAGTGCAAAGTCGAACTGACAAACTAGACATAGGAGAGTTGGAGGGAAGAGGAGAGAAAGAGAGGAAAGGAAAGAGAGCTAGAGAGAGAGGGAGGAAAGGAGACAGAGACAGAAAGAAGGAGATGAGGGAGTGTAATATACACTCTCTCCTACATGTAATTACTTGTGGGCTTTCTTTGAAGATGTGCAGCTTTTTGACATTTGAATCAAGCTAATAGACATGACAGGAAAACAAGAGGGGAAATAGAATTACACAAGTTAATTTCACACAAGAGTTTCAACACTTCTGCTATCTCAACACTTAGATACAGTGTCAGGGTGGAAATGCTTTCTCACGTATGTGTGTTGAGAAAGAGGAACATTTCCTGCTAAGCAATATTTGTTATATGCAGATTCAGTGTCTACAATACGTGTATATTTGACCATAGCTATAGGGTATTTATTCACATGCACACTGACAAAAGTCATGTTTTCTATAAGGGTCTATGTGTAGATTAACCACAGCTACCACAGGTATTTCTACATTATTTATATCATGCAAATTCACACGGCCTCTCATGGTAGAAACCGTGTAACAAAATAGCAAGTATTTGTAGAAGGATCTTACGTCGATAAGGAACTGAAATGATGTATGTCTCACCAATAGGGTCTATTGTCTCTGTAATGGCTACTGTATCAACCACCAATAGGGTCTATTGTCTCTGTAATGCCTGCTGGATCTCCCACCAAGATGGTCTATTTGTCTCTGTAATGGCTACTGTATCAACCACCAATAGGGTCTATTTGTCTCTGTAATGCCTGCTGTATCTCCCACCAAGATGGTCTATTTGTCTCTGTAATGGCTACTGTATCAACCACCAATAGGGTCTATTTGTCTCTGTAATGGCTACTGTATCAACCACCAATAGGGTATATTTGTTTCTGTAATGGCTACTGTATCAACCACCAATAGGGTCTATTTGTCTCTGTAATGGCTACTGTATCAACCACCAATAGGGTCTATTTGTCTCTGTAATGGCTACTGTATCAACCACCAATAGGGTATATTTGTCTCTGTAATGGCTACTGTATCAACCACCAAGATGGTCTATTTGTCTCTGTAATGCCTGCTGTATCTCCCACCAAGAGGGTATATTTGTCTCTGCAATGGCTACTGTATCTCTTACCAAGGCGTTGGAACTGAAATGATTTTCTAATCATTTTGTTCTGAACTTAACCATTATTTTGTTTGTTCTATTCCACTGTTCCAACAAGCAAAATACATTTCTGAGCCGGTTCAAAGCCCCGGTTTATATCGTTCCTTTCTGTTCTTTGAAAATCTCTGAAATCGTAATTGTTTTACATTTTGTTCGATGTTAAATTACTTAACCAATTATGCTGTACGGATAGACCGGTTACTATGGAGCAGGCAAGCTATAGCTCAGTGAGTTGTTTACAGGCTAGCTATAGCTCAGTGAGTTGTTTACAGGCAAGCTATAGCTCAGTGAGTTGTTTACAGGCAAGCTATAGCTCAGTGAGTTGTTTACAGGCAAGCTATAGCTCAGTGAGTTGTTTACAGGCAAGCTATAGCTCAGTGAGTTGTTTACAGGCTAGCTATAGCTCAGTGAGTTGTTTACAGGCTAGCTATAGCTCAGTGAGTTGTTTACAGGCAAGCTATAGCTCAGTGAGTTGTTTACAGGCAAGCTATAGCTCAGTGAGTTGTTTACAGGCAAGCTATAGCTCAGTGAGTTGTTTACAGGCAAGCTATAGCTCAGTGTGTTGTTTACAGGCAAGCTATAGCTCAGTGTGTTGTTTACAGGCAAGCTATAGCTCAGTGAGTTGTTTACAGGCTAGCTATAGCTCAGTGAGTTGTTTACAGGCAAGCTATAGCTCAGTGAGTTGTTTACAGGCAAGCTATAGCTCAGTGAGTTGTTTACAGGCTAGCTATAGCTCAGTGAGTTGTTTACAGGCAAGCTATAGCTCAGTGAGTTGTTTACAGGCAAGCTATAGCTCAGTGAGTTGTTTACAGGCAAGCTATAGCTCAGTGAGTTGTTTACAGGCAAGCTATAGCTCAGTGAGTTGTTTACAGGGAAGATGGAAAGATAAGTGTCGGGCATGAGATGCAACTCAAATTTTGCGGATTGGGAGAGAGCGAGAGAGGGTGGAGGACGAGGCTTGGCTTGCAACGCTTGGCATCTTGTAATGACATGTATTATCTGAATTAGGCCTACATAATTGTACCTACAGAGGAGCGGTTTCTAGGGAGGAACTTTGAATGTCTTTGAACTTCAGAGTTGACTTAACATTGGACCAGAAAAGTTAGCTAGCTAACAAGTTTGTGTGTGCAGAGCGACACCAGAATTAAAAACACATCTTACCTTTTAGTAGTTAATAAATCCAGTGTGAAATGTGATAACTATAGTATCCCTAACAAACATTGAAAAAGTTTATCCATTGTTCTCTAATTAAAAATCTCTCTTCCTATCTTCTGAATCGCGCTTATAAAGTCAGTAGGCTATAGCTTCGGAGGGGGCGGCAGGCAGATGTTCAGCTGGCAGGCAGATTCTCAGCTGGCAGAAGTTTCTGATTGAAAATGTGTATTATTTTCCGGTTTTCTGTTCTGTTCCCTGAACCGGTTCCAACAAAGTAGCTCTTCTCTCCCTCTCTTTCTCAAAGTAAACATTGATCTAACATGACTGGATGAAAGCAAGAAATCTACTACATAGATATCTCAGATCCAGTCCATGTCCAATCAGTGGTTACTAATAGGAGTCTAGTGTAGTCTGTTTGTCTGTGTGTGTGTGTGTGTGTGTGTGTGTGTGTGTGTGTGTGTGTGTGTGTGTGTGTGTGTGTGTGTGTGTGTGTGTGTGTGTGTGTGTGTGTGTGTGTGTGTGTGTGTGTGTGTGTGTGTGTACGCAAGTCTTACCCATCCACATGTGTATGTAGTAGGAGGGAGCTGCAGTTGTGTAGAGGAGCAGATAGGCATCTCCTGTGTAGAAGTTGCCGTGCAGGGCCTTGGGGACAGGCTTCAGGTCCATGTTCTCAATACGCCACACCTGCAGCCCTTTCTCCTTCCCTGCAGTCACAAACTCCTTGTGTGACACCATGACAGCTCTGAGAGAGAGAGACAGAGAGAGCTGGAGCTTCAAGAGGCAGACATACCATAAACATCATAAACATAAGTCATAAACATATCTTATACAACTTCCCTTCTTAATGGTTCAATATGCAGAAATCTCTCCATTTTCTGGTTGCTAAAATTCTAATCGTTCACCTACTATCAGTTTATGTAACAAAACAAGCAAGTATAGTGTAGCAAATCATTGTACTAACCACTGTGAAATATATTTTCCATAATCCAAAATATTGTATTTTCAGCTGTTTGAAGCTTGTTTAAAAAAACGAAAGTTAAAGAAGCAAAAAACTAAATTTGAGAAGGAGAAGCATATAAATAGTGCACATAGAACAGATCTAACGCTCCTTAGACTTGCTTTCAATGAGAATGACAGATCTATAATTTCTAAGTGAATTTGGTATGTGTTGATAGTAGTGGGAGAGGTTGATTACACGTGAAACAAATCATCGTACAGTGATAACCCACTGCCCTTAATCTACCCTCTCAGCACCATAAGGCTTAATGTGCCTCTAATACAGATAACCCCTTATCATGGGGAATTGCATAATCTTTTTAGGCCATATTATAGTGAGTTTAGTCTTGCTTATTGACAATGTTTGGCATGTCCATTCTCAGCCATAATGTAATGTACACTAGGCCTAGCCCCTATATCTGTGGGGATGCCCCTAGAACAATGTGGACTGCAAATCGGTTCAAGTGAACCTATTTAGCAAAGATCGGTCTACATTTTGTTATTTCGTTTCTGTAAGCCATTTATCAAACTATAACGGACTAACATTGGAATTGGAGTTGATTTCAAGGCAATACATAAATGGTTGGAAATACACAACTTGAAGCAACCACATACAGTGCCTTGCGAAAGTATTCGGCCCCCTTGAAATTTGCGACCTTTTGCCACATTTCAGGCTTCAAACATAAAGATATAAAACTGTATTTTTTTGTGAAGAATCAACAACAAGTGGGACACAATCATGAAGTGGAACGACATTTATTGCATATTTCAAACTTTTTTAACAAATCAAAAACTGAAAAATTGGGCGTGCAAAATTATTCAGCCCCCTTAAGTTAATACTTTGAAGCGCCACCTTTTGCTGCAACTACAGCTGTAAGTCGCTTGGGGTATATCTCTATCAGTTTTGCACATCGAGAGACTGACATTTTTTCCCATTCCTCCTTGCAAAACAGCTCGAGCTCAGTGAAGTTGGATGGAGAGCATTTGTGAACAGCAGTTTTCAGTTCTTTTCACAGATTCTCGATTGGATTCAGGTCTGGACTTTGACTTGGCCATTCTAACACCTGGATATGTTTATTTTTGAACCATTCCATTGTAGATTTTGCTTTATGTTTTGGATCATTGTCTTGTTGGAAGACAAATCTCCGTCCCAGTCTCAGCTCTTTTGCAGACTCCATCAGGTTTTCTTCCAGAATGGTCCTGTATTTGGCTCCATCCATCTTCCCATCAATTTTAACCATCTTCCCTGTCCCTGCTGAAGAAAAGCAGGCCCAAACCATGATGCTGCCACCACCATGTTTGACAGTGGGGATGGTGTGTTCAGTTGTGTTGCTTTTACGCCAAACATAACTTTTTGCATTGTTGCCAAAAAGTTCAATTTTGGTTTCATCTGACCAGAGCACCTTCTTCCACATGTTAGGTGTGTCTCCCAGGTGGCTTGTGGCAAACTTTAAACAACACTTTTTATGGATATCTTTAAGAAATGGCTTTCTTCTTGCCACTCTTCCATAAAGGCCAGATTTGTGCAATATACGACTGATTGTTGTCCTATGGACAGAGTCTCCCACCTCAGCTGTAGATCTCTGCAGTTCATCCAGAGTGATCATGGGCCTCTTGGCTGCATCTCTGATCAGTCTTCTCCTTGTATGAGCTGAAAGTTTAGAGGGACGGCCAGGTCTTGGTAGATTTGCAGTGGTCTGATACTCCTTCCATTTCAATATTATCGCTTGCACAGTGCTCCTTGGGATGTTTAAAGCTTGGGAAATCTTTTTGTATCCAAATCCGGCTTTAAACTTCTTCACAACAGTATCTCGGACCTGCCTGGTGTGTTCCTTGTTCTTCATGATGCTCTCTGCGCTTTTAACGGACCTCTGAGACTATCACAGTGCAGGTGCATTTATACGGAGACTTGATTACACACAGGTGGATTGTATTTATCATCATTTGTCATTTAGGTCAACATTGGATCATTCAGAGATCCTCACTGAACTTCTGGAGAGAGTTTGCTGCACTGAAAGTAAAGGGGCTGAATAATTTTGCACGCCCAATTTTTCAGTTTTTGATTTGTTAAAAAAGTTTGAAATATCCAATAAATGTCGTTCCACTTCATGATTGTGTCCCACTTGTTGTTGATTCTTCACAAAAAAATACAGTTTTATATCTTTATGTTTGAAGCCTGAAATGTGGCAAAAGTTCGCAAATTTCAAGGGGGCCGAATACTTTCGCAAGGCACTGTATGTGGTTGCTTCAAGTTGTGTATTTCCAACCATTTATGTATTGCCTTGAAATCAACTCCAATTCCAATGTTAGTCCGTTATAGTTTGATAAATGGCTTACAGAAACGAAATAACAAAATGTAGACCGATCTTTGCTAAATAGGTTCACTTGAACCGATTTGCAGTCCACATTGTTCTAGGGGCATCCCCACAGATATAGGGGCTAGGCCTAGTGTACATTACATTATGGCTGAGAATGGACATGCCAAACATTGTCAATAAGCAAGACTAAATTCATTATAATATGGCCTAAAAAGAGAACGAATAATTCTAATCAAATTATAAACAAAACAACAACTTGTTTTAAATTTACTATGTCACACTTACAGGCACCATCATTTCTCCCAGTGGCCATATAATATTAAAACAATGGAGACTATGGAGGGTTTTACGGCACATTCAAACTTTTCACAGTAACTGGACAAAGATCCAACATAAAGAGAAAAGGAGAATGTCCACTCTGTTATGCTGCTCCCAATGTCCACTCTGTTATGCTGCTCCCAATGTCTACTCTGTTATGCTGCTCCCAATGTCCACTCTGTTATGCTGCTCCCAATGTCCACTCTGTTATGCTGCTCCCAATGTCTACTCTGTTATGCTGCTCCCAATGTCCACTCTGTTATGCTGCTCCCAATGTCCACTATGTTATGCTGCTCCCAATGTCCACTCTGTTATGCTGCTCCCAATGTCCACTATGTTATGCTGCTCCCAATGTCTACTCTGTTATGCTGCTCCCAATGTCTACTCTGTTATGCTGCTCCCAATGTCCACTCTGTTATGCTGCTCCCAATGTCCACTCTGTTATGCTGCTCCCAATGTCCACTCTGTTATGCTGCTCCCAATGTCTACTCTGTTATGCTGCTCCCAATGTCTACTCTGTTATGCTGCTCCCAATGTCCACTCTGTTATGCTGCTGCCAAATAGGCCTATGTTTTATGAACATAATCAGAACCATTTTACAGATCAGATCGCATTCACACATCTCCACAAGCGCGCCGCGGACGTTGTAACCATAAAACCATGAATCATTCTAATAAGATTGGTTGAAATAAAATGTATTTATAAAAAAAAATTAAAAAAATTAGAAAACAACAATTAATACATGTAATATGTAATGATATCATACAACCACCAGGATAAAAAGCCAGGCGTTGCTGTTGAACCAGTCTTCACTATAGTAGGCCTAAGGGAGGGCTCGGGTTTGAACATATGAAACTGGAAACAAGCAATTGTTACAGGTTAGAGAGAACTTCTAAATACGAGGCTCACCGGTATTACACATGGTTCTCATCTCTCTTTTCATGATGGGCATGGACACGTAGCCTACATCATGGAGGGGGTTTACGCACGTCCAATACGGGTCCTGGATGGCTAAAATAATGTGGACTTGCCTACAACGCATAGATAATAAGGGAATATCAGCTCACTGTTTTACTTCTCTCAAACTAGATTTTAAGATTTATTTCCAAGCGGTCTCAGAAGCCAAACCCTTTATCGACAGTCTTGACTACTTCACAATTGCATTGGGCAGGAGAAAAAAAAGCCTTAATTGAGAGGAGGCTATGCTCGGTTTTTATCCAAATATATCAAAATGGGGAAAAAACATGAGTTTTTATGTTTCAAAATATAAAAAGTATACAGGAACCAAAAGCACATTAGGCTTCTCTTGTTCCATGCGCATTAGGGCAGTGTGCGTCTCGTCTAGATAGGCAGCGTTTCCACTGTACAAATTAATGCCATAAACCAACTGTGTTACCTGTAAAAACCAACTTTTGGTTGGTCTTAAATATCCCTATCAGCGCTGCCTGAAATTAGCACTTTGGATCGTGTTTTTAAGGACACACCTAAAATATTTCCACCCCTCCCATCTGAACGCAAGCGAGCGGATATACAGTCGTATGAAAATGTTTGGGCACCCCTCTGAGGCTGCATAATCATTTACTCTGTCGTCACAGAAAATGATCACAGTGTCATGCCATTCATTTTCTAATAAAAGCTGAGTACTGGGGTATTGTCCAGACAAAGATTTTTAGTGTAGTAATATTATGTTGTATGAAATTAAATCAGATGTGAAAAATAGGCTATGCAAAAATGTGGGCACTCTTGTCATTCTGTTGATTTGAATACCTGTAACTACTTAGCACTGATTAATTGGAACACACAATTGGTTTGGTGAGCTCATTAAGCCTTGAACTTCATAGACAAGTACATCCAATCATGAGAAAATGTATTTAAGGTGGCCAATTGCAAGTTGTTGTTCTCTTTGAGTCTCCTCTGAAGAGTGGCAACATGGGGGCCTTAAAACAACTCTCAAATGACCTGAAAACAAAGATTGTCAACATGATGGTTTAGAGGAAGGCTACAAAAAGCTATCACAGAGATTTAAGCTGTCAGTGTCCACGGTGAGGAACATAGTGAGGAAATGGAAGAATACAGGCACAGTTCTTGTTAAGGCCAGAAGTGGCAGGCCAAGTAAAATATCGGAGAGGCGAAGGATGGTGAGAACGGTCAAAAACAGCCCACAGACCACCTCCAAAGACCTACAACATCATCTTGCTGCAGATGGTGTCACGGTGCATCGTTCAACAATTCAGCGCACTTTGCACAAGGAGAAGCTGTATGCGAGAGGGATGAGGAAGAAGCCTTTTCTGCACACACGCCACAAACAGAGTAGCTTGAGGTATGCAAACGCACATTTGGACAAGCCAGCTTCATTTTGGAATAAGGTGCTGTGGACTGATGAAACAAAGATTGAGTTATTTGGTCATAACAAGGGATGTTATGCATGGCGGCAAAAGAACACAGCGTTCCAAGAAAAACACTTGCTACCCACAGTACAATTTGGTGGGGGTTCCATCATGCTGTGTGGCCAGTGCCGGTACTGGGAATCTTGTTAAAGTTGAGGGTCGCATGGATTCCACTCAATATCAGCAGATTCTTGGGAATAATGTTGAAGAATCAGTCACAAAGTTGAAGTTATGCCGGGGCTGGATATTTCAACAAGACAACGACCCAAAACACTGCTCAAAATCTACCCGGGCATTTATGCAGAGGAACAAGTACAATGTTCTGGAATGGCCATCCCAGTCCCCAGACCTGAATATCATTGAGAATCTGTGGGATGATTTGAAGTGGGCTGTCCATGCTCGGCAACCATCAAACCTAACTGAACTGGAGATGTTTTGTAAGGAGGAATGGTCCAAAATACCTTCATCCAGAATCCAGACACTCATTAGAGGCTATGGGAAGCGTCTAGAGGCTGTTATTTTTTACGCTCTACTAAATATTGATGTGATTTTTCTATTGGGGTGCCCAAATTTATGCACCTGTCTAATTTTGTTTTGATGCATATTGCACATTTTCTGTTAATCCAATGAACCTAATTTCACTACTGAAATATTTCTGTGTCCATCAGTCATTTGATAGATCAAAATTAAATTGCTGATCCAAACACCCAATTATTTATAAATGGAAATCATGGAAATTATCAGGGGTGCCCAAACTTTTTCATACGACTGTAAGACAGTTAAATTGCCGAACCTAGCGTTAGGCCTGGAAAATGCTAATGCGGCAGTTTTTACATAACGAAACTGAAAACTAACATGCGTTTACACTAGTGCCGCCTTAATGCCAGCCGAAAATAGAGCTCCATGTGTCATGTAACCTATGACTGTAGCCTATGAATTATTGGTTCAAAACTACTGTACCTTCTGTTTGTGTATAAACTTGACTGGTTTCAGGAAACTAGGTGCATGTCACGCGTCACTACTTCACAGGAGAGGCATTTGAACGTAAACATTTATTTTTTATCAAAATGCGTATTTTGGGGGGGCAGAAATGCCTTCTGGAATGTGAACTTTCATGTGCCTTAATAACAAACAAATGTAAATATGAATAAAATTGTTAAATTACAAGCCTAGTTGGTTTAGCCACGGAAAAAGGGAGGAACCTTCCCGAGATAATGGATGGGCTGGACTTGCCAATAGATGAGTTCGGATTCGTCTGTCATGTAGCGCGCTTCTTTCTGTCTATAACATGAGCTGCTCAGTATGTGTAGGTAATCCTTTCTATTTGGGCTTTTTTGAAAGATTCCACAAAGAACTGCATAAGTGTTGATAATGTTCCACTTTCTGGAGGACCAAGTTTTGAAATCAGTGGAATGCCAGGTGGAAGCAGTATGATAGCTAAGGAGATGGAGAAAATTCTGGTGTTTGATTGCAAATAATGTGAAGGGAGTCAAAAAGAGAACACACAGAAGCAGTCTGTTGTATAACACACCTGTGTCCAGATTACATCTTCAAGCTAAGGGCAACCATGGCATCCGCAACACAGATGGAGAACCGTTCATCAATGTATACGGGTAAGAGAGTCTAACTAGCTACATTTTCAGATATTATACATTTCTAATTTTTTTTTTGTTGTTGTTGTTGTTTTTTACCCCATTTTCCTCCCCAATTTCGTGGTATCCAATTGGTAGTTACAGTCTTGTCTCATCACTGCAACTCCCGTACGAACTCGGGAGAGGCGAAGGTCGAGAGCCGTGCATCCTACAAAACACAACCCAACCAAGCCGCACTGCTTCTTGACACAATGCCCACTTAACCCGGAAGCCAGCCGCACCAATGTGTTGGAGGAAACACTGTGCACCTGGCGACCGTGTCAGCGTGCACTGCGCCCGGCCCACAGGAGTTGCTAGTGTACGACGGGACAAGGACATCCCTGCCGGCCAAACCCTCCCATAACCCGGTCGACGCTGGGCCCATTGTGTGCCGCCCCATGGGTCTCCCAGTCGCGTCTGGCTGCGACAGAGCCTAGACTCGAACCCAGAAACTCTAGTGGCACAGCCTTAGACCACTGCACCACTCGGGAGGTCCGATATGTTTCTAATTCGGTCAGAAAGTCATTTTCATTTTCATTACAAGTTAAAGCATACTGTTAGCTGGCTGGCTCACTAGCTAACATTACGGGTATGATCTGTGTAATAATATTATTTATAGTTATAGCCTAATGTTAGCTAGCTGGTCGGCCCCATGTTTCGTGAGTTGAACGTTAGATAGCTAGCTAACAAGCTAGAAACGAACCAAAACATTGTTTAGAAAGTTGCTTTTAGTTGCCTGGTTTGCTAGATTGACATATACTAAATTCATTTTTAAACTGATGGGTTTATAAGTGTCAAATACACCCGGTATGCTATTTTGGCTGCTGATGTCATGAACCTGTCGTTTTTGTGTTCATACTTTTTCATAACGACAATGACAAGTATGACGTTGGACGACAATAGAATGTTGATGTTGTCACTGCGACAACTGTCTACAGACATGATAATAGAATGTTGATGTTGTCACTGCGACAACTGTCTACAGACATGACAATAGAATGTTGATGTTGTCACTGCGACAACTGTCTACAGACATGTCAATAGAATGTTCATGATGTCACCGTGACAACTGTCTACAGACATGTCAATAGACATAGTATAAACCAGCCTTCAGTCTTGAAATCTTTGGTTATTTAGTACACTGCTGTACTCACTCTGTATAGCACATGGCATCACGTGAATCCTTAAAGAGATGGTTGGAGCTAAGGCTTAAGAGGGTGGGAATGATCTTGAATGGGAGTAGACAAAGAGGAGCTCTCCAGTAGGTGCACCAAAACATTCAAGGGCCATTTTCTCAAAAGTGGGGTTACAAGTGTCAAAGCAGAATTACTTTCCCAATGATCCTTAAATGTAGTGTATGATATACCATTTTCTAGTTCTGAGTCTCCACTTTTATCCAATGTAAAAAACCCAAGTTCAAATTTTGTTACGTAAGATCAAACCGGTCGGCAACAAATGATCATACAAAATAAATATTTTATACATAACTTCAGACTACTGGCACAGATCAAAAATAGTTTAACTAACATTGTACTATTTGTCGTCACTCATTCAGTCAATATATTCAATATAATGTAGTGTATGGGTCGGGAAACTTTGACTTTTAAATTTGTATTAACCTATGGAGGAAACCCCTGAATCTGACACTGACCGAACTAGATTGAGAGATTATGTAGGGATTATGCCAACTACAGATTATGTAGCTCCTTTCCCAGAACCAAGATTTGCTACCACAAGCCCACGGTGTAATATTGTGTTGACATAACCGTGGCTTCAGTATGCTTTCTTGACTTTTAAATGACACAGGGAAGATGAGGGAGATTAAACTGAAAATAGAAGCAAGGATAACATTTTATGTGCCTAGCAATTCTGAATCAAATCAAATCTAATTGTATTTGTCACATGCGCCAAATACAACCTTTCCGTGAAATGCTTACTTACAAGCCCTTAACCAACGACGCAGTTTAAGAAATAGAGTTAAATAAATAAACTAAAGTAAAAAAATCTAATCAATCAAAAAGCAACACAATAAATGTAAATAACAACAACGAGACTTTATACAGGGTCTACCAGTACTGAGTCAATGTGCAGGGGTACAGGTTATTCCAGGTCATTTGTAAAGTGACTATGCATAGATAATAAACAGAGAGTAGCAGCAGTGTAAAAATAAAGGGCGGGGGGGGGGGGGGGGGTCAATGTAAATAGTCTGGGTGGCCTTTTGATTAGTTGTTCAGCAGTCTTATGGCTTGGGGGTAGAAGCTGTTAAGGAGCCTTTTGGTCCTAGGCATCCAGTACCGCTTACCGTGCGGTAGTAGAGAGAACAGTTTATGACTTGGGTGACTGGAGTCTTTGACAATTTTTGGGGTCTTCCTCTGACACCGCCTAGTATATAGGTCCTGGATGTCAGGAAGCTTGGCAAACTGCTTCTAAAACCACTGTTTCTAATTATGCCTACTACTATAACAAATCAGCAGAAGTGATATTATTATATGATAACAGCCGGTGACTCATTAGCTTACAAACCTTAGCCAACTGTGCAGCCTGTGAATTAACTAGCTCTCTGGTTCTGCTCTAACTGAGATAGATCCTCATCTATCTTTGCACTCAATCAACAACACACCCTTGAGACAATGTAAATGTGTTAGGTGAGCTAGTTATCATATCTACTGAAATAAAATGTGGTGACACCACACGGTAGCCTAGCGCGTTGGGCCAGTAACCGGAAGCTGCTGTTTCGAATACCCGAGCCACAAGGTGAAAAAAATCTGTTGATGTGCCCTGAGCAAGACACTTAACCCTAATTTACTCCAGGGGTGCTGTACTACTACGGCTGACCCTGTAACACAACACATTTCGCTGCACCTATCCAGTGTGTGACAATAAAAGATAAACACATTTATGACCAAATATTAAAATAGCTTTCTCTCTCACACAGACCAACACACACGCTTGTCTTTTCATATTCAGACTCCCTTGACTTTTTCCACATTTTGTTACGTTACAGTCTTGGATTAAATTGTTTTTTCACCCTCTTCAATCTACATACAATACAAAAATGACAAATAAAAAAACAGGTTTTTAAACATTTTTGCACTGTATAAAAGCTGGATTGTTGATGCTATATGTATTGGCCAATGAGAGATGTTTCAGACACCAGTTGGCCATATTGACACTCCCCAGAAGGAGCATAGGAATGAATGGAATTCTGTATTTAAAGCTGCAATAAGTAATTATATATATTTTTTCAACCAGACTCAAATATAAATGTGTGTTATAGATCTGCCATTCTCATTGAAAGCAAGTCTAAGAAGCAGTAGCACAGTTCTTTTTGTGCTATTTCTATGCTTCCCATTCTTAAATTTCGTTTTTTGCATTTTTTACTTTCAGGTTTTGTACACCAGCTTCAAAAACGGCAAAGACAATATTTTTGGTGATGGAAATATACTTCACAGCGGTTTAGATGGTACAATGATTCTCTGCACTGCACTTTCCTGTTTTGTCACATGAACTGAAATTAAGCAAACTATTATCATTTTTAGCAACCAGGAAATTTCGGAGTGATTGCTGCATAGTGCATCTTTAAGTATTTTTTGTTGTTGTAGTGAAAAAAAATGATACTTTAAGGAAAATGTTTTTATTTATTTTCATGTTTTATTTTGATGTTTACCTCACAATATAACTTAAAAGTATGCATTAAGGTGTCTGTAATAAGGTGTCAGTACACATTTTCACAACGGTGGGGGAGTGCCAAAATGCAGACGCGAGGCTTCAAAACAGCGCCCCATATATATACTCTATAACTCATCTAGTGTACTAGTATAGGTCTATAAAATAAATCACTGGCATAATCTGATGCATATAATAATGAATCTGATGCACTTCGAACTCAATGGTGACATTTTTCCATCTTCGCAGGGAACATAACAGAATAGGCTAGCCTGTGCCCCCAAATGGGCTGGCTGTGCTGGGAAATGTTATCAAGCCGAGTAGTATAAATGATCCCATGCACAACTCACAATATGATACGCCTATTTACACTTCATTGATAAAGATGGTCAAATAAAGGCATTTGTTTGGTTATTAGTCAACTGCTTAAAGAGTTGAAGAGATAATGTTTCAGTCGATCTCTGTTCAGATTTAAAACAGGAATAGACCGAATTCACAGTCGGTCACACACATCTGGATATGAAATCATTTAGAACTTTGCGCACATTTTTGAATAATTAAATCCAAACTTCAACAGTGTCTACGATTGCGCACGATAATTTAGACGAAGCTCGATAAACGTTTAGGCGTAATAAAGTTTCCATAGAGACCATTGGAGGTTCAAACAAGTCTCGCAACTTTGTAATAAAATGCATTGCAACAAAGAATCAAAATGCACCAAATTATAATACAACATTAATTAATATCAAAAAGTAACTCACGGTTTGACAGATGTGTAATAGAAAATGAGACAATGGGTGCTAAGTGAGCAGAAACAGATGTGGACGCGAATACAACTTCTTATAACGCCTGTTCATTGCTTGTTGAGTGTTCAGCCCTTATGGGTTTGACATTGAAGCAACGCATTGATTGGTCGACAATCAAAGCCATGAAAAAAAGAGCTGTACAGAAAATCGAATGAAAGGTAATTCGTCACATGCTTCGTAAACAACTGGTGTGGACTAACAGTGAAACGCTTACTTACGGGCCGTTCCCAACAATGCAGAGAGAAAGAAAATAATAGAAAAGTAAAACATAATAATACAAGTAATAATATATACACAATGAGCGACCATAACTTGGCTATATACACGCGGTATCAGTACCGATTCGATGTGCAGGAGTACGAGGTAAATGAGGTAGACGTTTGATGATGAACAGTTGGCTAAAAAAACGGTGTCAATGCAGATACTTAAATAGCTAACCAAATAGCTACCTGAACTAACTATTTAGCAGTCTTATTATGGCTTGGGGGGAGAAGCTGTTCAGGGTTCTGTTGGTTCCAGACTTGGTGCATCGGTACCACTTGCCGTTTGGGTGACTGAAGTCTTTGATCATTTTTAGGGCCTTCCTCTGACACGTACAGGATAGAGGTTGTGGATGGCAGGGATCTCGGCCCCAGTGATGTACTGGGCCATTCACACTACCCTCTGTAGCACCTTGCGTTCGGATGACAAGCAGTTAGTTGCCATACCAAGCGGTGATGCAGCCAGTCAAGATGCTCTCAATGGTGCAGCTGTAAAACATTTTGAGGATCTGAGAGCCCACGCCTCCTGACGGGGAAGGGGCGTTGTCGTGTCCTCTTCACGACTGTGCTATGGTGTTTGAACCATGATTGATCCTTAATGATGTGGACACCAAGGAAGTTGAAGCTCTCGACCCGTTCCACTACAGCCGCGTCGATGTGAATGAGGTCCGTTTCCTGTAGTCCGCGACCAGCTCCTTTGTTTTGCTGACGTTGAGGGAGAGGTTGTAGAAAACTACATCAATGACTATAGACAAACTGGTCTCTTGGGTTCGACCATAATGTAACATAAGGCAGTGCAAACAGTAGGCTACAGTAGGCTGTGTTCATGTCCTGTAGGATTCATAGTCTACTTACCTTCTTGCACACCCACGCAGGCAGGCAGGCACACATACACACACACACAGCGAGAGGCTGCAGCCAATCATTTCCATCGATAAATGGTCAGGTAAGGTCAGAAATTAATAAGCAAGTCTCGTTCTGTAACATATTGACTTGAGTGACTTGCTGCTCTCTGGTTACGGCCAGCTGAAACATCACTACAAGCTAAACACTCTTATTTTGAGAGAATAAAAGTATTCATGATGTCATGCGCTACCTCCAGCTCCTGGTCAAATCAAATACAATTGTATTGGTTTCTTACACATATTTTGCGAATGTTATCGCCGGCGTAGCGTCATTTTTACAAACATTATTGGGCACAGACAACAGAACAAAGGGCAGGAAGGTGAGACAACAATACATCACACAAAGCAGCCACAACTTTCAGTAAGAGTGTCCATGATTAAGTCTTTGAATGAAGAGACTGAGATAAAACTGTCCAGTTTGAGTGTTTGTTGCAGCTCATTCCAGTCGCTAGCTGCAGCGACCTGAAAAGAGGAGCGACCCAGGGATGTGTGTGCTTTGGAGACCTTTAACAGAATGTGACTGGCAGAATGGGTGTTGTATGTGGAGGATGAGGGCTGCAGTAGATATCTCAGATAGGGGGGGTGAGGCCTAAGAGAGTTTTATAAATAAGCATCAACCAGTGGGTCTTGCGACAGGTATACAGAGATGACCAGTTTACAGAGAATAGAGTGCAGTGATGTGTCCTATAAGGAGCATTGGTGGTAAATCTGATGGCCGAATGGTAAAGAACATCTAGCCCCTTGAGAGCACCCTTACCTGCCAATCTATAAATTATGTTTCTGTAATCTAGCATGGGTAGGATGGTCATCTGAATCAGGGTTAGTTTGGCACCTGGGGTGAAAGAGGAGGGATTACAATAGAGGAAACCAAGTCTAGATTTAACTTTAGCCTGCAGCTGAGAGAAGGACAGTGCGCCGTCAGTACTTGTATGAGGTGACTACCCCAAGCTCTAAACCCTCAGCGGTAGTAATAACACCTGTGGGAAGAGGGGCATTCTTACCAAACCACATGACCTTTGTTTTGGAGGTGTTCAGAACAAGTTTAAGGGTAGAGAAAGCTTGTTGGACACTAAGAAATCTTTGTTGTATAGCATTTAACACAAAATCTAGAGAAGGGCCAGCTGAGTATAAGATTGTATCATCTGCATATAAATAGATGAGAGTTTTCTACTGCCTGAGCTATGTTGTTGATGTAAATTGAGAAGAGCGTGGGGCCTAGGATCAAGCCTTGGGGCACTCTCCTGGTGACAGGCAGTGGCTGAGATAGATTTTCTGACTTTATACAGTGTACGGCAGTAGCTACAGTATACACAATGAGCCTTGACTAGAATACAGTATATACAGTGGGGACAACAAGTATTTGATAACCTGCAAAATCGGCAGTGTTTCCTACTTACAAAGCATGTAGAGGTCTGTAATTTGTATCATAGGTACACTTCAACTGTGAGAGATGGAATCTAAAACAAAAATCCAGAAAATCACATTGTATGATTTTTAAGTAATTCATTTGCATTTTATTGCATGACATAAGTATTTGATCAGGCTAGGAGTTAGGGTCAAGGTTAAGTTTACGAGTTAGGTTAAAGGGTTAGCTAAAATGGTTAGGGTTAGCTAACATGCTAAGTACTTGCAAAGTAGCTAAAAAGTATTAAGTAGGTATTTAGCTAAAATGTTGAAGTTGTCCGTGATGAGATTCAAACTCGCAACCTTTGGGTTGCTAGACGTTCGTGTTTTATGCACACCTTCCACCCTAATTTCATTTTTGCCTTAAGTAACATTTTGTCTTATGTAAACATACCAAACGTAATATATCATACTAATTTGAGTGTCCCGGATTTACATGTATTATGTTACGTCTAGTCTATTAGACCAGGCTGATCTCTAAGGTGCAGGGTAGAGTACCAGGTGGTAGCCGGCTAGTAACAGTGACTAAAGTTCAGCATTGTCTCCGTCTTCTAGATGGTAACGGGGTGAACAGGCCCGTCGCTCGGGTGGCTGAGGTCCTTGATAATCTTATTGGTATCTGTAGACGTTTGTGAGGGTCTTAGGGTCTGAGGTTAAAGAGTTGCTGCTGCTCCTTCTTCACCACACTGTCTGTCTGGATGGACCATTTCAGCTTGTCAGTGATGTGCACGCCAAGGCTTTTCACCCTCTCCACTTTCGGCCCTGTCGATGCACCACTGTCATGGCCCTCCCCTCCTCCCTGCAGGCTGTCTTGTCGTTGTTTGTAATTAGGCAAGCCTACCACACTGGTGTAGTGTTTAGGCTGTGTTTGACTGTCTAAAGGCCTGCAGAATAGAAGTAGCCTAACACATTAGCTGGGACATTTGGAGAATTCTCCACACAATAACTAGTTCAGTTCATTAAACAAAACTCAGCAACCATTACCCCAACTAAAGCCCGAAGGTATGTTACCAGTTCACACCCACTGACACTCCCTCTCTCACAGTAAAGAGATGTTTACACACTCTTAAGATTCCATATGTCCACACTAGAAGTGAGTAATGTGGAATATATGTGCCTTGTGCTGGTTAGAACTACATTGAAGTGTTATATACTTGTGAATGAAGGTATACAACTCACAGGAGAAGCAAACTCATACAAAACCATGTTAAACTGAAACACGTTATGGGAAAGCAGTTGGTCAATGCCAGTACGAGTGTTTGGTTTCAATGCCCTCCCACTGGGCACAGACGTCAGTTCAACATCTAGTTTGGATTTATTGTACATTTGGTTGAGTTGTCAACTAATGTGAATTCAACGTGAAATCAACAACAAAAAATGTCACCGTGTCATTGGATTTAGGTTCAAAGTTGGGTGGGAAAAAAAGACGAAATTCCCTTACGTTGATTACTTTTTTCAAATCAAATCAGTTTTCCACAGTTGATGCAACCTCATCACATTTACTTTTTTGATTGAAATGACATGGAAACAATGTTGATTCAAACCATTTTCGCCCAGCGGGCTGGCTCAACTTAAAGACTTTCCTCTCAAAATGGCCTCTGAAGATTCCAACGACCCAAAGGAGCTGAAGGCCTTACTGTTCAATTTAGATTGTATTTCTGAAAACCAACTGTTCCCTTCTTAAAGATCTGAACTGCAGAAATTTACAGTTCGTCTGATATAAACCCCCTCTGAAGTAAAACATGAAACAGACGATGTGACTTTAGAAATGCTGCAAAATAGTAATATGTTTTTATGGAAGTTTGATAGAATGATAACTGGTAAGTATGCAAATGTGATTGTTTCAATGAAGAAAAACAAAACAGTCCCTTTCCATGACTGAATGACAACATGGTTCACCTACATCTTAAAATATGCATCTGATATACACATAGATATTGATAGCAATCTAAATTTACCAACCATGCAAGATGTTGGTATGAAACAAGTGGAATAAGACATGAACAACCAGACAATGAAAGAAGGCACTAAGTGTGTTGTAGTCAACACAAACGACACAAAAGCCGGGAAGACTCCACAGTAGGTCAACATGTCACAACATAACACCTCAAAACATGGCCGACCCAGGAGCACACACACACACACTTCAGTTCGCTCCTCTAGCAGACAGACACCCAATGTATTTGTGACATCTCTACCAAGACCAATAACACACTCTCAGGCATAGCAAACAGGAACCCTTTATGATGTCACAGCATCTGTTGCCACGGTGCCCACCGAGGACCTTTTCCTTACATGGTCAGTTTGACCAGGAGTGTTGTTTAAAGACCAGAGGGCTGTAGCTAGGAGAACTGGGGGGGAGATAAGGACCTCTACCATCCTACGTTTCCATTGAGTCCATGTCCCAGACAATGTGAGAATGTTGTATGCACGTTGTGGGGACATTGTAAGAGCCTCCATTGTGTGAAGGCTTTGATAACATTTTCAGACAGGCGGGCGCTTGGCCGTACTCTTAGCTGTCAGATATACACGGTTTATATCTCAATTCATGGGATCTACAAAGTGTCAAAAGCCTTCGACAGGGATGCTGGCCCATGTTGACTCCAATGCTTCTCACACTTGTGTCAAGTTGGCTGGATGTCCTTTGGGTGGTGGACCATTCTTGATACACACGGGAAAAACTGTGGAGCTTGAAAAACTAAGCAGCTTTGCAGTTCTTGACACACTTCAAACCGGTGCGCCTGGCATCTACTACAATACCCCATTCAAAGGCACTTCAATCTTTTGTCTTACCCATTCACCTTCTGAATGGCACACATACACAATCCATGTCTCAATTGTCTGAAGGCTTAAAAAACGTTATTTAACCTGTCTCCTCCCCTTCATCTACACTGACTGAAGTGGATTTAAGTGACATCAATGAGGGATCATAGCTTTCACCTGGATTCACCTGGTTTGTCTAAGTCATAGAAAGAGTTTCTCTCGCTCTCTCTCTCCCCCTTACAAATAAACAAATTAACCAGAATGTTTCCCTCATAAAATAATATATTTTAAGTCACTGGGTTTAGAGAAGTAAAAATAATAGTGAAGTATTATTTTAGGGATACCTCTGAAACCTGCGATTCAATATAGACCTACAGGCTGCATCTGCACCACATGCCAGTACAACCACATCCTCTTTACTGATAGCTGTACATGCACATCCTCAACCTCAGTGACTCACGATGGTGTGTGAGAGAGAGGGAGAGAGAGAACCAACAGTACATTGACACATCACTAAACAGCTTGGTTAGGGATAGCGTGAAGAAAAAAAATGTGAGCCAAAAAAAAACACTTTTCTGCACACCATTTTCCAAACTAAGATGCACCAATTTAAACGCTTTTACATTACTAACATGTTAGTCACTGGAACACAAAATCTAAGTTATGGTCAAACGCTAATGTCAAGAACATGTTACACTCACACACTGACTCATTATGTAAGTATTATACCAGACATGAAAAATATATATATTTTTACACATGAATTACAGACATTAACAAAATATTTCACATGGGCCAGTTCTACTGCTTTTGGAGAAGAGTCACCTCAGTCACTTCTGACCTTTTGAAGAAAACAAAACCTACAGAGAGTGTTTGGATCGTATGGACATGTCCAGAACCTAAATGCAGGTACATTTAGTTAGAAATGGTATTTCACTTCTGTTATCTATTTCACTTGCCTTGCCAATTTAGACAATAAAGCCCTTTGAATTTAATTGAGACAGACAGAGAAAGAGAGAGAGACAGAAAGGATAGACAGAGAGACAGAGATGGAGAAAGAGACAGAAAAAAAGAGAATGAGAGAGACAACAATACAAATACACATCCCTAAACAGCTTGATTAGGGATAGCTTGAAGAAAAAACACACTGTATTTATTTTTGAATAACCTTCAGATACAATGGTACAGGCAGACAGTGGGTGGAGTCGGTGCAAACACATACAGGGAGACACACATACACATAGCTTTCACCTGGACTCATCTGGTCAGTCTAAGTCATAGCAAGAGAAAGAGTTCCTAATGTTTTGTACACTCAGTGTAGATAGCTTGGCTCCTTCACTCATGTCTATGGAGAGCTGTGTGAAGTTGGGATGGCGCCATCTTTGATGGCTTGAGTAGTATTTGTCATTGTCAAATACAAAAGTCAGTCAATTCTTAGTCATTTCTTCACCTTTGAAGAAAACAAAACCTACAGAGAGTGTTTGGATCGTATGGACATGTCCAGAGCCTAAATGCTCTTTCTATGGCCCCTAAATAGTGCTCATCATAGTTCTTATCACTGAAGGGTTCAATACGAGGCTAGTACATTTAGTTTGAAAGGGTATTTTTCTTGTCATATCACACACATTGTGACATCCATAGTAAGAAGAATACAGATATATAAAACAATGGTGTCAAATCAAATCAAATTGATTTATATAGCCCTTCGTACATCAGCTGATATCTCAAAGTGCTGTACAGAAACCCAGCCTAAAAGCCCAAACAGCAAGCAATGCAGGTGTAGAAGCACGGTGGCTAGGAAAAACTCCCTAGAAAGGCCAAAACCTAGGAAGAAACCAGGCTATGTGGGGTGGCCAGTCCTCTTCTGGCTGTGCCGGGTGGAGATTATAACAGAACATGGCCAAGATGTTCAAATGTTCATAAATGACCAGCATGGTCAAATAATAATAATCACAGGCAGAACAGTTGAAACTGGAGCAGCAGCACGGCCAGGTGGACTGGGGACAGCAAGGAGTCATCATTCCCGGTACTCCTGAGGCATGGTCCTAGGGCTCAGGTCCTCCGAGAGAGAGAAAGAAAGAGAGAATTAGAGAGAGCATACTTAAATTCACACAGGACACCGGATAGGACAGGAGAAGTACTCCAGATATAACAAACTGACCCTAGCCCCCTGACACAAGCTACTGCAGCATAAATACTGGAGGCTGAGACAGGAGGGGTCAAGAGACACTGTGGCCCCATCCGATGACACATGTCCGGGGGGGACAGGGCCAAACAGGAAGGATATAACCTGAAGAGGTTCTTCTTGTTTTCATTGTTGTGTCTCATAACCAGGACAACCGATGCCAGCTGTCGTGAGATGGCGTGTGGCACAGAAACCACTCACACTTCCCACTCTCTCTCTCTCTTTCGCTTCTACCTCAAATCACACTGGGCCCTGCACCCTACATTAACCTAACCACTGTACCCAAGCATAATCAACTGACTATACAAGCTCAAATCAATAGGCTCATTTTCTCCTACAATATATAGCTACGCTGGTTCAAAGTGTCTGAAATGTGACAGTTACAGTACATAGTCGAAGAATGACAACAGTAGGAAGGAAGTCAAAAACAGAAGACAATGACAATGGTTTATCTTCTACAAAAAACAAGTTAACCAGAATGTTTCCCTCATAAAATAATGTATTTTAAGTCACTGGGTTTAGAGAAGTAAAAATAAAAAATAATAGAGTGAAGTATTATTTTAGGGATACCTCTGAAACCTGCGATTCAATATAGACCTACAGGCTGCATCTGCACCACATGCCAGTACAACCACATCCTCTTTACTGATAGCTGCACACGCACATCCTCAACCTCAGTGATTCACGATGGTGTGTGAGAGAGAGAGAGGGAGAGAGAGAACCAACAGTACATTGACACATCAATAAACAGCTTGGTTAGGGATAGCGTGAAGACAAAAATGTGAGCCAAAAAAAAACTTTTCTGCACACCATTTTCCAAACTAAGATGCAACAATTGAAATGCTTTTACATTACTAACATGTTAGTCACTGGAACACATAGTAACATGGGCCAGTTCTACTGCTTTTGGAGAAGAGTCACCTCAGTCACTTCTGACCTTTTGAAGAAAACAAAACCTACAGAGAGTGTTTGGATCGTATGGACATGTCCAGAGCCTAAATGCTCTTTCTATGGCCCCTAAATAGTGCTCATCACTGAAGGGTTCAATACAAGGCTAGTACATTTAGTTTGAACGAGTATTTTTCTTGTCATATCACACATTGTGACATCCATGGTAAGAAGAATACAGATATATAAAACAATGGTGTCAGCAACTGAAGAGGTTCTTCTTGTTTAGAGTTGTTGTTTTCACTGTTGTGCCTCATATCCAGGACAACTGGTGCCAGATGTGGTGAGACGGCATGTGGCACACGCTTCTCTCTCTCACGTCTACCTCAAATCACCGTGCGACCTGCACTAACATCAACCTAACCTTATTTAACCTTATTTTATTTAAATGTTTTTCTTGTCTATAACTGTTCTGTACTTTGTCATGTATTTGTACTTTTATGTGGATCCTAGGAAGAGTAGCTGCTGCATGTGAGGTAGCTAATGGGGATCCTAAGAAGAGTAGCTGCTGCATGTGCAGTAGCTAAAGGGGATCCTAGGAAGAGTAGCTGCTGCATGTGCAGTAGCTAATGGGGATCCTAGGAAGAGTAGCTGCTGCATGTGCAGTAGCTAATGGGGATCCTAGGAAGAGTAGCTGCTGCATGTGCAGTAGCTAATGGGGATCCTAGGAAGAGTAGCTGCTGCATGTGCAGTAGCTAATGGGGATCCTAGGAAGAGTAGCTGCTGCATGTGCAGTAGCTAAAGGGGATCCAAGGAAGAGTAGCTGCTGCATGTGCAGTAGCTAATGGGGATCCTAGGAAGAGTAGCTGCTGCATGTGCAGTAGCTAATGGGGATCCTAGGAAGAGTAGCTGCTGCATGTGCAGTAGCTAATGGGGATCCTAGGAAGAGTAGCTGCTGCATGTGCAGTAGCTAAAGGGGATCCAAGGAAGAGTAGCTGCTGCATGTGCAGTAGCTAATGGGGATCCTAGGAAGAGTAGCTGCTGCATGTGCAGTAGCTAATGGGGATCCTAGGAAGAGTAGCTGCTGCATGTGCAGTAGCTAATGGGGATCCTAGGAAGAGTAGCTGCTGCATGTGTAGTAGCTAAAGGGGATCCTAGGAAGAGTAGCTGCTGCATGTGCAGTAGCTAATGGGGATCCTAGGAAGAGTAGCTGCTGCATGTGCAGTAGCTAATGGGGATCCTAGGAAGAGTAGCTGCTGCATGTGCAGTAGCTAATGGGGATCCTCGGAAGAGTAGCTGCTGCATGTGCAGTAGCTAATGGGGATCCTAGGAAGAGTAGCTGCTGCATGTGCAGTAGCTAAAGGGGATCCTAGAAAGAGTAGCTGCTGCATGTGCAGTAGCTAAAGGGGATCCTAGGAAGAGTAGCTGCTGCATGTGCAGTAGCTAATGGGGATCCATTAGAGAGAGAGAAAGAGAGACAGAGAGACAGCGCGAGAGAGAGACAGCAACACTGTATACTGTATATGCATAATGACATTTGAAATGTCTTCTTTTTGAACTTGTGGAATGTTTACTATTAATTTTTGTTTATCTATTTCACTTGCTTTGGTAATGTAAACAAATGCTTCCTATGCCAAAAAAGCCCCTTAAATTTAAATTGAGAGAGAGAAAGAAAAAGAGGGGTAGGATAAGAGAGAGAGAAAGAACGAGACAGAGACAAAAAGAGAGCAATAATATGACATTTGAAATGTCTATGTCTATGTCAGACATTTCTATACAAATACAGTACAAATACACATCACTAAACAGCTTGATCAGGGATAACTTGAGGGAAAAAAACACTGCATTTATTTTTGTATAACTTTCAGATACAATGGTACAGGCAGACAGTGGGTGGAGTCTGTGCAAACACATACAGGAAGACACACACACACACACACGCATGCACACACAAACAGTCACACAGGCATGCTAGCAGACTTTCACACACACAATGTACGTTTATTGCTCTTAGTAAGCAGCAAACCCTCAGCAGGCCTGTCTGTTCTTTCCAGACAGCTTTGTGTGTAGCCTACTGTCTCCAAATAGCAAACACACATTTGTACACCAAGTATTGTGTTCCCTGTAGTGGCAGCCTGCGGTGTGTGTGTGTGTGTGTGTCTGTGTTTCAAATAATGTTTGCCTGTCATGTCATGACACGATAATCTTACTTGATCTGTATTTCATTGTGCTTGTTAACCCAGCTTGGGCTTGTTAACCTAGCTTGGGCTTGTTTACCTAGCTTGGGCTTGTTTACCTAGATTGGGATTGTTAACCTAGCTTGGGCTTGTTAACCTAGCTTGGGCTTGTTTACCTAGCTTGGGCTTGTTTACCTAGCTTGGGCTTGTAAACCTAGCTTGGGCTTGTAAACCTAGCTTGGGCTTGTAAACCTAGCTTGGGCTTGTTAACCTAAATAGCAGGTTTCAACTTTAATTCAGTCAAATCTACCATTTCCTCAGTAAAAAATAAAGTATGCATATGAATTAAATTAGTGACTATTAGTGACAATCATGCAGCTGATGATCTTAGTGAAAATATATAACTTCACTAGTTTTAACTTACCCTCGTTTCTAACTTGAGTACAGAACGTTTGTCTTTACCCCACACATTTCATCTCTGAGTCCTAAAACTATCCAAATTCTACACTACTTTGTCCTTGCTATGTAAACCCCTCTCCTAGTGCCAATTCCAAATGAGAAAGTTGGGCTGTCGTTTGGACCACTAATTTCTCCCTAGGGCTGGCATGTTACCTTCTTCCCCTGGCAACATGACTGTACAGTTCTGCACACAGATGCCAAAATCATCAAAGTGAAGTTCAGGTCAAAAGTTTTCTACTAAAATTGATTAATTCATTTGAATTGAAAATATAACATAAATATTTAAAAGAAATCAGCAAAAAAAGAAAACTGCCCTTTTTCAGGACCCTGTCTTTCAAAGATATTTCTTAAAAATCCAAATAACTTTACAGATCTTCACTGTAAAGGGTTTAAACACCGTTTCCCATGCTTGTTCAATGAACCATAAACAATTAATGAATATGCACCTGTGGAATGGCCGTTAAAACACTAACAGCTTACAGACGGTAGGCAATTAAGGTCCCAGTTAAGAAAACGTAGGACACTAAAGGGGCCTATCTATTGACTGAAAAACACCAAAAGAAAGATGCCCAGGGTCCCTGCTCATCTGCATGAATGTGCATTAGGCATGCTGCAAGGAGGCATGAGGACTGCAGATGTGGTCCAGGGCAATAAATTGCAATGTCCATACTGTGAGACGCCCAAGACAGCGCTACAGGGAGACAGGACGGACAGCTGATCGTTCTCACAGTGGCAGACCACGTGTAACAACACCTGCACAGGATCGGTACATCCGAACATCACACCTGCGGGACAGGTACAGGATGGCAACAACAACTGGCCGAGTTACACCAGAAACGCACAATCCCTCCATCAGTGCTTAGACTGTCCGCAATAGGCTGAGAGAGGCTGGACTGAGGGTTTGTAGGCATGTTGTAAGGCAGGCGATAAATGCGAATCCGACCATCACCCCTGGTGAGACAAAACCGCGACTCGTCATTGAAGAGCACTTTTTTGCCAGTACTGTCTGGTCCAGCGACGGTGGGTTTGTGCCCTGCAGGCTCATCCTGACATGACCCTCTAGCATGACAATGCCACCAGCCATACTGCTCGTTCTGTGCGTGATTTCCTGCAAGACAGGAATGTCAGTGTTCTGCCATGGCCAGCGAAGTGCCCGCATCTCAATCCCAATGAGCACGTCTGGAACCTGTTGGATAAGAGGATGAGGGTTAGGACCATTCCCCCTAGAAATATCCTGGAACTTGCAGGTGCCTTGGTGGAAGAGTGGGGTAACATCTCACAGCAAGAACTGGCAAATCTGGTGCAGTCCATGAGGAGGAGATGCACTGCAGTACTTAATGCAGCTACAGACTGTTCCTTTTTATTTTGACCCCCCCTTGTTCAGGGACACATTATTCAATTTTTGTCAGTCACATGTCTGTGGAACTTGTTCAGATGTTGAATCTTGTTATGTTCATACAAACATTTACACATGTTAAGTTTGCTGAAAATAAACACAGTTGACAGTGAGAGGATGTTTCTTTTCTACTATACTACACCAACATACCTACTATACTACCCCCTAAAAAGCTACGATACTACCCCAAACATACCTATTATACTACCCCCAAAATACCTACTGTACTAACCCCCAACATACCTACTATACTACCCCTAAAAAGCTACGATACTACCCCAAACATACCTATTATACTACCCCCAAAATACCTACTGTACTAACCCCCAACATACCTACTATACTGCCCCCCAACATAACTACCCAAACATACCTACTATACAACCCCCCAACATACCTACTATACAACCCCCCAACATACCTACTATACAACCCCCCAACATACCTACTATACGGAAACTCTGGCATCTTTCTAGATCTCCAAACTAAAGATCACCGTCGTCATGATTTGACCTCCCCCCCCCCCCCCCCCCCCCGAGTTTCCAGTTGTCTCGAAACTGCCACTTCAGGGTGGACACATTCATCTTTGGAATAAAACGTATACATATACGAATAAATATAAACTACCCTTGTATCATGTCAATGATGATTGCCAGAGATGACCACGTGACCATAATGACACAGCTGAGATGTAAGCCTGGAGTGAAATAAACACTAAGAATGATTATTTCTGGGTTAATGTTAACTAGCTGGTGACAATGTGTGACCTGAATTAATTCTCTACACTGTCTTACTTCATGGAAATGTAACATGCCATATATTTACTTCAAAAAACAACAACAAAAACAGCAAGATGACATACTGGAATCAAAACAAAAGTGCCAATGTGAAGAAAATAAATAAATAATGATATCAGTAGGCTTTTAGATATTTATTTTTCGGCTGAAGAAGCCTGCCCAAAGCCAGTAGAAAACAAAGATCCAGGGGTCTAACACTGGAACAACATACACACACAAGCATTTCACTACACCCGCAATAACATACGCTAAATGTGTATGTGACCAATAAAGTTTGATACAGAAGAAAAGCTTAAAATAACTTTTTTTAAATAAAGAGGTATCAACGTCAAGACCCAACTCCACTGCCTCAAGGGGAAAATGGCATTTTCTGAGAATAACAAAACACATCCAACAGCAAGAGGCATTAACTGCTTGAACTCTTACAATGAAACAGGGGGGAAGAGGGATACATAGTGTCACGTTCTGACCTTTATTTTGTCTTTATTTAGTATGGTCAGGGCGTGAGTTGGGGTGGGCAGTCTGTGTGTTTTTCTATGTTGGGGTTTTGAGTTCAGCCCAGTATGGTTCTCAATCAGAGGCAGGTGTCGTTAGTTGTCTCTGATTGAGAATCATACTTAGGTAGCCTGGATTTCACTTTTGAGGTGTGGGTGTTTGTTTCCGTGAGAGTGTTTGTTGCCACACGGTACTGTTTCAGTTTTCGTTCATGTTCCCGTTTATTGTTTTGTATTTCATAGTGTTCAGTTAATATCTTAAAATAAACGTTATGGACACTTACCACGCTGCGCATTGGTCCTCCTCAGAAGAGGAGGAGGAATGCCGTTACACATAGTCAGTTGTGCAACTGAATGCATTCAAATGAATTCCAAGACAATCGTGCCGAGTCCATATATTTTTCTGTACCAGTGTTTTTGAAAATGTTAATTTACACCGTTACACGGTCCGGAGAACAACAACACCTACGACACAAACACAAAATTGACTTGAGTGACTTGCTGCTCTCTGGTTACGGCCAGCTGAAACATCACTACAAGCTAAACATTCTTATTTTGAGAGAATAAAAGTATTCATGATGTCATGCGCTACCTCCAGCTCCTGGTCAAATCAAATACAATTGTATTGGTTTCTTACACATATTTTGCGAATGTTATCGCCGGCGTAGCGTCATTTTTACAAACATTATTGGGCACAGACAACTGCACAAAGGGCAAGAAGGTAGAGACAACAATACATCACACAAAGCAGCCACAACTTTCAGTAAGAGTGTCCATGATTAAGTCTTTGAATGAAAAGACTGAGATAAAACTGTCCAGTTTGAGTGTTTGTTGCAGCTCATTCCAGTCGCTAGCTGCAGCGACCTGAAAAGACGAGCGACCCAGGGATGTGTGTGCTTTGGGGACCTTTAACAGAATGTGACTGGCAGAACGGGTGTTGTATGTGGAGGATGAGGGCTGCAATAGATATCTCAGATAGGAGGGAGTGAGGCCTAAGAGAGTTTTATAAATATGCATCAACCAGTGGGTCTTGCGACAGGTATACAGAGATGACCAGTTTACAGAGTATAGAGTGCAGTGATGTGTCCTATAAGGAGCATTGGTGGCAAATCTGATGGCCGAATGGTAAAGAACATCTAGCCACTCGAGAGCACCCTTACCTGCCGATCTATAAATTATGTTTCTGTAATCTAGCATGGGTAGGATGGTCATCTGAATCAGGGTTAGTTTGGCACCTGGGGTGAGAGGAGGGATTACGATAGAGGAAACCAAGTCTAGATTTAACTTTAGCCTGCAGCTTTGATATGTGCTGAGAGAAGGACAGTGCACCGTCTAGCCATACTCTCCAGTACTTGTATGAGGTGACTACCCCAAGCTCTAAACCCTCAGAGGTAGTAATAACACATGTGGGAAGAGGGGCATTCTTACCAAACCACAAGACCTTTGTTTTGGAGGTGTTCAGAACAAGTTTAAGGGTAGAGAAATCTTGTTGGACACTAAGAAATCTTTGTTGTATAGCATTTAACACAAAATCCAGGGAAGGGACAGTATAAGATTGTATCATCTGCACATAAATAAATAGATGAGAGTTTTCTACTGCCTGAGCTATGTATCAAGCCTTGGGGCACTCTCCTGGTGACAGGCAGTGGCTGAGATAGCAGATTTTCTGACTTTATACAGTGTACAGCAGTAGCTACAATGAGCCTTGACTAGAATACAATATATACAGTGGGGACAACAAGTATTTGATAATCTGCTAAATCGGCAGTGTTTTCTACTTACAAAGCATGTAGAGGTCTGTAATTTTTATCATAGGTACACTTCAACTGTGAGAGACGGAATCTAAAACAAAAATCCAGAAAATCACATTGTATGATTTTTAAGGAATTAATTTGCATTTTATTGCATGACATAAGTATTTGATCAGGCTAGGAGTTAGGATAAAGTTAGGGTTAAGGTTAAGTTTACGAGTTAGGTTAAAGGGTTAGGTAAAATGGTTAGGGTTAGCTAACATGCTAAGTACTTGCAAAGTAGCTAAAAAGTATTAAGTAGGTATTTAGCTAAAATGTTAAAGTTGTCCGTGATGAGATTCAAACTCGCAACCTTTGGGTTGCTAGACGTTCGCGTTTTATGCACACCTTCCACCCTAATTTCATTTTTGCCTTAAGTAACAGTTTGTCTTATGTAAACATACCAAACGTAATATATCATACTAATTTGAGTGTCCCGGATTTACATGTATTATGTTACGTCTAGTCTATTAGACCAGGCTGATCTCTAAGGTGCAGGGTAGAGTACCAGGTGGTAGCCGGCTAGTAACAGTGACTAAAGTTCAGCATTGTCTCCTTCTTCTAGATGGTAGCGGGGTGAACAGGCCGTCGCTCGGGTGGCTGAGGTCCTTGATAATCTTCTTGGTATCTGTAGACGTTTGTGAGGGTCTTAGGGGCCAAGACACATTTCTTCAGCCTCCTGAGGTTAAAGAGATGCTGCTGCTCCTTCTTCACCACACTGTCTGTGTGGATGGACCATTTCAGCATGTCAGTGATGTGCACGCCAAGGCTTTTCACCCTCTCCACTTTCGGCCCTGTCGATGCACCACTGTCATGGCCCTCCCCTCCTCCCTGCAGGCTGTCTTGTCGTTGTTTGTAATTAGGCAAGCCTACCACACTGGTGTAGTGTTTAGGCTGTGTTTGACTGTCTAAAGGCCTGCAGAATAGAAGTAGCCAAACACATTAGCTGGGACATTTGGAGAATTCTCCACACAATAACTAGTTCAGTTCATTAAACAAAACTCAGCAACCATTACCCCAACTAAAGCCCGAAGGTATGTTACCAGTTCACACCCACTGACACTCCCTCTCTCACAGTAAAGAGATGTTTACACACTCTTAAAATTCCATATGTCCACACTAGAAGTGAGTAATGTGGAATATATGTGCCTTGTGCTGGTTAGAACTACATTGAAGTGTTATATACTTGTGAATGAAGGTATACAACTCACAGGAGAAGCAAACTCATACAAAACCATGTTAAACTGAAACACATGCTATGAGAAAGCAGTTGGTCAATGCCAGTACGAGTGTTTGGTTTCAGTGCCCTCCCACTGGGCACAGACGTCAGTTCAACATCTAGTTTGGATTTATTGTACATTTGGTTGAGTTGTCATTGGATTTAGGTTAAAAGTTGGGTGGGAAAAAAATACGAAATTCCCTTACGTTGATTACTTTTTTCAAATCGAATCAGTTTTCCACAGTTGATTCAACCTCATCACATTTACTTTTTTGATTGAAATGACATGGAAACAATGTTGATTCAAACCATTTTCGCCCAGCGGGCTGGCTCAACTTAAAGACTTTCCTCTCAAAATGGCCTCTGAAGATTCCAACGACCCAAAGGAGCTGAAGGCCTTACTGTTCAATTTAGATTTTATTTCTGAAAACCAACTGTTCCCTTCTTAAAGATCTGAACTGCAGCAATTTACAGTTCGTCTGATATAAACCCCCTCTGAAGTAAAACATGAAACAGACGATGTGACTTTAGAAATGCTGCAAAATAGTCATATGTTTTTATGGAAGTTTGATAGAATGATAACTGGTATGTATGCAAATGTGATTGTTTCAATGAAGAAAAACAAAACAGTCCCTTTCCATGACTGAATGACAACATGGTTCACCTACATCATAAAATATGCATCTGATATACACATAGATATTGATAGCAATCTAAATTTACCAACCATGCAAGATGTTGGTATGAAACAAGTGGAATAAGACATGAACAACCAGACAATGAAAGAAGGCACTAAGTGTGTTGTAGTCAACACAAACGACACAAAAGCCGGGAAGACTCCACAGTAGGTCAACATGTGACAACATAACATCTCAAAACATGGCCGACCCAGGAGCACACACACACACACTTCAGTTCGCTCCTCTAGCAGACAGACACCCAATGTATTTGTGACATCTCTACCAAGACCAATAACACACTCTCAGGCATAGCAAACAGGAACCCTTTATGATGTCACAGCATCTGTTGCCACGGTGCCCACAGAGGACCTTTTCCTTATATGGTCAGTTTGACCAGGAGTGTTGTTTAAAGACCAGAATGCTGTAGCTAGGAGAACTGGGGGGGAGGTAAGGACCTCTACCATCCTACGTTTCCATTGAGTCCATGTCCCAGACAGTGTGAGAATTTTGTATGCACGTTGTGGGGACATTGTAAGAGCCTCCATTGTGTGAAGGCTTTGATAACATTTTCAGACAGGCGGGCCGTACTCTTAGCTGTCAGATATACACGGTGTATATCTCAATTCATGGGATCTACAAAGTGTTGAAAGTGTTCCACAGGGATGCTGGCCCATGTTGACAGGGATGCTGGCCCATGTTGACAGGGATGCTGGCCCATGTTGACAGGGATGCTGGCCCATGTTGACAGGGATGCTGGCCCATGTTGACAGGGATGCTGGCCCATGTTGACAGGGATGCTGGCCCATGTTGACTCCAATGCTTCTCACACCTGTGTCAATTTGGCTGGATGTCCTTTGGGTGGTGGACCATTCTTGATACACACGGGAAACTGTTGAGCTTGAAAAACTCAGCAGCTTTGCAGTTCTTGACACACTTCAAACCGGTGCGCCTGGCACCTACTACAATACCCCGTTCAAAGGCACTTCACTCTTTTGTCTTACCCATTCACCTTCTGAATGGCACACATACACAATCCATGTCTCAATTGTCTGAAGGCTTAAAAAACTTTCTTTAATCTGTCTCCTCCCCTTCATCTACACTGACTGAAGTGGATTTAAGTGACATCAATGAGGGATCATAGCTTTCACCTGGATTCACCTGGTTTGTCTAAGTCATAGAAAGAGTTTCTCTCGCTCTCTCTCTCCCCCCTACAAATAAACAAATTAACCAGAATGTTTCCCTCATAAAATAATATATTTTAAGTCACTGGGTTTAGAGAAGTAAAAATAATAGAGTGAAGTATTATTTTAGGGATACCTCTGAAACCTGCGATTCAATATAGACCTACAGGCTGCATCTGCACCACATGCCAGTACAACCACATCCTCTTTACTGATAGCTGCACACGCACATCCTCAACCTCAGTGACTCACGATGGTGTGTGAGAGAGAGGGAGAGAGAGAACCAACAGTACATTGACACATCACTAAACAGCTTGGTTAGGGATAGCGTGAAGAAAAAAAATGTGAGCCAAAAAGAAAAACACTTTTCTGCACACCATTTTCCAAACTAAGATGCATCAATTTAAACGCTTTTACATTACTAACATGTTAGTCACTGGAACACAAAATCTAAGTTATGGTCAAACGCTAATGTCAAGAACATGTTACACTCACACACTGACTCATTATGTAAGTATTATACCAGACATGAAAAATATATATATTTTTACACATGAATTACAGACATTAACAAAATATTTCACATGGGCCAGTTCTACTGCTTTTGGAGAAGAGTCACCTCAGTCACTTCTGACCTTTTGAAGAAAAGAAAACCTACAGAGAGTGTTTGGATCGTATGGACATGTCCAGAACCTAAATGCAGGTACATTTAGTTAGAAATGGTATTTCACTTCTGTTATCTACTTCACTTGCCTTGCCAATTTAGACAATAAAGCCCTTTGAATTTAATTGAGACAGACAGACAGAGAAAGAGAGAGACAGAAAGGATAGACAGAGAGACAGAGATGGAGAAAGAGACAGAAAAAAAGAGAATGAGAGAGACAACAATACAAATACACATCCCTAAACAGCTTGATTAGGGATAGCTTGAAGAAAAAACACACTGTATTTATTTTTGAATAACCTTCAGATACAATGGTACAGGCAGACAGTGGGTGGAGTCGGTGCAAACACATACAGGGAGACACACATACACATAGCTTTCACCTGGATTCATCTGGTCAGTCTAAGTCATAGCAAGAGAAAGAGTTCCTAATGTTTTGTACACTCAGTGTAGATAGCTTGGCTCCTTCACTCATGGCTATGGAGATGGAGAGCTGTGTGAAGTTGGGATGGCGCCATCTTTGACGGCTTGAGTAGTATTTGTCATTGTCAAATACAAAAGTCAATTCTTAGTCATTTCTGACCTTTGAAGAAAACAAAACCTACAGAGAGTGTTTGGATCGTATGGACATGTCCAGAGCCTAAATGCTCTTTCTATGGCCCCTAAATAGTGCTCAACATAGTTCATATCACTGAAGGGTTCAATACGAGGCTAGTACATTTAGTTTGAACGGGTATTTTTCTTGTCATATCACACACATTGTGACATCCATAGTAAGAAGAATACAGATATATAAAACAATGGTGTCAAATCAAATCAAATGTATTTATATAGCCCTTCGTACATCAGCTGATATCTCAAAGTGCTGTACAGAAACCCAGCCTAAAAGCCCAAACAGCAAGCAATGCAGGTGTAGAAGCACGGTGGCTAGGAAAAACTCCCTAGAAAGGCCAAAACCTAGGAAGAAACCAGGCTATGTGGGGTGGCCAGTCCTCTTCTGGCTGTGCCGGGTGGAGATTATAACAGAACATGGCCAAGATGTTCAAATGTTCATAAATGACCAGCATGGTCAAATAATAATAATCACAGGCAGAACAGTTGAAACTGGAGCAACAGCACGGCTAGGTGGACTGGGGACAGCAAGGAGTCATCATGCCCGGTAGTCCTGAGGCATGGTCCTAGGGCTCAGGTCCTCCGAGAGAGAGAAAGAAAGAGAGAATTAGAGAGAGCATACTTAAATTCACACAGGACACCGGATAGGACAGGAGAAGAACTCCAGATATAACAAACTGACCCTAGCCCCCTGACACATAAACTACTGCAGCATAAATACTGGAGGCTGAGACAGGAGGGGTCAGGAGACACTGTGGCCCCATCTGATGACACCCCCCGAACAGGGCCAAACAGGAAGGATATAACCTGAAGAGGTTCTTCTTGTTTTCATTGTTGTGTCTCATAACCAGGACAACCGATGCCAGCTGTCGTGAGATGGCGTGTGGCACAGAAACCACTCACACTTCACTCTCTCTCGCTCTCTTTCGCTTCTACCTCAAATCACACTGGGCCCTGCACCCTACATTAACCTAACCACTGTACCCAAGCATAATCAACTGACTATACAAGCTCAAATCAATAGGCTAATTTTCTCCTACAATATATAGCTACGCTGGTTCAAAGTGTCTGAAATGTGACAGTTACAGTACATAGTCAAAGAATGACAACAGTAGGAAGGAAGTCAAGAACAGAAGACAATGACAATGGTTTATCTTCTACAAAAAAACAAGTTAACCAGAATGTTTCCCTCATAAAATAATATATTTTAAGTCACTGGGTTTAGCGAAGTAAAAATAATAGTGAAGTATTATTTTAGGGATACCTCTGAAACCTGCGATTCAATATAGACCTACAGGCTGCATCTGCACCACATGCCAGTACAACCACATCCTCTTTACTGATAGCTGTACATGCACATCCTCAACCTCAGTGACTCACGATGGTGTGTGAGAGAGAGGGAGAGAGAGAACCAACAGTACATTGACACATCACTAAACAGCTTGGTTAAGGATAGCGTGAAGAAAAAAATGTGAGCCAAAAAAAAAACACTTTTCTGCACACCATTTTCCAAACTAAGATGCATCAATTTAAACGCTTTTACATTACTAACATGTTAGTCACTGGAACACATAGTAACATGGGCCAGTTCTACTGCTTTTGGAGAAGAGTCACCTCAGTCACTTCTGACCTTTTGAAGAAAACAAAACCTACAGAGAGTGTTTGGATCGTATGGACATGTCCAGAGCCTAAATGCTCTTTCTATGGCCCCTAAATAGTGCTCATCACTGAAGGGTTCAATACAAGGCTAGTACATTTAGTTTGAACGAGTATTTTTCTTGTCATATCACACATTGTGACATCCATGGTAAGAAGAATACAGATATATAAAACAATGGTGTCAGCAACTGAAGAGGTTCTTCTTGTTTAGAGTTGTTGTTTTCACTGTTGTGCCTCATATCCAGGACAACTGGTGCCAGATGTGGTGAGACGGCGTGTGGCACACGCTTCTCTCTCTCACGTCTACCTCAAATCACCGTGCGACCTGCACTAACATCAACCTAACCTTATTTAACCTTATTTTATTTAAATGTTTTTCTTGTCTATAACTGTTCTGTACTTTGTCATGTATTTGTACTTTTATGTGGATCCTAGGAAGAGTAGCTGCTGCATGTGCAGTAGCTAATGGGGACCCTAGGAAGAGTAGCTGCTGCATGTGCAGTAGCTAATGGGGATCCTAGGAAGAGTAGCTGCTGCATGTGCAGTAGCTAATGGGGATCCTAGGAAGAGTAGCTGCTGCATGTGCAGTAGCTAATGGGGATCCTAGGAAGAGTAGCTGCTGCATGTGCAGTAGCTAATGGGGATCCTAGGAAGAGTAGCTGCTGCATGTGCAGTAGCTAATGGGGATCCTAGGAAGAGTAGCTGCTGCATGTGCAGTAGCTAAAGGGGATCCTAGGAAGAGTAGCTGCTGCATGTGCAGTAGCTAAAGGGGATCCTAGGAAGAGTAGCTGCTGCATGTGCAGTAGCTAATGGGGATCCTAGGAAGAGTAGCTGCTGCATGTGCAGTAGCTAAAGGGGATCCTAGGAAGAGTAGCTGCTGCATGTGCAGTAGCTAATGGGGATCCTAGGAAGAGTAGCTGCTGAATGTGCAGTAGCTAAAGGGGATCCAAGGAAGAGTAGCTGCTGCATGTGCAGTAGCTAAAGGGGATCCTAGGAAGAGTAGCTGCTGCATGTGCAGTAGCTAAAGGGGATCCTAGGAAGAGTAGCTGCTGCATGTGCAGTAGCTAATGGGGATCCTAGGAAGAGTAGCTGCTGCATGTGCAGTAGCTAAAGGGGATCCAAGGAAGAGTAGCTGCTGCATGTGCAGTAGCTAAAGGGGATCCTAGGAAGAGTAGCTGCTGCATGTGCAGTAGCTAAAGGGGATCCAAGGAAGAGTAGCTGCTGCATGTGCAGTAGCTAATGGGGATCCTAGGAAGAGTAGCTGCTGCATGTGCAGTAGCTAAAGGGGATCCAAGGAAGAGTAGCTGCTGCATGTGCAGTAGCTAATGGGGATCCAAGGAAGAGTAGCTGCTGCATGTGCAGTAGCTAATGGGGATCCAAGGAAGAGTAGCTGCTGCATGTGCAGTAGCTAATGGGGATCCAAGGAAGAGTAGCTGCTGCATGTGCAGTAGCTAATGGGGATCCTAGGAAGAGTAGCTGCTGCATGTGCAGTAGCTAATGGGGATCCTAGGAAGAGTAGCTGCTGCATGTGCAGTAGCTAATGGGGATCCTAGGAAGAGTAGCTGCTGCATGTGCAGTAGCTAATGGGGATCCTAGGAAGAGTAGCTGCTGCATGTGCAGTAGCTAATGGGGATCCTAGGAAGAGTAGCTGCTGCATGTGCAGTAGCTAAAGGGGATCCTAGGAAGAGTAGCTGCTGCATGTGCAGTAGCTAATGGGGATCCTAGGAAGAGTAGCTGCTGCATGTGCAGTAGCTAATGGGGATCCAAGGAAGAGTAGCTGCTGCATGTGCAGTAGCTAATGGGGATCCTAGGAAGAGTAGCTGCTGCATGTGCAGTAGCTAATGGGGATCCTAGGAAGAGTAGCTGCTGCATGTGCAGTAGATAATGGGCATCCTAATAAACCATACAAGCTCAAACAAAAGGGCTCATTATTTCCTACAATATATTGGTTCAAACTGTCTCTGAAATGTAACAGATACAGTACATACATGGTCATCCTCAACCTTAGTGATCCCAGATGGTGACGGGGGGGGGGGGGCAGAGAGAGAAAGAGAGACAGAGAGACAGTGCGAGAGAGAGACAGCAACACTGTATACTGTATATGCATAATGACATTTGAAATGTCTTCTTTTTGAACTTGTGGAATGTTTACTATTAATTTTTGTTTATCTATTTCACTTGCTTTGGTAATGTAAACAAATGCTTCCCATGCCAAAAAAGCCCCTTAAATTTAAATTGAGAGAGAGAAAGAAAAAGAGGGGTAGGATAAGAGAGAGAGAAAGAACGAGACAGAGACAAAAAGAGAGCAATAATATGACATTTGAAATGTCTATGTCTATGTCAGACATTTATATACAAATACAGTACAAATACACATCACTAAACAGCTTGATCAGGGATAACTTGAGGGAAAAAAAACACTGCATTTATTTTTGTATAACTTTCAGATACAATGGTACAGGCAGACAGTGGGTGGAGTCTGTGCAAACACATACAGGAAGACACACACACACACACGCATGCACACACAAACAGTCACACAGGCATGCTAGCAGACTTTCACACACACAATGTACGTTTATTGCTCTTAGTAAGCAGCAAACCCTCAGCAGGCCTGTCTGTTCTTTCCAGACAGCTTTGTGTGTAGCCTACTGTCTCCAAATAGCAAACACACATTTGTACACCAAGTATTGTGTTCCCTGTAGTGGCAGCCTGCGGTGTGTGTGTGTGTGTGTGTCTGTGTTTCAAATAATGTTTGCCTGTCATGTCATGACACGATAATCTTACTTGATCTGTATTTCATTGTGCTTGTTAACCCAGCTTGGGCTTGTTAACCTAGCTTGGGCTTGTTTACCTAGCTTGGGCTTGTTTACCTAGCTTGGGCTTGTTTACCTAGCTTGGGCTTGTAAACCTAGCTTGGGCTTGTTAACCTAGCTTGGGCTTGTTAACCTAGCTTGGGCTTGTTAACCTAGCTTGGGCTTGTTAACCTAGCTTGGGCTTGTTTACCTAGCTTGGGCTTGTTTACCTAGCTTGGGCTTGTAAACCTAGCTTGGGCTTGTAAACCTAGCTTGGGCTTGTAAACCTAGCTTGGGCTTGTAAACCTAGCTTGGGCTTGTTAACCTAAATAGCAGGTTTCAACTTTAATTCAGTCAAATCTACCATTTCCTCAGTAAAAAATAAAGTATGCATATGAATTAAATTAGTGACTATTAGTGACAATCATGCAGCTGATGATCTTAGTGAAAATATATAACTTCACTAGTTTTAACTTACCCTCGTTTCTAACTTGAGTACAGAACGTTTGTCTTTACCCCACACATTTCATCTCTGAGTCCTAAAACTATCCAAATTCTACACTACTTTGTCCTTGCTATGTAAACCCCTCTCCTAGTGCCAATTCCAAATGAGAAAGTTGGGCTGTCGTTTGGACCACTAATTTCTCCCTAGGGCTGGCAAGTTACCTTCTTCCCCTGGCAACATGACTGTACAGTTCTGCACACAGATGCCAAAATCATCAAAGTGAAGTTCAGGTCAAAAGTTTTCTACTAAAATTGATTAATTCATTTGAATTGAAAATATAACATAAATATTTAAAAGAAATCAGCAAAAAAAGAAAACTGCCCTTTTTCAGGACCCTGTCTTTCAAAGATATTTCTTAAAAATCCAAATAACTTTACAGATCTTCACTGTAAAGGGTTTAAACACCGTTTCCCATACTTGTTCAATGAACCATAAACAATTAATGAACATGCACCTGTGGAATGGCCGTTAAAACACTAACAGCTTACAGACGGTAGGCAATTAAGGTCCCAGTTAAGAAAACTTAGGACACTAAAGGGGCCTATCTACTGACTGAAAAACACCAAAAGAAAGATGCCCAGGGTCCCTGCTCATCTGCATGAATGTGCCTTAGGCGTGCTGCAAGGAGGCATGAGGACTGCAGATGTGGTCCAGGGCAATAAATTGCAATGTCCGTACTGTGAGACACATAAGACAGCGCTACAGGGAGACAGGACGGACAGCTGATCGTTCTCACAGTGGCAGACCACGTGTAACAACACCTGCACAGGATCGGTACATCCGAACATCACACTTGCGGGACAGGTACAGGATGGCAACAACAACTGGCCGAGTTACACCAGAAACGCACAATCCCTCCATCAGTGCTTAGACTGTCCGCAATAGGCTGAGAGAGGCTGGACTGAGGGTTTGTAGGCATGTTGTAAGGCAGGCGATAAATGCGAATCCGACCATCACCCCTGGTGAGACAAAACCGCAACTTTTTTGCCAGTACTGTCTGGTCCAGCGACGGTGGGTTTGTGCCCTGCAGGCTCATCCTGACATGACCCTCCAGCATGACAATGCCACCAGCCATACTGCTCGTTCTGTGCGTGATTTCCTGCAAGACAGGAATGTCAGTGTTCTGCCATGGCCAGCGAAGTGCCCGCATCTCAATCCCATTGAGCACGTCTGGGACCTGTTGGATAAGAGGATGAGGGTTAGGACCATTCCCCCTAGAAATATCCTGGAACTTGCAGGTGCCTTGGTGGAAGAGTGGGGTATCATCTCACAGCAAGAACTGGCAAATCTGGTGCAGTCCATGAGGAGGAGATGCACTGCAGTACTTAATGCAGCTACAGACTGTTCCTTTTTATTTTGACCCCCCCTTGTTCAGGGACACATTATTCAATTTTTGTCAGTCACATGTCTGTGGAACTTGTTCAGTTGTTGAATCTTGTTATGTTCATACAAACATTTACACATGTTAAGTTTGCTGAAAATAAACACAGTTGACAGTGAGAGGATGTTTCTTTTCTACTATACTACACCAACATACCTACTATACTACCCCCTAAAAAGCTACGATACTACCCCAAACATACCTATTATACTAACCCCCAACATACCTACTATACTACCCCCCAACATACCTACTATACTACCCCCTACAAAGCTACGATACTACCCCCAAAATACCTACTATACTACCCCCCAACATACCTACTATACTACCCCCTACAAAGCTACGATACTACCCCAAAAATACCTACTATACTACCCCCCAACATACCTACTATACTACCCCCTACAAAGCTACGATACTACCCCAAAAATACCTACTATACTACCCCCCAACATACCTACTATACTACACCAACATACCTACTATACTACCCCCTACAAAGCTACGATACTACCCCAAAAATACCTATTATACTACCCCCCAACATACCTACTATACTACCCCCTACAAAGCTACTATACTACCCCCTACAAAGCTACGATACTACCCCAAACATACCTATTATACTACCCCCAAAATACCTACTATACTAACCCCCAACATACCTACTATACTGCCCCCCAACATAACTACCCAAACATACCTACTATACAACCCCCCAAACATACCTACTATACAACCCCCCAACATACCTACTATACAACCCCCCAACATACCTACTATACAACCCCCCAACATACCTACTATACAACCCCCCAACATACCTACTATACAACCCCCCAACATACCTACTATACGGAAACTCTGGCCTCTTTCTAGATCTCCAACCTGAAGATCACCGTCGTCATGATTTGACCTCTGAGTCAGCCCCCCGAGTTTCCAGTTGTCTCGAAACTGCCACTTCAGGGTGGACACATTCATCTTTGGAATAAAACGTATACATATACGAATAAATATAAACTACCCTTGTATCATGTCAATGATGATTGCCAGAGATGACCACGTGACCATAATGACACAGCTGAGATGTAAGCCTGGAGTGAAATAAACACTAAGAATGATTATTTCTGGGTTAATGTTAACTAGCTGGTGACAATGTGTGACCTGAATTAATTCTCTAAACTGTCTTACTTCATGGAAATGTAACATGCCATATATTTACTTCAAAAAACAACAACAAAAACAGCAAGATGACATACTGGAATCAAAACAAAAGTGCCAATGTGAAGAAAATAAATAAATAATGATATCAGTAGGCTTTTAGATATTTATTTTTCGGCTGAAGAAGCCTGCCCAAAGCCAGTAAAAAACAAAGATCCAGGGGTCTAACACTGGAACAACATACACACACAAGCATTTCACTACACCCGCAATAACATACGCTAAATGTGTATGTGACCAATAAAGTTTGATACAGAAGAAAAGCTTAAAATAACTTTTTTTAAATAAAGAGGTATCAACGTCAAGACCCAACTCCACTGCCTCAAGGGGAAAATGGCATTTTCTGAGAGTAACAAAACACATCCAACAGCAAGAGGCATTAACCTGTTAGAGCTCTAGGGGCGCTATTTCATTTTTGGATAAAAAACGTTCCCGTTTTAAGCGCGATATTTTGTCACGAAAAGATGCTCGACTATGCATATTCTTGACAGTTTTGGAAAGAAAACACTCTGAAGTTTCAGAATCTGCAAAGATTTTGTCTGTAAGTGCCCCAGAACTCATTCTACAGGCGAAACCAAGATGATGCATCACCCAGGAATTAGCAGAATTTCTGAAGCTCTGTTTTCCATTCTCTCCTTATATGGCTGTGATTGCGCAACGAATGAGCCTACACTTTCTGTCGTTCGCCCAAGGTCTTAGCAGCATTGTGACGTATTTGTAGGCATATCATTGGAAGATTGACCATAAGAGACTACATTTTCCAAGTGTCCGCCTGGTGTCCTGCGTCGAATTCGGTGCGCAATTGCCAGCTGCTTCTACTTTACCATTTGATTCAGGGGAGAAAGCATGTGTCCAAGAACGATGTATCAATGAAGAGATATGTGAAAAACACCTTGATGATTGATTCTAAACAACGTTTGCCATGTTTTCAGTCGATATTATGGAGTTAATTTGGAAAAAAGTTTGCGTTTTGAGGACTGAATTTATGGATTTTTTTTGGTAGCCAAATGTGATGTATAAAACGGAGCTATTTCTAATACACAATCTTTTTGGAAAAACTGAGCATCTGCTATCTAACTGAGAGTATCCTCATTGAAAACATCAGAAGTTCTTCAAAGGTAAATGATTTTATTTGAAGGCTTTTATGTTTTTGTTAATGTTGCGTGCTGGATGCTAACGCTAATGCTAACGCTAAATGCTAACGCGAAATGCTAACTCTAGCTAGCTACTTTTACACAAATGATTGTTTTCCTATGGTTGAGAAGCATATTTTGAAAATCTGAGATGACAGTGTTGTTTACAAAAGGCTAAGCTTGAGAGATGGCATATTTATTTCATTTCATTTGCGATTTTCATAAATATTTAACGTTGTGTTATTCTAATGACCTTGCTGATAGATTTACACAATCCTGGATACAGGGGTTTTTTCATAGCTAAACGTGACGCAGAAAACGGAGCGATTTGTCCTAAACAAATAATCTTTCAGGAAAAACTGAACATTTTCTATCTGAGAGTCTCCTCATTGAAAACATCTGAAGTTCTTCAAAGGTAAATGATTTTTTTGAATGCTTTTCTGTTTTTTTGTGTAAATGTTGCCAGCTGAATGCTAATGCTAAATGCTACGTTAGCCATCAATACTGTTACACAAATGCTTGTTTTGCAATGGTTGAGAAGCATATTTTGAAAATCTGAGATGACAGTGTTGTAAACAAAAGGCTAAGCTTGAGAGCTAGCATATTTATTTCATTTCATTTGCGATTTTCATGAATAGTTAACGTTGCGTTATGGTAATGAGCTTGAGTCTGTATTCACGATCCCGGATCCGGGATGGGGAGATCAGAAAGGTTAACTGCTTGAACTCTTACAATGAAACAGGGGGGAAGAGGGATACATAGTGTCACGTTCTGACCTTTATTTTGTCTTTATTTAGTATGGTCAGGGCGTGAGTTGGGGTGGGCAGTCTGTGTGTTTTTCTATGTTGGGGTTTTGAGTTCAGCCCAGTATGGTTCTCAATCAGAGGCAGGTGTCGTTAGTTGTCTCTGATTGAGAATCATACTTAGGTAGCCTGGATTTCACTTTTGAGGTGTGGGTGTTTGTTTCCGTGAGAGTGTTTGTTGCCACACGGTACTGTTTCAGTTTTCGTTCATGTTCCCGTTTATTGTTTTGTATTTCATAGTGTTCAGTTAATATCTTAAAATAAACGTTATGGACACTTACCACGCTGCGCATTGGTCCTCCTCAGAAGAGGAGGAGGAATGCCGTTACACATAGTCAGTTGTGCAACTGAATGCATTCAAATGAATTCCAAGACAATCGTGCCGAGTCCATATATTTTTCTGTACCAGTGTTTTTGAAAATGTTAATTTACACCGTTACACGGTCCGGAGAACAACAACACCTACGACACAAACATGAACACAAAATAATCCCGCACAACAAAGGGCGGGTTTCACTTTCGCTTAAATAGGGAAGCAAATGAAGAAAACACAAATTGGAACAGGTGCAACTAATAAGACAAAACTAACAGAAAAAAAGGGGTCAGTGGCGGCTAGTAGGCCGGTGACGACGACTGCCGAGCACCGCCCGAACAGGCGGGGGAGCCAACTTCGGCGGAAGTCGTGACAGTACCCCCGCCTCGAGGGCGGCCCGGAGGTCGGAGTGACGGGCGATCCGGGTGGAGGCGGTGGAAGTCTCTCAGGAGTGAATGGTCCAAAATGTCCCCCACCGGTACCCATCACCTCTCCTCCGGCCCGTACCCCTCCCAGTCCACGAGGTACTGTAGGCCCCTCACCCGGCATCTCGAGTCCAGAATGGTACGTACTGTGTACGCCGGGGACCACTCGATGTCCAGAGGGGGCGGAGGGACCTCAGGCACCTCACCTTCTTGTAGGGGACCAGCCACCACCGGCCTGAGGAGAGACACATGAAACGAGGTGTTAATACGATAATAAGTAGGAAGTTGTAACCTATAACACACCTCGTTTATCCTCCTCAGGACTTTAAATGGCCCCACACACTGCGGCCCCAGCTTCCGGCAGGGCAGGCGGAGGGACAGGTTTCGGGTCGAGAGCCAGACCCGGTCCCCCGGTGCGAACACGGGGGTCTCACTGCGGTGCTGGTCAGCGCTCTTCTTCTGCTGCTCCCCAGCCAGTCTCAACGATTCCTGAACGGCTTTCCAGGTGTCCTTTGAGCGCTGCACCCATTCCTCCACCGCAGGAGCTTCGGTCTGGCTCTGATGCCATGGGGCCAGGACCGGCTGGTAGCCGAACACACACTGGAAAGGAGACATGTTAGTCGAAGAGTGGCGAAGGGAGTTCTGAGCGAGCTCTGCCCAAGGAACATACCTCGCCCACTCACCTGGCCGGTGCCGGCAATATGACTGCAGAAACCTGCCCACATCCTGGTGTACTCGCTCCACCTGCCCATTACTCTCGGGGTGGAAACCCAAGGTCAAGCTGACCGAGACCCCCAGCCTCTCCATAAACACCCTCCAAACTCTGGACGTGAACTGGGGACCCCGATCAGAGACGATGTCCTCAGGCACCCCGTAGTGCTGGAAGATGTGGGTTAACAAAGCCTCCGCAGTCTGCAGGGCCGTAGGGAGACCGGGCAACGGGATGAGACGGCAGGACTTAGAAAACCGATCCACAACGACCAGGATCGTGGTACTTCCCTGGGACGGGGGAAGGTCGGTGAGGAAGTCCACCGACAAGTGTGACCACGGCCGTTGTGGAACTGGGAGGGGCTATAACTTCCCTCTAGGCATGTGTCGAGGAGCTTTGCTCTGAGCGCACACCGAGCTGGAGGAGACATAAAACCTCACGTATTTTTGCCAATGTGGGCCACCAGTATCTCCCCCTAAGACTCCGCACTGTCCTCTTGATGCCAGGATGACCCGAGGAGGGTAGAGTATGAGCCCAACGAATTAACCTGTCATGGACACCCCGCGGCACGTACTGAGCCCCTGCTGGACACTGAGGGGGGGCAGGCTCCAACCGTAATGCCCTCTCTATCTCTGCGTCCACCTCCCATACCACCGGTGCCATGAGACATGAAGGTGGAAGGATGGGGGTCAGCTCAATGGACCGCTCCTCGGTATCATATAGGCGGGACAGCCCGTCGGCTTTAGTGTTTTGGGAGCCTGGCCGGTACAAGATGGTGAAGCGGAACCGGGTAAAGAACATGGACCATCTAGCCTGACACGGATTCAGTCTCCTCGCTGCCCGGATATACTCGAGATTATGATGGTCAGCCCAGATAAGAAAATGGTGCTTAGCCCCCTCAAGCCAATGTCTCCACACCTTCAGAGCCTTGACTACAGCTAACAACTCCCTGTCCCCCACGTCATAGTTTTGCTTTGGTGGCGCGCCCGAGCGCTGAGACAGCACGGCCCCTACCCCAGCCTCGGACACGTCCACCTCCACTATGAACGCTAAAGAGGGTTCCGGATGCGCCAACACTGGCGCATTGGTGAACAGCTCCTTCAGATGACTGAAAGCTCTGCCCGCCTCTGCTGACCAGCGCAAGCGCGCCGGTCCTCCCTTCAGCAGTGAGGTAATGGGTGCAGCCACCTGACCAAAACCCCGGATAATCCTCCTGGAGTAATTGGCAAACCCTAAAAACCGCTGCACCTCTTTTACCGTGGTCGGAGTCGGCCAATTACACACGGCTGGAACGCGGTCACACTCCATCACCACCCCGGAGGTGGAAATGTGATAACCCAGGAAGGAAACGGCTTGCTTGGAGAACACACATTTCTCAGCCTTGACATACAGGTCATGCTCCAGCAGTCGCCCAAGTACCTTACGCACCAGAGACACGTGCGCGGCGCCTGTGGCAGAATAGATCAGGATGTCATCGATGTACACTACCACTCCCTGCCCGTGTAGGTCTCGGAGAATCTCGTCTATGAAAGATTGGAAGACGGCTGGAGCATTCTTCAACCCATATGGAATGACGAGGTACTCATAATGGCCAGGTGTAGTACTAAATGCGTTTTTCCACTCATCTCCTCTCCGGATACGCACCAGGTTATACGCACTCCTCAGGTCCAGTTTTGTGAAGAAACGTGCCCTGTGAAATGATTCCACCGCTGTAGTGATGAGAGGTAGTGGGTAACCAAACCCACTGTGATGGAATTTAGACCTCTATAATCAATGCACGGACGCAGACCTCCCTCCTTCTTCACAAAAAAGAAGCTCGAGGAGACGGGTGACGTGGAGGGCCGAATGTACCCCTGCCCCAGAGATTCAGTGACATATGTCTCCAGAGCCACTGTCTCCTCCTGGGAAAATGGGTACACGTGACTCCGAGGAAGTGCAGCGTTCTCCATGAGGTTTATCGCGCAGTCCCCTCGACGATGGGGTGGTAATTGGGTCGCCGCCTTCTTACAGAAGGCGACAGCCAAATCTGCATATTCAGAGGGAATGCGCACAGTGGAAACCTGATCTGGACTCTCCACCGTAGTCGCACCTACGGAAACTCCGATACACCTGCCTGACCACTCCTCTGACCACCCTCGAAGAGCCCCACGTCTCCATGAAATCACTGGGATGTGATGAGCTATCGAAGGAGTGCATGAGAAAAGGTTGGTCTAACGACACCAGGGGAATCCCTAGTCTTAGCGCGAGCCCATGATCCATGAAGTTCCCAGCTGCGCCTGAATCGACTAGCGCCTTATGCTGTAGAGAGGGAGAAAACCCAGGGAAAGAGGTTAGCACAAACATATGGCCGACAGGAAGCTCTGGGTGAGTCTGATGCGGACTCACCTGGGGTGAACGAGTAGTGCTCCGCCTGCCCTCCCGACTCCCAGACGAGCTCCTCCAGCACTGGTCGGCCGTGTGTCCTCGCCGACCACAACTAGTGCAAGAGGAAACTCCTCCTCCGGTCCCCCTCGATGCAGCCCCTTCTAACTCCATGAGGATGGGAGCAGGAGGGCCTGGGGGTGGAATCAACAGGGCTTGTTCCGGACGCCCGCGGGCAGCCAGCAGGTTGTCCAGACGAATGGACATGTCCATCAGTTCATCCAATGAGATGGTGGTGTCCCGACACGCTAGCTCCCTGCGGACGTCCTCCCTGAGGCTACAACGGAAGTGGTCTATCAAAGCCCTGTCGTTCCACCCCGCTCATGCAGCCAAGGTCCGGAACTCCAGGGCAAAGTCCTGCGCGCTCTTCTTCTCCTGTCGCAACATCAGCAGGAGTCGTGCACAGTTCTGAGTAAAAGGTGAAATAAATAACACCTGAAATAAAAAACTAAAAGGCCCAAGTCAGATGAAACCAAAATATTGTTGTGGTTTGTTGCTGATGCCAATCTTGCGGTCAAGTGATTGAAAAACAAAAAAAATGGTCTTTCGAGACTTATGTTGCATAGGCGGCTTTAAGAACTGAAATCAGTTTTATTTGTTTAAGTAAAAAGGTCCATGAGATTTTTGCATTCAATGTTCGCACTGATCAAAGTCATAAAATATAACCGCACAGAGGGAAGAAAATTAAGGAACAAAGTCATTTTTAAGAGGTTCATAAATGTAACTGTAGATATCTAAAAGTACAATGATTGCATATTTTAAAAAATGCAGCAAAAATGTATATCTTCAGAACATATATTGTAGAACACAAGTAAAAACGTGGGTACATTACTCAACCTTTCAAATGTAACAAGGCCTAACAGTACCAGTTACCACATACACATGAAGTCAGTCACTAACGTTCTTTCACACAAGCTCAGCCCTCAAAGCAAATTCTAACAGTAATTAATAATGCATTAGAAAAAGTCTGAGTAAAATCTTGACATAGTGTGGATTTGGACTAGAACACAGTGAAATTAATACTATTCATAGTGAGATGATTTGCAGAACATTAAGCAGAGATTAGAGGTTACACGCTTTCAGCTGCCAAAGACAGAAAAGAGAAACTTCATATCTCTAAGTCATTTTATGAGCCTGGGTACAACGGGTTCAGGAGAATTGCTGAGAACAGGCTGAACTTGATACAGTATGTGCAATCAAATCCAAATCGTAAAAAAATGAATGTCTCATTAGACACTCGAGGCATATCAATAAAAACGTAGAAAAGTAAAGATATATAATAATTCATAATAAACAATAATAATAAACGGTTTGCAGCAGCACAACATCATCTCTGTTGTTTGAGTCCCTCTCGAACATCAACTACTCGCAAACACTTTCAACATATCAGGTCAGGCGCAAAGACACTCAAACCCCATTCACACCCCCTACCTAGCCACTCTAAACCCCATTCACACCCCCTACCTAGCCACTCTAAACCCCATTCACACCACCTACCTAGCCACTCTAAACCCCATTCACACCCCCTACCTAGCCACTCTAAACCCCATTCACACCCCCTACCTAGCCACTCTAAACACCATTCACACCACCTACCTAGCCACTCTAAACCCCATTCACACCCCCTACCTAGCCACTCTAAACCCCATTCACACCCCCTACCTAGCCACTCTAAACCCCATTCACACCCCCTACCTAGCCACTCTAAACCCCATTCACACCCCCTACCTAGCCACTCTAAACCCCATTCACACCCCTACCTAGCCACTCTAAACCCCATTCACACCCCCTACCTAGCCACTCTAAACACCATTCACACCACCTACCTAGCCACTCTAAACCCCATTCACACCCCCTACCTAGCCACTCTAAACCCCATTCACACCCCCTACCTAGCCACTCTAAACCCCATTCACACCCCTACCTAGCCACTCTAAACCCCATTCACACCCCCTACCTAGCCACTCTAAACACCATTCACACCACCTACCTAGCCACTCTAAACCCCATTCACACCCCCTACCTAGCCACTCTAAACCCCATTCACACCCCCTACCTAGCCACTCTAAACCCCATTCACACCCCCTACCTAGCCACTCTAAACCCCATTCACACCACCTACCTAGCCACTCTAAACCCCATTCACACCACCTACCTAGCCACTCTAAACCCCATTCACACCCCCTACCTAGCCACTCTAAACCCCATTCACACCCCCTACCTAGCCACTCTAAACCCCATTCACACCACCTACCTAGCCACTCTAAACCCCATTCACACCCCCTACATAGCCACTCTAAACCCCATTCACACCACCTACCTAGCCACTCTAAACCCCATTCACACCCCCTACCTAGCCACTCTAAACCCCATTCACACCCCCTACCTAGCCACTCTAAACCCCATTCACACCACCTACCTAGCCACTCTAAACCCCATTCACACCCCCTACCTAGCCACTCTAAACCCCATTCACACCCCTACCTAGCCACTCTAAACCCCATTCACACCCCTACCTAGCCACTCTAAACCCCATTCACACCCCCTACCTAGCCACTCTAAACACCATTCACACCACCTACCTAGCCACTCTAAACCCCATTCACACCCCCTACCTAGCCACTCTAAACCCCATTCACACCCCCTACCTAGCCACTCTAAACCCCATTCACACCCCTACCTAGCCACTCTAAACCCCATTCACACCCCCTACCTAGCCACTCTAAACCCCATTCACACCCCCTACCTAGCCACTCTAAACCCCATTCACACCCCCTACCTAGCCACTCTAAACCCCATTCACACCCCCTACCTAGCCACTCTAAACCCCATTCACACCCCCTACCTAGCCACTCTAAACCCCATTCACACCACCTACCTAGCCACTCTAAACCCCATTCACACCCCCTACCTAGCCACTCTAAACCCCATTCACACCACCTACCTAGCCACTCTAAACCCCATTCACACCCCCTACCTAGCCACTCTAAACCCCATTCACACCCCCTACCTAGCCACTCTAAACCCCATTCACACCACCTACCTAGCCACTCTAAACCCCATTCACACCCCCTACATAGCCACTCTAAACCCCATTCACACCACCTACCTAGCCACTCTAAACCCCATTCACACCACCTACCTAGCCACTCTAAACCCCATTCACACCCCCTACCTAGCCACTCTAAACCCCATTCACACCCCCTACCTAGCCACTCTAAACCCCATTCACACCCCCTACCTAGCCACTCTAAACCCCATTCACACCCCCTACCTAGCCACTCTAAACCCCATTCACACCCCCTACCTAGCCACTCTAAACCCCATTCACACCCCCTACCTAGCCACTCTAAACCCCATTCACACCCCCTACCTAGCCACTCTAAACCCCATTCACACCCCCTACCTAGCCACTCTAAACCCCATTCATTTTACATTCTGCCAAAGCTGATCTCTTAACCTCTTCAGTTTACAAAACCGAAACAGATCTGAAACACAAAAGACAAGTCACAGAAAGACCATATCACTGGAAACGCAAGCGCCGTTCCAGACTGGGCAACACGGGGAAGCCCGATCTCAGAAGAAGAGTGCAATTAAGCAGAGGGGGCGTGGTGTATGGCCAATATACCACGGCTTAGGGCTGTTCTTAGGCTGTTCATATACCACAAACCCCCGAGGTGCCTTATTGCTATTATAAACTGGTCACCAATGTAGTTAGAGCAGTAAAAATAAATGTGTCATACCCGTGGTATACGGCCTGATATACCACAGCTTTCAGCCAATCAGCATTCAGAACCACCCAGTTTACAATGCTTTTTAAACGCTGTGTAAACATGTTAAGAGCTACGTATGTGTAATAAACTACGTAAGCGCTACGACAAGTTTAGGAGGCAGTGACGCCCTCCCACTCCACCAGGTATTGAACCTTGCCGTCCAGGGTGACCCGGCGAGCTAGGATGCGGTACTTCTCCCCGCACTCCAGGCGGCCTGCCACCCCAAAGTAGCTACTGATTGAGCTCTTCAGGTGGGACAGCTGACCACCTTGGTCCGTGGAGTGGAGCCCCGGCAGGGGGATGGGGGGCTCTGGGAGGTGGTGGGGGTCTGGCTGGTGAGGAGGGGGGATCTCAGGGTTGGGGGGCTGGAGGGGGGCCCGACATGACCGGCCCCGTCTCCTCTTCAGGGGGGGGGGCTGGGCGATGGGCCAGTGGCGACCCGTGAACGTCTTACTGGAGCTACACAAGCTGGGGAGGAATAGGGAAGAGAAAGAGCGAGAGGCGAGAGGCGAGAGAGAGAATTAGTGAGGTTGTGCACTGATGTTGGGCGATTAGGTCTGTCTCGCAGTCAGCGTTCCAATTCATCCCAAAGGTGTTCGATGTGGTTGAGGTCAGGGCTCTGTGCAGGACAGTCAAGTTCTTCCACACCGATAGACAAATCATTTCTGTATGGACCTCGCTTTGTGCACAGGGACACCGACATGCTGAAACATGAAAGGGCCTTCTCCAAACTGTTGTCAAAGTTGGAAGTACAGAATCGTCTAGAAAGTCACTATGGGGTAGGATTTCCCTTCACTGTAACTATGGGGCCTAGCTCGAACGATGAAAAAATAGGCCCAGACCATTATTCCTCCTCCACCAAACTTCATAGTTGGCAATATGCATTGGGGAAAGTAGTGTTATCCTGGCATCCGCCAAAACCAGATTCGTCCGTCGGACTGCCAGATGGTGAAGCTTGATTCATCACTCCTGAGAAGGCGTTTCCACTGCTCCAGATTCCAATGGTGCCGACCTTACGCCACACCAACCGACGCTTGGCAACGCACATGGGGATCTTAGGCTTGTGTGAGGCTGCTCGGCCATGGAAACCCATTTCATGAAGCTCCCAACAAACAGTTATTGTGCTGGTGTTGCTTCAAGAGGCAGTACAGAACTCGGTAGTGGGTGTCGCAACTGAGGACAGACAATTTTTACGCGCTTCAGCACATGGCGGTCCCGTTCTGGGAGCTTGTTTGGCCTACTACTTCGCAGCTGAGATGTTGCTGCTCCAAGACATTTCCACTTCACAATAACAGCACTTACAGTTGACCGGGGCATCTCTAGCAGGATAGAAATATGACAAACTGACTTGTTGGAAAGGTGACATCCTATGATGGTGCCACGTTGAAAGTCACTGAGCTCTTCAGTACAGGCCATCCTACTGCCAATGTTTGTCTACGGCGATTACATGGCTGCATGCTCGATTTTATACACCTGTCAGCAGCGGGTGTGGCTGAAATAGCCAAATCAACTCATTTGAAGGGATGTCCACATACTTGGTGTACCATAATGCTATTGTAGAATGTACCTGGACTGTCTGGAGAGGCTAGTTGAGGTAGTTTCAGTGGTGCGGACGGCACTGATGGATTCCATCTCGGAGGTACTGGAGGAGGGAAGAGATCTGTCACTCCTGCTGCTGGGAGTAAAGAAGAACACCACCATTCAACAGTTTCACAAACTGAGCAAAATTATATAATTATAAAATATACTGCAGTATCAAATAAAATAAACTCAACAAAAATATAAAAACTCAACATGTAAAGTGTTGGTCCCATGTTTCATGAGGTGAAATAAAAGATACCAGAAATGTTCCAGATGCAAAAAAAAAGCTTATTTCTCTAAAATGTTGTGCAGAAATGTGATTACATCCCTGTTAATGACCATTTCTCCTTTGCCAAGATAATCCATCAACCTGACAGGTGTGGTATATCAAGAAGCTGATTAAACCACATGATCATTACACAGGTGCACCTTGTGCTAGGGACAATAAAAGACCATTAAAATGTTCACTTTTGTCACACAATGCCACAGACGTCTCAAGTTGAGGGAAGGTGCAATTGGCACGTTGACTGCAGGAATGTCCACCAGAGCTGTTGCCAGAGAATTGAATGTTCATTCCTCTACCATAAACTGCCTCCAACGTCGTTTTAGAGAATTTGGCATTAAGTCCAATCGGCCTCAAAACCGCAGACCATGTGAGGGTGAGCGGTTTGCTGATGTCAACGTTCTGAACAGAGTGCCCCTGTGAGAGCCAGAAATCTTGCTTGTTTGCAGGTGACCAAATACTTATTTTCCACCATAATTTGCAAATAAATTCATTAAAAATCCTACAATGTGATTTTCTGGATTTTTTTCTCTCTCATTTTGTCTGTCATAGTTGAAGTGTACCTATGATGAAAATTACAGGCCTCTCTCATATTTTTAAGTGGGAGAACTTGCACATTTGGTGGCTGACTAAATACTTGTTTGCCCCACTGTAAGATAAGTGGTGATTACAGAAATAAAGAGAACAGGTGATTAGGGAAAAAAAGAGAAACAAAGTGAAAGAGGAACTGTGGAATAGATTTGATATCCAAGAGCAGAGCAGTAGAGATAGACAGAGGGAACTGAGGAGAAAGACAAAGATAGTGACTGTGTGTGAGACTGACAGACTGACAGACAAAGAAAGAAAACAAAAGAGAGTGAGAGAGACAGCAACAGAGAGAGAAAGAGAGACAGCAACAGAGAGAAAAAGAGACAGACAGAAACAGAGAGAGAAAGACAGAGACAGCAACAGAGATAGAAAGAAAGAGAGAGACAGCAACAGAGAGAAAAAGAGACAGACAGAAACAGAGAGAGAAAGACAGACAGCAACAGAGAGAGAAAGAGAGACAGCAACAGAGAGAGAAAGAGAGACAGACAGAGACAGCAACAGAGAGAGAGAGAGACAGCAACAGAGAGAGAGACAGACAGCAACAGAGAGAGAAAGAGAGAGAGACAGCAACAGAGAGAGAAAGAGAGACAGCAACAGAGAGAGACAGAGACAACAACAGAGAGAAAGAGAGACGGAGACAGACAGAGACAGCAACAGAGAGAGAAAGAGAAACGGAGACAGTCAGAGACAGCAACAGAGAGAGAAAGAGAGAGACAGCAACAGAGAAAGAAAGAGAGAGAGACAGAGACAACAACAGGGAGAGAGACAGAGAGACGGCAACAGAGAGAAAAAGAGAAACGGAGACAGACAGAGACAGCAACAGAGAGAGAAAGAGACTGACAAACAAAGAGAGAGAGAAAACGACTGACAGACACTACAAAGACCGTTGTTGGGCCCTGTTGTACCTGCCGTTCTCTCTCCTCCAGCTGCAGAGAGGAGACAGTGGCTTGCAGTCTGACCTCTGCCTGGACCACACACCTGTGCCACCTATAGAAGACAACACACAGGTCATCTTCTAGCCATAGTAAAATTGACAGAAATACCACACTTTGTTGTGTTATGGATACAACACAGAAAGAATGCATGGTTTCATTTGGGTATGTCCTTTTATAAACAGCAACAAAATGAAGGTTTTGCCTTGCCCCTGGCATGTTGGGTGATGCTTTCCATTGCTCTGCACAGGCTCTCCCAGCGAGTGTATCCTGCAGCTCCCCAACCGTCCTCTGGAGTTCTTGTGTTGTTCTCTCCCGAGACACAGGTGCTGGCTCTGCTGCAGAGTCCTGGAGCAATAGGTCAAAGGTCAGGTAGAAGGTGCCTACTCCTAGATGGTCAAATCAGATATCTGAAGCTGATCTGGGACCAGTTTATGGTTTCAGATGGTTCTGAAAGGTAACTGAAGACTGAACACCATGAAATTATGTTATGATGTTACTGGTGGTGTTTTGTCAGAACAATACTTCAGGTACGCAACCATCAATCTCTCCCTCCATTCATCAGTATAATAATACCATAACTCATCTCTCCCTCCAGCAGTACAATAATACCATAACTCACCTCTCCCTCCATCCATCAGTATAATAATACCATAACTCATCTCTCCCTCATCAGTATAATACCATAACTCATCTCTCCCTCCATCAATCAGTATAATAATACCATAACTCATCTCTCCCTCGTCAGTATAATACCATAACTCATCTCTCCCTCATCAGTATAATAATACCATAACTCATCTCTCCCTCATCAGTATAATAATACCATAACTCATCTCTCCCTCATCAGTACAATAATACCATAACTCATCTCTCCCTCATCAGTATAATACCATAACTCACCTCTCCCTCCATCCATCAGTATAATAATACCATAACTCATCTCTCCCTCATCAGTATAATAATACCATAACTCATCTCTCCCTCCATCCATCAGTATAATAATACCATAACTAATCTCTCCCTCCAGCAGTACAATAATACTGTAACTCATCTCTCCCTCATCAGTATAATAATACCATAACTCATCTCTCCCTCCAGCAGTACAATAATACCATAACTCATCTCTCCCTCTCTCATACCTTCCTAAGAATCCTCCTTCCCATGTAGTTGTGCTTTTAGCAGGTCTAACCTGTCACTCAAAAACTCCACCTGTAGAGACAAAACATGAGGTGATAGTCAACAGCTCTTCACATTTATCACTATACCAGAATGGAGAGTATGTGGTTTCCAGGGCCAACAACAACTCCAAATGAGTGTAATGTGGCCTTTATGATGTCTGTCTCAGTCTTTAACCACTTTCTCTGGTCCAGTCTGCTGTAGGGACTGACCCTTTTTGTCTATCTCCAGGGTATGGTCTCTGATGACCACGTCCAACTGGCCCAGCTGAGGAAGAGGAGGGAGACACACAGAGAGAGAAAGGCCTTATTTATTATAATTCCATCCATTAAGACTTTGGCCATTCAAATTAAATATACTATGGCGTGCCACACAGTTAATGTTGCCTCACACACACACACACACGGTGGATCTGAAGGCATGTTATGTGGAGCTGGGGAACCTACCCAGAAGCACCGGCACAACTGTGAAATCACACACCCGCACTCAATTATTCCTACATATTTGGGCTGTGAAATCACTGTTCACCAGGGGCATATTCTATCTGATCACATCTGAGTAAAGGGCATTTTGTTTCACACACACACGAGGGAATCAAAGGAAAACCACTTGCGACTGTAATGCAGAGATGTTGTGTGCGTTTGAGATTAACTGCGTCGCAGTCCGAGTCACTGATCAACAAATCACCTTGCTCCCTAAATAACTAGTCAGTGTGTAATCTCAGTTAACCCGTAACAAAAAATCTCACGCAATTTGGTCAGATGTTCATGTTTAGGTAGTTCTGTCCAGGAGAGATGAATCAGTGTGTGACCCAGATAAGTGATTCTGATCCCCTCAGACAGCCTGTACTCAGTCACAGAACGTAGTCTTTTTGACGCCTTTAGTTTAACTTCAATACTACTGCATCCATGCCTGAGGGGAGGAGTTACAGTAGCTGTTCAATAGGATTTTACAGATCATCAGGTGTTGCTGTAGTTGTTATTATGTTTGAATGAGAGACGATCCACGTAATCCCCATGACATACACCCGGTTAGAGCGTGCCCTTTGACAGTTGGTGACACTGTCAACTTGTCAAGTCATGTTGGCTGGGGGACAACTGTGTATTTGACAAAGATGTTTACCAAAGATGAAGTGGCTGGTTGGTATCAAACAGAGGCCATTAACTCCATACCAGACAGACAAGAGTGATATTGTATTTGGAATGGAGAACAGGACGTAAAATGTAATATCCTGTTCTGTGTCTCTATGTACACAAAGAGATCATGTGTATCAAATGATTTATGACTCATCACGGGTGCTTGATATCCGTGTGTGTGTGTGTGTGTGTGTGTGTGTCCAAAGCAACTGCTCTTTGTTCTCCGCACTGCGACAAAGCCTCAAAAGAATACACAATTTATACATTATAAAAACAATACATTATGAAATCTATAAATAATACAAATAGAATGATCCATATTATGAATGACAGAGACCAACTCAGCCTGCCACTGTATAGTACAGTTAGCCTCCTCCTCTTGAAACGGAGGCTTTCCCTTGATGATGATGATGATGATGATCACGTCAGGATTCAGTGTAAATAGGAGCTACGTTTTCAGCATTGCACCTAATTCTCAACAAATAAGTTATGCACAGTACGTAATATGTACTTTTAAATATAGTATATACATATTACACATATCATATTTCCTTTTTTATGTAGTAAAAAGTCACAGTAAAAAGACAAACAAGGTCATCCAAAATCAAAGATTATTAAATCTGACCAAAGAATGTTTTCATTGTGTTAAAACCAAATCAAAACGCAGGACTTAGGAACCAGCCTTCCCAAACCGGTCTGTCAACGAAGTCGCAGACACAAATCCACAGCGCTCGGCAGGTCAGCGGTTGCCATGGTTACACTGTCCATAGACAGCACGTGTTACTTCCGGTGTGCTGGCAGCGCTTCTTCAATGAAATGTGTAATGAAATAGGTTTTAGAAATGAAATACCTTCACCTTCAAATTGCCATGCAGTCATTTTATTACATTTTCCCCTGACCGTACTTGGGGAGGGGGACTTGTCTGTTTGGAGATGATTTTGTTTAAGAAGCATTTCCTAAAGGTTTGAGGGGAAACCTGTCTTCTTCAATGAAGCAACAAATGGAGACCAACGGTCATGGGGTGTGTGTGTGTGTGTGTGTGTGTGTGTGTGTGTGTGTGTGTGTGTGTGTGTGTGTGTGTGTGTGTGTGTGTGTGTGTGTGTCGGGCGGTTGGCAGAGAGGCTCACCTGAGCTCGGCGGACAGTTTCTCCAATGAAATCTGTCGTTCATCTGCGCCAAGCTGCGAGGCCTGTAACAGGTCTCTCAGCTCCTGTAGTTTCTCTAGGGTGTTGTGCATCTCATCGCGCACCTCCTGTAGCTGTCCCTCCAGATCCTTCACATGCTGCACAGAGGTCCGCCTGTCCTCCTCACAGCAGTGGAGCTTCTCCTCCAAGTCCACAACTGCAGGGGGGAGGAGAAGGGGAAGAGAAGGGGAAGAGAAGGGGAGGAGAAGGGGAGGAGAAGGGGTGGAGAGGGTTTCCACAACGAACGTTATTTGTTCAGTTCAGTTCTAGAATCACAGAAGTCTAAAGGAAATGGGCCCTAATGAATGAAGAAATTAAGAAAAATGGAAGGATCTAAAATACCCCCCCCCCCCACCCCCCAGTGTCCTACCCGTGTTGTTCTTCTCCTCCAGTAGGCCCTGGGTCTTCTGCAGGGTCTCCTCCACGTAGCTGAGCTGGGAGGAATTCATACTGGTGTCTCTCCGCAGCCTCTGCAGCTCCTGCTCCATGGATGACAGCTCCCCACGACACGTATTTATCTCAGACGACAGCTGACTGGAATACACACACGTTAGTAGGCATATCCTCACACAGATCAAATCAAATACACTGTCACAGACATGCAGAGATCACACCGGGAACTCACACACATTCTAGACACTCTCCATCTGGCGTCCACCTAACAGTGCACAACCGTGCCCCCATAATGCTACTGCACTACCCGCAAAAAACTCAGGATCTGTAGGACCTGGGACCAAATTAAAGTACTAACTGAGTAACTTAAAACTAGAATACTGAGTAACTTAAAACTAGAATACTGAGTAACTTAAGTACTAACTGACAAGTGTTAGAAGCATCTTCCATCCCCTGTATAGACTACATAGAAGAAGCAATGTCCTAAAGTGCTCCTCTATTCTCCGCTGTTAAACTCCACCCTGAGCACAGAAAACTCACTCTTCCTAGGAACGATGCTTCAGAGAGCAGAGCGCTGTATATATATACATATACCCCATGAGAGTGGAGGGAGGAGATCGGGTGTGGGTGGGGGAGCGTGAGGGGGAGGAGATGGGAGGTTAGAGGAGGGGAGATGGGGGGTTAGAGGGGGGAGATGGGGGGTTAGGGGAGGAGATGGGGGGTTAGGGGAGGAGATGGGGGGGTTAGAGGAGGAGATGGGAGGTTAGAGGAGGGGAGATGGGGGTTAGGGGAGGAGATGGGGGGTTAGAGGGGGGAGATGGGGGGTTGGGGGAGGAGATGGGGGTTAGGGGAGGAGATGGGGGTGGTGGGAGGAGATGGGGGGTGGTGGGAGGAGAGGGGGGTTTAGGGGAGGAGATGGGGGGTGGTGGGAGGAGATGGGGGGTTGGGGGAGGAGATGGGGGTGGTGGGAGGAGATGGGGGGTGGTGGGAGGAGATGGGGGGTTAGGGGAGGAGATGGGGGGTTAGGGGAGGAGATGGGGGGTTAGAGGGAGGAGATGGGACACAATAAGAACACTGGTTGTGGAGGCACTAGAGTCATGGGGCTGTCTCATTCTGTCAGCTCCTCAGGGGATAAGAATATCTCTCCCTCTCTCTCTCTGTTATAGGGTAGGAGCTGCTCTGTCTGACTGAACTCAAATGACTCCCATTATACAACAGTGAACAGTTGGAGTCTACAAACATAAATTATTTTGTGGTCTTATCTGATGGTTTCTACAACGCCTTCAAAAACATTATTTTTGAATGACAACCACACATACAATTATCTGTAAGATCCCTCAGTTGAGCAGTGAATTCCAAACACAAATTCAACGCAAAGACCAGGGAGGTTTTCCAATGCCTCGCAAAGTAGGGAAGTTATTGGTAGAGGAGTAAAAAAAATAAAAAATAAAACATTGAACATCCCTTTGAGCATGGTGAAGTTATTAATGACACTTTGGATGGTGTATCAATACATCCAGACACTGCAAATATACAGGCATCCTTCCCCACTCAGTGGACGGAAAGAAAGGAAATCACACGACTGCCCTCATTTCACCATGAGGCCAGTCGTGACTATAAAACACTTAGTGTTCTACTGTCACAGCCATTAAACTCTAAAACACCAAGAACGTCGTAGTTACTCCACAATACTACTCTAATTGACAGAGTGAAAAGAAAGAAGCCTGTACATAATAACAAATATTCTAAAATATTCCTCCTGTTTGCAACAAGACACCATAACAAAGGGATTGAACACATATTTACTCAAGACATTTCAGCTTTTCATTTTTAATTAATTTGTAAAAATTTGTAAAAACATAATTCCACTTTCACATTAAATCATATCAAAATGTTATTTGTCACATGCGCCGAATACAACGGGTGTAGACCTAACAGTGAAATGCTTACAAGCCCTTAACCAACAATGCAGTTAAGAAAATACCTAAAAGAAAAGTATGAGATAAGATTAACAAATAATTAAAGAGCAGCAGTAAATAACAACAGCGGGGCTTTATACAGGGGATGCTGGTACAGAGTCAATGTGGAGGCTTTATACAGGGAGTACCGGTACAGAGTCAATGTGGAGGCTATATACAGGGGGTGCTGGTACAGAGTCAATGTGCGGGGGCACCGGTTAGTCGAGTTAATATGTACATGTAGGTAGAGTTTTTAAAGTGACTATGCATAGATAATAGAGTAGCAGCAGCGTTGATGCAGATAGTCTGGGTAGCCCTTTGATTAGCTGTTCAGGAGTCTTACGGCTTGGGGGTGGAAGCTGTTAAGAAGCCTCTTGGACCTAGACTTGGCGCTCCGGTATCGCTTGCCATGTGGTAGCAGAGAGAATAATCTATGACTAGGGTGGCTGGGGCCTTCCTCTGACACCGCCTGGTATAGAGGTCCTGGACGGCAGGAAGTTTGGCCCCAGTGATGTACTGGGTCGTACGCACTACCCTCTGTAGTGCCTTACGGTCGAAGGCCGAACAGTTGCCATATCAGGCAGTGATACAACCCGCCAGAACGCTCTCGAAGGCGCAGCTGTAAAACCTTTTGAGGATCTGAGGACCCATGCCAAATCTTTTCAGCCTCCTGAGAGGGAATAGGTTTTGTCATGCCATCTTCACGACTGTCTTGGTGTGCTTGGACCAATGGGGTATTGTGTGTAGGCCAGTAACAACAAATCTCTAAATAATCTATTTTAAATTTAGGCCCAGAACCACCAAAATGTCTAAAAAGGGGTGTGAATACTTTCCATATTTTCAAGCATACCGGTGGCTGCATCATGTTATGGGTATACTTGTAATCGTTAAGGACAGGGGAGTTTTTCAGGATAAAACATTTACAGAATGGAGCTATGCATAGGCAAAATCCTAGAAGAAAACCTCCAGTCTGCTTTCTAACAGATACTGGAAGATGAATTCCCCTTTCAGCAGGACAATAACCTAAAACACAAGTCTAAATCTACACAGGAGTTGCTTACCAAGACAGTGAATGTTCCTGAGTGGCCGAGTTACAGTTTTAACTTAAATCTGCTTGAAAATCTATGGCAAGACTTGAAAATGGTTATCTAGCAATGATCAACAACCAATTTGAAAGAGCTTGAAGAGAATAAAATGGGCAAATATTGTACAATCCAGGAGCCTGAACCAGAAAAACTCACAGCTGTAATCACTACCAAAGCTGATTCTAACATTGAATAAGGGGTAATAATATTTATTTAAATTAGATACTTCTGTATTTAATTTTAAATAAATCTGCAACAAATTCTAAAAAACATGTTTTCACTTTGTTATTATGGGGTATTGTGTGTAGATGGATGTAGGGGGGGGGGGGATCCATGAATTCAGGCTGTAACAACAAAATGTGGAATAAGTCAAGGGGTGTGAATACTTTGTGAAGGCTCTGTAAAGGCAGTGTGGTATGTTTCCGTGTGGCACCAACTACAACTATAGAGGGTTATTGTAAATTAAACTTCTCATAGATTAGACATCATAATATCTGTTTTGTTTTGTGCATAAACAAAGAAGCACATTTGACTGGCTTGATTAACGGATCAGCCATTAATGCAATGACTTAATTAAATTAAATAGAGTGAATTGTGTGACTGAAGCGTTCTATAGAAAACTACACATCAAATGTGAATGAATAAAAATCTGTGGAGCCGGGGGAGCTGTGCTGCCGGGGGAGCTGTGCTGCCGGGGGAGCTGTGCTGCCGGGGGAGCTGTGCTGCCGGGGGAGCTGTGCTGCCGGGGGAGCTGTGCTGCCGGGGGAGCTGTGCTGCCGGGGGAGCTGTGGAGCCGGGGGAGCTGTGGAGCCGGGGGAGCTGTGCTGCCGGGGGAGCTGTGCTGCCAGGGGAGCTGTGCTGCCAGGGGAGCTGTGGAGCCGGGGGAGCTGTGGAGCCGGGGGAGCTGTGCTGCCGGGGGAGCTGTGCTGCCGGGGGAGCTGTGCAGCCGGGGGAGCTGTGCTGCCGGGGGAGCTGTGCTGCCGGGGGAGCTGTGGAGCCGGGGGAGCTGTGCAGCCGGGGGAGCTGTGCAGCCGGGGGAGCTGTGCAGCCGGGGGAGCTGTGCAGCCGGGGGAGCTGTGCTGCCGGGGGAGCTGTGCAGCCGGGGGAGCTGTGCAGCCGGGGGAGCTGTGCAGCCGGGGGAGCTGTGCTGCCGGGGGAGCTGTGCTGCCGGGGGAGCTGTGGAGCCGGGGGAGCTGTGCTGCCGGGGGAGCTGTGCTGCCGGGGGAGCTGTGGAGCCGGGGGAGCTGTGCAGCCGGGGGAGCTGTGCAGCCGGGGGAGCTGTGCAGCCGGGGGAGCTGTGCTGCCGGGGGAGCTGTGCTGCCGGGGGAGCTGTGCTGCCGGGGGAGCTGTGGAGCCGGGGGAGCTGTGCTGCCGGGGGAGCTGTGGAGCCGGGGGAGCTGTGCTGCCGGGGGAGCTGTGCTGCCGGGGGAGCTGTGCTGCCGGGGGAGCTGTGGAGCCGGGGGAGCTGTGCTGCCGGGGGAGCTGTGCTGCCGGGGGAGCTGTGCTGCCGGGGGAGCTGTGCTGCCGGGGGAGCTGTGCTGCCGGGGGAGCTGTGGAGCCGGGGGAGCTGTGCAGCCGGGGGAGCTGTGCAGCCGGGGGAGCTGTGCAGCCGGGGGAGCTGTGCTGCCGGGGGAGCTGTGCTGCCGGGGGAGCTGTGGAGCCGGGGGAGCTGTGCAGCCGGGGGAGCTGTGCAGCCGGGGGAGCTGTGGAGCCGGGGGAGCTGTGCAGCCGGGGGAGCTGTGCTGCCGGGGGAGCTGTGGAGCCGGGGGAGCTGTGGAGCCGGGGGAGCTGTGCAGCCGGGGGAGCTGTGCTGCCGGGGGAGCTGTGGAGCCGGGGGAGCTGTGGAGCCGGGGGAGCTGTGCAGCCGGGGGAGCTGTGCAGCCGGGGGAGCTGTGCAGCCGGGAGAGCTGTGCAGCCGGGGGGGAGCTGTGCAGCCGGGTGTCCTCTTCTCCTGCACCTCCTTGTCAGCTCCTCATCTATAGACAAGCGCGCCCACTCCAGCTCCAACGCAGACACCTGGCACAAATATCATTCACTCTATATATCACATATTCATATTAAATTACTAATAATGAGTTTAAGCACAATCCTAAACATACAGTGCATTCGGAAAGTATTCAGACACCTTTACTTTTTCCACATTTTGTTATATTACAGCCATAATAAAAAAATGTGCCTCAATCTACACACAATACTCCATAATGACGAAGTGAAAACAGGTTTAGACATTTTTTCAAATGTATAAAAAAATTAAAATGATAAATGATTTACATAATTATTCAGACCCTTTGCTATGATGAGACTCGAAATTGAGCTCAGGTGCATCCTGTTTCCAATTGATTGGAGTCCACCTGTGGTAAATTTAATTAATTGGACATGATGTGGAAAGGCACACACCTGTCTATATAAAGGTCCCACAGTGGACAATGCATGTCAGAGCAAAAACCAAGCCATGCGGTCGAAAGAATTGTCTGTAGAGGCCCGAGACAAGATTGTGTTGAGGCACAGTTCTAGGGAAGGGCAACAAAAAATGGCTGCAGTATTAAAGGTCTCCAAGAACACATTGGCCTCCATCATTCTTAAATGGAAGAAGCTCTCAGAGCTGGCCGCTCAACCAAACGGAGCAAGCGGGGGAGAAGGGCCTTGGTCAGGGAGGTGACCAAGAACCTGATGGACTCTCTGACAGAGCTCCAGAGTTCCTCTGTGGAGTTGGGAGAAACTTCTAGCAGCAACACTCCACCAATCAGGCCTGGTAGAGTGGCCAGACGGAAACCACTCCTCAGTAAAAGGCACATGACAGCCCACTTGGAGTTTTCCCAAAAGGCCCCTAAAGACTCTCAGACCATGAGAAACAAGATTCTCTGGTCTGATGAAACCAAACTTGAATGATAAGTGTCACATCTGGAGGAAACCTGGCAACCTCCCTATGGCAAAGCATGGTGGTGGCAGCATCATGCATCATGCTGTGGGGATGTTTTTCAGTGGCAGGGACTGGGAGACTAGTCAGGATCGAGAGAAAGATGAACGGAGCAAAGTACAGAGAGACCCTTGATGAAAACCTGCTCCAACAGGACAACGACCCTAAGCAAACAGCCAAGACAACGCAGGAGTGGCTTCGGGACAAGTCTCTAAATGTCCTTGAGTGGCCCAGCCAGAGCCCGGACTTGAATCTCTGGAGAAACCTGAAAATAGATGTACAGCGACGCTCCCCATCCAACCTGACAGAGCTTGAGAGGATCTGCAGAGAAGAATGGGAGAAACACCCCAAATTCAGGTGTGCCAAGCTTGTAGCGTCATACCCAAGAACACTCAAGGCTGTAATCGCTGCCTCGAAAGGTACTTCAATAAAGTACTGAGTAAAGGGTCTGAATACTTATGTAAATGTGATATTTCATTTTCTTTAATTTGCAAAAATGTCAAAAAACAGTTTTTGCTTTGTTATTATGAGGTATTGTGTGTTGATGAGAAGAAAAAATAACGTAACAAAATGTTGAAAAAGTTTAATTCACATTAAGTTGCTTTCATCCCTGTGTAGTCATGGAAACTAATGTTTTTTGCTATTTTTATTTTTTTTACAGTTGTAAATTTTGAACTGAATGTCAGATAGGCAAAGTACAGTACACAGATAAATGAACGATAAATATTTATTTCTGTAGGCGATAGTATGTGCGTCAATGGGAGGGATTTCAAGAAGCACAAGACTTGCATTCAAGTAGATCTCTTTTTCTAGTGCTGCTTCCAGTAGGAAAACAGTGTTATTACTGTCTGTAGCCTAGTATTAGACAGACACAAACCAGGCCACATCAGCAAGTTAGATCAGAGTCCATGTCACCAGAGCTAAATTCAAAACTTATATGATTTTTCACTATGGACCGACCCTGATTTGTGATAATCTGTGGACGTAACATTAAAGTTGAAACAAATGCAGACCATTGTGAATAAGAAATTGCACGTCTTAAAATGATTTGTCAAGTCAGGAACGGAACTTTGATAATTTCCTGAATTGTGTTGGGATTGACCCACAGCGCTGCATCTCACAACGATCATGATGTCTGCTAGATATGTCCCTTTGGAATTCCCCATGATAGGGAATGTCCTCACTGCTCGAAAGACTCCTTTCTACTACCGCAAAATAACAGTTAACATGATTCACCTTAAAACAACGGAAGACTTGGTGATACCCTAAGATTTCAAATTGTACACAGAAGGAAGGAGTGTTGCCTTTGGGAAGTTCAGATCTCATGTCTCCTGTCAAGCCGCGTTTTCAGAAATGTTAATCCCCGCAACTGTAGATATTTAGATTTGGTCAATGGAGTCCTTTATACTGTGTTCTTGGTGAAGAACAAGAAGGAAAAAAAAGAACAGTGACACAACAATATGGCAAGAGCATCTGAAATGACTAGCTAAGACGATTATAACCACACACAGAACCCTGCTATGTCAAATACTCAAATAAATGGAGTATTATGCAATAGCTTTTGCTTGACAGATGTGTGTTTTACCTTAGGTCTCAATGCAATGTTAGGGTTCTCCCTGTCTGTAAGATACATTCATACCTGGCGTCTAGGTAGACCATTTGTCTTAGTCTCTCTAGTTGGTTTTACCACCCTGTAGCTGGCTCAATGGCCCGTGTTTTACCAAGTTGACACTACACCTCGTTATTTGTGACGTCCCTCTATAGGACACATTTACACCCATCTAGGTAGAGTATTTGTCTTCGTCTCTCATCTAGGTAGAGTATTTGTCTTCGTCTCTCATCTAGGTAGAGTATTTGTCTTCGTCTCTCATCTAGGTAGAGTATTTGTCTTCGTCTCTCATCTAGGTAGAGTATTTGTCTTCGTCTCTCATCTAGGTAGAGTATTTGTCTTCGTCTCTCATCTAGGTAGAGTATTTGTCTTCGTCTCTCATCTAGGTAGAGTATTTGTCTTCGTCTCTCATCTAGGTAGAGTATTTGTCTTCGTCTCTCATCTAGGTAGAGTATTTGTCTTCGTCTCTCATCTAGGTAGAGTATTTGTCTTCGTCTCTCATCTAGGTAGAGTATTTGTCTTCGTCTCTCATCTAGGTAGAGTATTTGTCTTCGTCTCTCATCTAGGTAGAGTATTTGTCTTCGTCTCTCATCTAGGTAGAGTATTTGTCTATGTATCTTGTCTCTCCCATAGATTTCTCTACATGTCCCTGTAGCTGGCTGTGGCTGTCCTCCAGCTCGGCCAGCGGGTGCTGCTCTCCTGTAACATGTTCTGCTGCAGGGAGTACTGGAGCTGGACACTGAAGTGACTATACACCAGAGTGCTGCTACGCAACTCCTCCTGCAGAGACAACAGCCGACGACGGAGTGGAGAGGGACAGGTGGTCACACACACAAAGTGATACAAACACACATGCACAAACAGTCAAAAGCACACACACACACACACAAGCATGGTAGTGGAGACTGTCAGACAGTCACAATGCTGTACAAGTAACAGGGAGGTACCTACATGTAGCACCGTAAAACACACACACCTCGTGGCTCTTGATGTCCAGCTGTCTCTGGTACTGATCCTTGGCCTCCATCTCTACAGGCCAGCGCTGTCTCTGGTACTGATCCTTGGCCTCCATCTCTACAGGCCAGCGTTGTCTCTGGTACCGATCCTTGGCCTCCATCTCTACAGGCCAGCGCTGTCTCTGATACCGATCCTTGTCCTCCATCTCTACAGGCCAGCGCTGTCTCTGGTACCGATCCTTGGCCTCCATCTCTACAGGCCAGCGCTGTCTCTGGTACCGATCCTTGGCCTCCATCTCTACAGGCCAGCGCTGTCTCTGGTACCGATCCTTGGCCTCCATCTCTACAGGCCAGCACTGTCTCTGGTACCGATCCTTGGCCTCCATCTCTACAGGCCAGCGCTGTCTCTGGTACCGATCCTTGGCCTCCATCTCTACAGGCCAGCGCTGTCTCTGGTACCGATCCTTGGCCTCCATCTCTACAGGCCAGCGCTGTCTCTGGTACCGATCCTTGGCCTCCATCTCTACAGGCCAGCGCTGTCTCTGGTACCGATCCTTGGCCTCCATCTCTACAGGCCAGCGCTGTCTCCAGCTGCTTCACTTGACACACAGAAACAAAATATGTTCATGTAATCAGAAACGCTCCTGTTATCTGCAATATGTTATGTATTTATGTCAAACATACATGTTATTGTAATTTCTCCTTGCCATATTGCACATCCTTGTATTGTATGCGATCCTTGATCCTTGATACCATTATCATACCGTAGGTAAGACATTTGATGAGGGAGAGAATGGGAGAAGGGCGATGGAAAGATGGGTGGGGAATAGGGAGACAGAACGATGAAGGGGAGAAGGGAGACGGAAAGATGAAGGGGAGAAGGGAGACGGAACGATGAAGGGGAGAAGGGAGACGGAACGATGAAGGGGAGAAGGGAATGAGACTCATTTGGAATGAGACTAACATGAGGTAAAATAAATAAATCATTAATCAGAAGACTATTGATCAGATATGAAAATATCTGAAAGGTTATATTGAGAAATTATAACCTTGTAATCTGAATACTTTCCTTGGTGCCCCAACTTCCTAGTTAATTACAGTTACATGATTATTCAATTTAATCGAGTAACTAATTACAGAGAATCTTTGATAAAAACGAAGTCTTCAGTTTAATGATAGTAAAGACACGACAGGAGACGGAACGATGTAGGGGAGAAGGAACGATGTAGGGAAGAAGGGAGACAGAACCATGTAGGGGAGAAGGGAGCCGGAAAGATGAAGGGGAGAAGGGAGACGAAAATATGTAGGGGAGAAGGGAGACAGAAAGATGTAGGGGAGAAGGGAGACGGAAAGATGTAGGGGAGAAGGGAGACAGAAAGATGTAGGGGAGAAGGGAGACGGAAAGATGTAGGGGAGAAGGGAGACAGAAAGATGTAGGGGAGAAGGGAGACAGAAAGATGTTGGGGAGAAGGGAGACAGAAAGATGTAGGGGAGAAGGGAGACAGAAAGATGTAGGGGAGAAGGGAGACAGAAAGATGTAGGGGAGAAGGGAGACAGAAAGATGTAGGGGAGAAGGGAGACAGAAAGATGTAGGGGAGAAGGGAGACAGAAAGATGTAGGGGAGAAGGGAGACAGAAAGATGTAGGGGAGAAGGGAGACAGAAAGATGTAGGGGAGAAGGGAGACAGAAAGATGTTGGGGAGAAGGGAGACAGAAAGATGTAGGGGAGAAGGGAGACAGAAAGATGTAGGGGAGAAGGGAGACAGAAAGATGTAGGGGAGAAGGGAGACAGAAAGATGTAGGGGAGAAGGGAGACGGAAAGATGTAGGGGAGAAGGGAGACAGAAAGATGTAGGGGAGAAGGGAGACGGAAAGATGTAGGGGAGAAGGGAGACAGAAAGATTAGAGCGGCAGGTAGCCTAGTGCAGGTATACCCCCAGGTATACTGCGCAATGCAGTCGGGGGTATGCCAAATAAAAATGTAATTCACATTTTTTTTAAATAAATAAATAATATATATAGTTTTTTAAATGTTTTTATTTTTTTCTTCACATTTTTAAACAGTCCATTTATATTTTCCAATGGGGCTATACACTTGGTTGAGGTTTTTTTCTTGCTTGTGTAGCCTCGTTTCACTGCCAAAAATAATATTAAAACATCTAGTGTTCAGCGAAATAACAACACAATGTCAAATACAGGTAGCCTAGTCAAATAATGAACATCTAATCACATTAACCGTTAGTCTCTCGCAGAAATTCCACTAACGGTCCTTATGTAGTCAAACGTAGCTTCTGCTCATTTCGTTTGCTCGAAAATGGATAAATGATTTTAAAAAGTACGGCCCGCATCCATAGAGACACATACCAACTCTACTGGTAGTACTGCTACTACCAGCAGTACTACACCTGCACTGACACTGACGGACACTGACGGCTGTGATTCTGATGTAGTCAAAGAGCTAATGCCCCCTTCCCTGGGAAAGCACCGAACAACAGACAGGGACGTTGGACCATCGAAGAGGCGCAAATATGATGACAACTACATTGATTTGGGGTTCACTTATATTGGGAGTAGTGCCCTTCCTCAGCCACATATGTCCAAAAGTACTATCTCACAACTAAATGAAACCTTCACTCGTGTGCAGACATTGAAAAACAAAACATGCCAATTTGAAAAATAAGCCACAGGAGTTTTTTGAGCGAGAATTAAGACAACTTTCGAGTAGTAAGACATGTATAAAAGCAGGTACCATTAATAAGAAGGGGCTAGAAGCGTCTTATATGGTGAGCTACCGAGTGGCTAGGACAGGCAAGCCCTATACTATTGTGGAGGACTTAATTATTCCTGCTACCGCGGATACGGCTGGGACAATGCTGGGGAAAGAGGCCCAAAAAACTATACAGACAATGCCTTCATCAAACAACACTGTTACACAAAGCATCAGTGGCAGGAGATATTTTGAAACAATTACTGATTTGCGTACAAGCCAGTGAATTCTATGCGTTACAGCTGGATGAGTCAACAGACGTGGCGGGCCTGGCACAGCTCCTGGTATATGACCGTTACGTTTATGGGGGGTCAATTAAGGAAGACATCCTCTTCTGCAAACCATTGGAAACCAGGACAACAGGAGAGGATATTTTTTAAGTACTGGACAGCTTTGTGACATCAAATGGACTTTGGTGGTCAAGATGTGCTGGTATCTGTACTGATGGCATGACAGGGAGACATAGCGGAGTGGTAACGTGCGTGTAAGCAGTTGCTCCCAACGCCAACGCCACTGCAGCATCTACCGAGAGGCTCTTGCTGCCAAAGGAATGCCTGACAGCTTGAAAGACATTTTGGACCCTACAGTGAAAATGTTTTTTTGTTAAAGCAATGCCCCTGAACTCTCGTGTATTTTCTGCACTATGCAATGATATGATGGGCAGCGACCATGTAACACTTTTATAACATACAGAAGTGCGATGGTTATCAAGGGGCAAAGTATTGACATATTTTTTAAAATTGAGAGATGAGCTTAAAGTTCTTTACTGACCATAATTTTCACTTGTATGACCGCTTGCATGATGACGAGATTCTCACACGACTGGGCTATTTGGGTGATGTTTTTTTCTCACCTGAATGATCTGAATCTAGGATTACAGTGACTCTCCGCAACTATATTCAATGTGCGGGACAAAATTGAGGATGTGATTAAGAAGTTAGAATTCTTCTCTGTCTGCATTAACAAGGACAACACACAGGTCTTTCCATCATTGTATGATTTTTTGTGTGCAAATTCAAGCTTGCAAACTCAAGCTTACAGACAATGTCAAATGTGATATAGCGAAGCACCTGAGTGAGTTGGTTGCGCAATTACACAGTTACTTTCCTGAAATTGATGACACAAACAACTGGATTCGTTATCCCTCTCATGCCCTGTCTCCAGTCAACTTACCGATATCTGAACAAGAGTGCCTCATAGAAATTGCAACAAGCGGTTCTGGGAAAACTGAAGACGCTGCTGCCAGATTTCTGGATTGGGCTGTGCTCAGAGTATCCTGCCTTGGCAAATCGCGCTGTTAAGACACTGATGCCCTTTGCAACCACGTACCTATGTGAGAGTGGATTCTCGGCCCTCACAAGCATGAAAACTAAATATAGGCACAGACTGTGTGTGGAAAATTATTTAAGACTGAGACTCTCCAATACAACCCAACATTGCAGAGTTATGAGCATCCTTTCAAGCACACCCTTCTCATTAACCTGTGGTGAGTTATTCACATTAGTATTATTTAGTCATTAAGGGTGGATTGATAATGGAATTTATATGTTTAAATTAATGATTACAATATTCCACCCTGAAACCATATAATTGTACGAAATTGATTATAGTCAGTAAAATTATAATTAATGATGTGTGTAGTTTTAGTCAGAATTAGAGTAAAACAATATATCTGTACAATATGTTGTTTATAGTATCTTAAACACAGACTGTCTGAGCAAAATTCGGTGCCGACCTGGTTAGGCTGGGAGATTTGGGAGAGGGCAGGGAGTACTTCTCATGGTCCCCCTAATCTTGGGGGAGGACAGGGAGTGCTTCTCACGGTCCCCCTAATCTTTGTCGGCTGGGTAGTGATACAGTATGTGCGTAGGATACCTGCTGTATGTGTGGAAGTATGTGTGCCGCTATGAAATGGACGTGTTTGTATAATGGACTTCAGAACGTTCCCGTGAATAAACTGTACTAACCTTTGCCTAGTCTTTGCCTAATTATTATTATACCCATGGTCTTACAAACCTCGGGATTGGTCAAAGCTATTGATTGATAGTTATTATCATTAGGATTGAAAATTCTCGTGACAATAACCAAGAGCACAGGCCAGTCTGAGTAGGCTGTGCAATTACAAGATCGCGGTCACGCAGCCTCTGTGTGACAGAGGAAAAATGGAGCAGTTTCGTGACAGGCATACTGAAAGGCATACAGCTAAAAAGTTTAATAAAATATTACCCATATTAGCAGAGCTACATTTTTTTTTCGTGCACATTTTATAACTTCTCATTAAACCATGTCAAGAACCGTTTTAAACTGATCCTGGGTCGGTAGTTATTGGTTGGATAACAAACAACGTTGTTCAGTCATGTTACCTAGTTAGCTAACAACCTGGTAACTTGACAGTAGGTCAAGGCACATCTAATTGGCCCAGGAAAAAAATAAAGGGCTCTGCTAATCATGAGATGTGCTTCAAAAGGTAGGATTCATGTAGGCCTAATGTAAGCCTAAACTATATAAAAAAAATCTATTTTTCTAGTGCTCCTTAAATTCTGTTTGGTGCCTAATGTTTTTAAAGTTGGGAAATGTTGGTATAGTGACAAAACTAAATAGAACAATACAACATTTTCAGAATTTCAGGGCAACGGTATGTGAAGAAGTTCAGGCCTCAACCTCGGCCTCCAAGCCCAGGATCTGAGCAGAGAAACCATTTAGCATCCCCACCTAGTGAACGTCAACGATCTTCACATTCATGCTTGTTCTCACTAAGTACCTTGGTCTTGGAGCTGCCTAGTTCAATCTGGGCCACCTCCAGGTCCCTAATGAGCTGTCTGTTCTCCAGGGAGTCGTTCTCTTGACGCAGGCAACCCAGCTTCTCCCTGAGGAGGGGGCAACCTCCATCTCCACAGCCCTGGATGAGGTAGACAGGTGAAAAACTTGCATACATTTAAGAGATGCCATCAGCGACAAAATGGCAATGCATATACAGTGCCTTGCGAAAGTATTCGGCCCCCTTGAACTTTGCGACCTTTTGCCACATTTCAGGCTTCAAACATAAAGATATAAAACTGTATTTTTTTGTGAAGAATCAACAACAAGTGGGACACAATCATGAAGTGGAACGACATTTATTGGATATTTCAAACTTTTTTAACAAATCAAAAACTGAAAGATTGGGCGGGCAAAATTATTCAGCCCCTTTACTTTCAGTGCAGCAAACTGTCTCCAGGAGTTCAGTGAGGATCTCTGAATGATCCAATGTTGACCTAAATGACTAATGATGATAAATACAATCCACCTGTGTGTAATCAAGTCTCCGTATAAATGCACCTGCACTGTGATAGTCTCAGAGGTCCGTTAAAAGCGCAGAGAGCATCATGAAGAACAACGAACACACCAGGCAGGTCCGAGATACTGTTGTGAAGAAGTTTAAAGCCGGATTTGGATACAAAAAGATTTCCCAAGCTTTAAACATCCCAAGGAGCACTGTGCAAGCAATAATATTGAAATGGAAGGAGTATCAGACCACTGCAAATCTACCAAGACCTGGCCGTCCCTCTAAACTTTCAGCTCATACAAGGAGAAGACTGATCAGAGATGCAGCCAAGAAGCCCATGATCACTCTGGATGAACTACAGAGATCTACAGCTGAGGTGGGAGACTCTGTCCATAGGACAACAATCTTGCACAAATCTGGCCTTTATGGAAGAGTGGCAAGAAGAAAGGCATTTCTTAAAGATATCCATTAAAAGTGTCGTTTAAAGTTTGCCACAAGCCACCTGGGAGACACACCAAACATGTGGAAGAAGGTGCTCTGGTCAGATGAAACCAAAATTGAACTTTTTGGCAACAATGCAAAACGTTATGTTTGGCGTAAAAGCAACACAGCTGAACACACCATCCCCACTGTCAAACATGGTGGTGGCAGCATCATGGTTTGGGCCTGCTTTTCTTCAGCAGGGACAGGGAAGATTGTTAAAATTGATGGGAAGATGGATGGAGCCAAATACAGGACCATTCTGGAAGAAAACCTGACCGCGTCTGCAAAAGACCTGAGACTGGAACGGAGATTTGTCTTCCAACAAGACAATGATCCAAAACATAAAGCAAAATCTACAATGGAATGGTTCAAAAATAAACATATCCAAGTGTTAGAATGGCCAAGTCAAAGTCCAGACCTGAATCCAATCGAGAATCTGTGGAAAGAACTGAAAACTGCTGTTCACAAATGCTCTCCATCCAACCTCACTGAGCTCGAGCTGTTTTGCAAGGAGGAATGGGACAAAATGTCAGTCTCTCGATGTGCAAAACTGATAGAGACATACTTTTCATACATATTTTTCAGTTTTTGATTTGTTAAAAAAGTTTGAAATATCCAATAAATGTCGTTCCACTTCATGATTGTGTCCCACTTGTTGTTGATTCTTCACAAAAAAATAGTTTTATATCTTTATGTTTGAAGCCTGAAATGTGGCAAAAGGTTGAAAAATTCAAGGGGGCCGAATACTTTCGAAAGGCACTGTAGTTGACAACATATCATGAGTCATATAGCCAAATAAATTCCCTTCAAAATGAGATTGATCTCAGACATTTGTTGAGAGAACAAACTTCTTACAGCAGCATTTTCATAAAGAAATACAATTACTTTGAAGGTAATTTAAGAGAGAAGAAACGCCATAAGGGGATAGTATCTACAGGTGAGACATTCAATTGTGTCCCAACATGCCACCATTTGAGTGCCAGATTCGACATACCTATATTTATATCACAAGTGGCTTCATCTGTTAGACATTTAATATACAGATTCCGTGGAACCGACTACTTGGACTATTCGATCAACTCTTGAATATGGATCAAGTGCATTAAACATGAGAGATAGGTGTGTTACACTCTGCTAAGAGCTAACACACATCTCCTGATTTACCTTAACACCCATTGAGACTTCGTGCTCCAGCCTCATGACTCCCACTGGACTCTGATCAACAAGGCACATTCTGATGGGAAGCAGGCTTTAGAGTGTGTTTATATGATAGATGTAGCTACTGTATATGAATGTGTGATTAAAGCCAGGATCACAGTATATAATGGAAAGCCTATTTATTTATGGTCAGATTGCCTCATGGTTTGCAATGGTGTATTACTCATAGCAAAAATTATTGTCAGACCATTCGTGTCACACATGAACCTGACTGCCAGGGACTTTATCAATATTTGAGTCCAAAGGGGAGAATAGATTAGAACAGGATTTACAGACTTGGCAGCCAGACCTTTATAGTCCGTTTTGAACTCCACCACTGGATTAAGACTCATAGAATGTCATGAAGGATTTCTTTGAACTTTGAATGCCCATTAATTATCTTCTTTGTCGATCTCTCCACTCTACTTTACTTTAAAAAATATATACATTTCACTAAAGGACTCATGAATGCATGAAGTGGCAGTTTATTATTGAAGGAAGTGAATATACGCTTCATGGGCATCTCCTTCCTCATTGGCGAGCAGGAGGCAAATTCCTCCTCTGGTGGTGGTGTAGACACTATGAACAAGAGGAAGTGGTGTTTAAAAAACACATTATAACAAATACTGATCATGCACAACACTAACTGCATGCTTTATGTCTCCCTCTGGATGGTCGGAAGGGGAGTGAGATCCACTTACATTTTTGTTGAGATATTTCTTTGGAAGCTTCGTGAATGAGATTAATAGGTGAAAGAAGAGTTTTGAAATTAGTTTTGAAAGAGTTGAAAGGACTGGTTGACAAAAAAGTAACAATTATTGGGCCTCTTCTTCCTTGTTGGGGAGTAGGAGGCAAGATGGTCCTCTGATGTAGTTGCAAAACCCGTGTAGAAGACTGACAACAGCAAATCCCACTGGGCACAGATGTCAGTTCAACATCTAGTTTTGATTTACATTTGGTTGAGTTGTCAACTAACGTCACTTCAACGTAAAAAAAAAAAAAAATCACCATGTCATTGGATTCAGATTAAAAGTTGGGTGAAAAAAAGACGAAATTCCCTGGTTCATGACTTGTTGTAAATCCTATCAGTTCATCGTGTAGATTTTTTAGTGTGTTGAGATGATGTGGAAGCGATGTTGATTATTAAACAATTTTTTTGCCCAGTGGGATGTCAGTAGGACTGAGTTTATATGATTGGCTATGGCAGTGAAAATGAACACTTCTTGAGCCTCTCCTTCCTCGTTGTGGAGTAGGTGGCGAGATGGTCCTCTGGTTGTGTTGCTAAATAACCAAAAGGACATTTCTACTGACGCTAGCTGTTTTCATGCCTAGACTTGGCAGAGTATACCCGGATTAAAAAGAATGGGTTCTTTGGCCTTTCCTTCCTCTGTGAGGAGCAGGAGGCCAGATCTTCCTCTTGTCGTTGTGCATTCTCTGGTGTTGGAGTAGTGCAGAATACTGCGAACAAAGAATGTGGCGTTAGAAAATGGATAACAGAAAACACTGATCATGCACAGTACTACCTGTATGCTTTTGAAAGCAAAGATAGTCATCTATTAGATACATACTACTATAGTCGACATCAGCAGGATCCTTGGTGGTCTCAAGGGGAGCGATATCCCCTTGGTTGACTTTCTTGCTCTGATGGTTCAAACGTGAGGAAAGAAGAATTTCAAAGAATGTCAAACAAGCTTAACATTTATTTTTTGATTGCAGTCAAAATACCAATACATTTACTGTCCAAGTTGATCTCAATGCCTTGCCCAAAATAATGAAGACTGGGTTTTACCTTTATGAGACTGATCTTTGGGAGCTTAGGAAATGAGAATGTCAAGCTCTTGACTTTGTTTGTTGGTTTGGTCACCAAAGATCTGTTGCACTCACGGTTGATCGGGTGGACAGATGGGGTTGAATCAGTGGGCAGTGGTGCTGTGTTGCTACAAAGCCTTCCATCAATGTTCTCTCCGGGGGGAGACATATCCATTTCACTGGCTGTCTCAACCACCTGTCTTGTGATCGTAAAGACATCTATGATCACACGGCAAATCATTGACAGAGGGTTGCAGCACCCTGGGCTAACTTCAGAACTCATCACCTGAGAGGGAGTGACTGGTCGGATGTTCTGACATGACCTGGCAACCTCAACCACTACAGATGGAGGGAGGAGGGCAGTGAGCAGCTGCTCCAAAAGGGTCTTTATAGATCTCTCGGTGATAGTATATGCTATCTCCAGCAAACCGTTCCTTGAGATCTCCCTTTGGAGTTCCCCTGTCATGCTGGACTTGGGCAGAGCAGATTCTGATTTTGACCTGCCAGACACAGATTGTGCTGTAAGTGTGCTGTTCACCATCAAAAGTTTTCGCAGCTGGTCGACTAACTTGTCAGTGTGAGGACGAAGAATACCAGAGGAGAGGAGGATGTCCAGGCTCTTCTCTGCTGACGCTGCATCCTCACGGCTGAGCACCATCCTCTCCATTAACTCAGACACAGACTTTTTTGCATAACTTACTCCCTCTGCGTCTGACCAAGTTGCAGGGCTCTTTCTGCCACTTTCAGCCACTCTTCTCTCTGAGGAGACAGGGCTGTCCAGTCCACCTCCCTGGTGGTGCAGACTCTGCTCTGGCGTTTCTGGGGTAGTGATAATGCTTCTACCCCTGTCACTTCCAGAAGTGGTCAAAGTAGCAACAGTCTTCTGGACATCGTCCATGCTGAAAGTGGTGCTGGTTGAAGAAGTTGTCCTGGAACAAACCTTAGACAAGCCTTCATCAACACGTTCTTCCTGCACCATACTTTCTGGTGTTAACTTTGATGGGACCTTGCCGTATAGTTCCACTGAATCCTCTGTATGAGGCATGGATCCAATGTGGAAGAGCATTCCCCCGATGGAGGGAAGTAGAGAATCCTCAGATTCCGACTGAAGAACTTCACTGACCTCTGTGATCTCCTCCCTAGCGGGTTCAGAAACTGTACTAGATCCAGCTTTCTCTGCTGCCTCTTGCTCTGTACCCTCGTCAGATGATGCTGGCAGTTCAACAACTAGCCTGTGCTCTTGTTGTGCACTCTCGCTGCTCTGTTTGATCCCCTTGGAGATACTCCTCATTTTTGCTGACAAAACACGAACAAAGCTGTTAAAACAACGTTTCAACGGTCTACTTCCTTCCTTGTTGCCATCCCTGTCTCCCTCTGCTGACGAGGTGATTAAAGGAACTCCTTGGCCCTCCACCGCTGCCAACCCATCTTTGCTATAGAGCTTGGCAGATCCCACTATAGTAAGTAATTGTGATCCCGAGCAGGTTTGTTGGAGAGCCCTGGACAGGCAGGCATTGATCTGCTGCACTACGGCCTTTACAATGGCTCTAGCTTGCCTGTCAGAGACACTCTGGAATAGCTGTTGCTCTAGCTGGTTAGCCGCCGAGTAGATGTCCTGCAACACTTCAATCACTCTATCATGGACGTCTGTGTATATCATATCCTGAGTGATACCAAAAAGCTCCTCCAGTGGGTCCATCAGGATTTGGAGGCTCACTTGTGTGCCTGAGCTGTGTGCAACCTGATCATGTGCCTCAGTGGAGGTAAGGGATCTGTAATAGAGAATGAAGGACACCGTTTGGAACATACAAAGAGTTTCATTCCACTCATGACTCCATTCTATGCACACAAAAATTACGATCTGTTTCTCTGAATTGCCTTGTGAAAGCCTAAGACCGTAAGATTGTATTTGATAATTTGTTGGCAATAGAAAAAGCTTTGAAATTATGCCCACCTGACCCAGATTGTGATTTATAATGAACCGTTCTTAGGATTGCGTAAACAACAACAGTAATTGTGTTCCAAACAAAACAACTACAAGTGTGCTTGGTCTAATTCTTCAAAGGCACAGATAAGAGATTTTAAAAGGGCACCTTATAGTTGAAGACTCTTGAGTCATAAAAGTGCATGGAAATTACTAAGGAACTGTGCACACTTTGGAGAGGTGTGTGGCCACTTGGAAACACCAGTTAGACTTCTCACTCGAACCCTTGTAAAAATAATTGTCTTATGTTGCACCAAGCCCAAATGTTTCAAGAATATTAGTATTATGTTAATGAATGTATCCAAAGTGTTATCCAAAGTTGCCGACAGTAAATTTAGAATGTGCATAATATCAACAGTGGAATGTTTGGATTCAGTCTTGTCAGGTGAACTGTTGTGTCCTCACCTTTAGTCTAATAATTTCCCCATAATCTCCAAATTGCTACCATGGTTATGCATATACTTTCCATATGTCTTCTGTTAGAAACATTTTCATTTAGCCCTATCCATATAGCCCAATTCCCATGAGTGTAAGGGGTTAAACAATGGATATATAGCATTTAGCAAAGAAACACCTCTTAAAGCTAAAGTATATTAATTCAAATTCTGAGAATAGTACTATTAATATTAAACAATTAATCATTTGCACACAAAGGTGAAAAATGTGTGAATATTGCATTTTGCAACAAAACTCTATCAGATAAGTGATGTCATAGACCACCGGTTTAGGACATTTTTTCAACTCTTACAAGAATGAGAATGGAATGAATAACATAGTCAAACGAAATGAACATACAATCTTGACTGGTACGGGGTGGGCGACCGTACACTACTGCAATACGTCTTCAAGCTTCCACTCCTCTCCGGAATTGGGCTGCTTTCAAAGCGAACTGTTCTCGAGAGAGAGCGACAATCCATAGTGTCCTTGTCCAGCACTCTGTCGTTCTCCTCCTGAAGAATACTGGAGAAGGAAATCCGGTTCAGGTTGATTGAAGATAAGTCGATATCTAGCACCTTGACCTCCACCTCATCACATGTATCCTCCCTCAGGGCCGCTTGGTACTGCAGTTGTTCTAAGCTCTCCCCTGAGTTGTTATCTGTGTTGACTGTAGATGTAAGGGACACTAGAGGAAAGGAGATCAAATGTCTGACACTTATCTTACACATTGGACATTGCTGGTGTTATCATAGTGATACAATAAAGTAATCAAGTAAAGATTAAACACTGACCTGAGTCAAAGCTTGGAATACATCCAAGTGAACACCCAACAGAGGACAAACCTAGGTTTCCCTGTATCGAGACAATTGTAAACCGTGTCAAATATACTAATATAGGCAATGCAGCATTCATAACATTTGATAGCACATTGAGTTCATGAAGTAGATGATGAAATGCAGCCGTTACACTGGGTAAAAGAGCAAGAGCTAATAACGTTTGACGAGAGTGCCCTTGGCTTTTGAAGGCATGTTGGTAGGTTATTTGTGAGAAATGGACCGACAGTAACAATAGATGATTGCTACCTTTAGTCTCTTTCTCTGACTTTCAGTTGCTTCCACTTGTTCACCATTTTCTTGTGTTTGACTGTCCATCACTTGATCCAAGGTGCTAAGCATCTCATTCTGTGAGCATAAAAATCTATTGATTAATAGCTTGCTAGGCTAAAGGTACTAGATAACCTATTGTAGATTAGATTGCTATCATGTTTTATGCTTTTAACTAGACCCAGCAGATTAGAAGACATTTATGCTCAATATTTCTTCAACAATTTCAATATGAATTTCTCACCGTGTGTTCCATTGCTCCAGGGAAGGACACATCTGTCATGGGCAGGACAGCAGGCTCAGGTGACGGGTCCCTGTAGGCAACAGCACGTCTGAGTTAACCATTGAGATTTGGTTGTTGAGTCTATTTAGTGGTCGTAAGTGGTTGTTGAGCACCTATATAGATCCATTTTAGATCTGTCAGTCTGTCTGCTTTAAAAATAGCTACCTGGACTTCTCAGGGGATGCCTCGGACTCCTCGGGACCAGTTCCCTCGATCTTCACAATGTAGTCAGACATTTTTAGGATGAAGTTGTCTGAAGATAAACATATATCTTATTCCCACAACTCAATTAAATTAATGTGTTTTCAGGTTTTAAAGGGGAAATCAGCAGTTGTTTCGCAAAAAGGCTGAGGGATGGGGCTGGAGACATGTAACCGCTCTCAAATTCTTAGACAGAGATATGGACTTACCGTCCATTATATCACAATTATAGTTGGAACCATGTTTTGAGGGTATATAGTGTTTGTTTACATTTACTTTGTTTAAACACATTGGAGTTAAACAAGCTTATATTTTGGAGTCTAATGGGATATGACAATTGAACTAAGCTCATGAGGCATTTAAACGTTTTTTTTCAAGAATCAAATGGGTACATATTAATACGTCCGGAAATGGATGTAGGGCCTAGCAACTGCTCTAACTTTGTTAATTCGTTTAGCTATATAACTTGTAAATAACAAAAGAAAATAAAGATGTACCTCAAAACCGTTATGTCGATGTGACTTACAAAGTTGAGATGAGACAGATGACAATTTTAGTTGAACAAGACTAGTGGCATCCAGTGAAAGTGATGAAATACATGTTGGTGACATATAGTGGTTTATGAGAGAATTACAGGAGGGGGCGTTTAACCCCAAACCACCCTGCAGCCTAGTCCCACCACCACGTAAACTAATAAGCATTATTTTTCTTTGACATCCTTATGGGTGTTAATCCTCAGTGCCCTGTTAGCAACACGTTAACCACGTTTATCAAACATATAGAAAACTCAGGCGTAAACAAGGTTAAAATTCCTTACTGAAGGGGCAGAGAAACATTTCCCTGCCTGTGACTCGTGTACGTTTAACATGACATAGAAACCTACGGCAGCATTTCCTTTCCTAGCCTCAGCCACAGGCTTCCGTCTCCTGAGTGAAGCCTGGAGCCGAGGCTGGCAACGCATTGACGGGTCATCTGCTAGACAAGTCGCAGTGGTCTACAATCAACATACATGTATGTACCTCGTGGATTAGTCTACATTCGCATCTGTGACAGACTTGACCTCACGAAGTCTGAGCGGGTGTCCTTTCCTAGCTGATGGTAGTTAGGCCTGAAACTGACTGACTCCTTGATGAAGAACTGACCCAAGAAGTCCTGTCACGCTCAAATTCAAGTGACGTATTTCTAGACCAGATTACGTCATAGGCGAAAGAAGAAAACAAAACACCCGACAATAGGCTACACTTATTATATAGTATACCATCTTGCCTTGTGTCTTGGGACATATGTCGCGTTCAAAACAACTCTGAACGCGAAAATCTCAGACTTCAGCCCGTTCACGACCAATGGGAACTTGAACATAACGAGCTCCACACTGGGAACAATCGGAATTCCAAGTCGGAAACTCTGACATCTTTCTAGATCACCAACCTGAAGATCACCGTCGTCATGATTTGACCTCACCCCCCCCGAGTTTCCAGTTGTCTCGAAACTGCCACTTCAGGGTGGACACATTCATATTTGGAATAAAACGTATACATATACCCTACCCTTGTATCATGTCAATGATGACCACGTGACCACAATGACACAGCTGAGATGTAAGCCAACTACTTGAGTGAAATCAAAAACACTAAGAATTATTACTTCTGGGTTAATGTTAACTAGCTGGTGACAATGTGTGACCTGAATTAATTCTCTACACTGTCTTACTTCATGGAAATGTAACATGCCATATATTTACTTCAAAAAACAATAACAAAAACAGCAAGATGACATACTGGAATCAAAACAAAAGTGCCAATGTGAAGAAAATAAATAAATAATGATATCAGTAGGCTTTTAGATATTTATTTTTCGGCTGAAGAAGCCTGCCCAAAGCCAGTAGAAAACAAAGATCCAGGGGTCTAACACTGGAACAACATACACACACAAGCATTTCACTACACCCGCAATAACATACGCTAAATGTGACCAATAAAGTTTGATACAGAAGAAAAGCTTAAAATAACTTTTTTTTAAATAAAGAGGTATCAACGTCAAGACCCAACTCCACTGCCTCAACGGGAAAATGGCATTTTCTGAGAATAACAAAACACATCCAACAGCAAGAGGCATTAACTGCTTGAACTCTTACAATGAAACAGGGGGGAAGAGGGATACATAGTGTCACGTTCTGACCTTTATTTTGTCTTTATTTAGTATGGTCAGGGCGTGAGTTGGGGTGGGGGGGGGATACCTAGTCAGTTGTACAACTGAATGCATTCAAATGAAATGTGTCTTCTGTATTGAACCTAACCCCTCAGAGGTGAAGGGAACTAAAAATAAAAAAATAAACACTTCATGAGATAAGTGGAAGATCATGTTTTCAGATGAACGAAGACATTTGTGACCCTGTAGCATAATGGACTAAACTGCAGATTTTTGAAAACAACCAGTCACAGAGGAATGACTAAATGAACGCTACATTTTCTTTAAAATGAACGTCAATGAAATACTGACACCACAGAAAATGTTCCAATGTTCCATCAATAACATGTTATATTCCAAATGTTGAGTACATCATGCATATAGTAAAGTTGCTGAGCATATCCTGAGTGGGTTCTAGGTGAGCTTGGCTGTACCAGCAGACGTCTGGCTAAGTGCACAGTTCTGAGTAAAAGGTGAAATAAATAACACCTGAAATAAAAAACTAAAAGGCCCGAGTCAGATGAAACCAAAATATTGTTGTGGTTTGTTGCTGATGCCAATCTTGCGGTCAAGTGATTGAAATACAAAAACAATTGTCTTTCGAGACTTATGTTGCATAGGCGGCTTTAAGAACTGAAATCAGTTTTATTTGTTTAAAGTAAAAAGGTCCATGAGATTTTTGCATTCAATGTTCGCACTGATCAAAGTCATAAAATATAACCGCACAGAGGGAAGAAAATTAAGGAACAAAGTCATTTTTAAGAGGTTCATAAATGTACTGTAGATATCTAAAAGTACAATGATTGCATATTTAAAAAAAATGCAGCAAAAATTTATATCTTCAGAACATAGAGTGGGGCAAAAAAGTATTTAGTCAGCCACCAATTGTGCAAGTTCTCCCACTTAAAAAGATGAGAGGCCTGTAATTTTCATCATAGGTACACTTAAACTATGACAGACAAAATGAGAGAAAAAAATCTGGAAAATCACATTGTAGTATTTTTTATGAATTTATTTGCAAATGATGGTGTGTGAACATCTTGTGAACACTTACAGAAAATGTTTGACCTCTGTCATTGCCAACAAAGGGAATATAACAAAGTATTGAGATAAACTTTTGTTAATGACCAAATACTTATTTTCCACCATAATTTGCAAATTAATTAATTAAAAATCCTACAATGTGATTTTCTGGATTTTTTTCCTCATTTTGTCTGTCATAGTTGAAGTGTACCTATGATGAAAATTACAGGCCTCTCTCATCTTTTTAAGTGGGAGAACTTGCACAATTGGTGGCTGACTAAATACTTTTTTGCCACACTGTATATTGTAGAACACAAGTAAAAACGTGGGTACATTACTCAACCTTTCAAATAAAACAAGGCCTAACGGTACCAGTTACCACATACACATGAAGTCAGTCACTAACGTTCTTTCACACAAGCTCAGCCCTCAAAGCAAATTCTAACAGTAATTAATAATGCATTAGAAAAAGTCTGAGTAAAATCTTGACATAGTGTGGATTTGGACTAGAACACAGTGAAATTAATACTATTCATAGTGAGATGATTTGCAGAACATTAAGCAGAGATTAGAGGTTACACGCTTTCAGCTGCCAAAGACAGAAAAGAGAAGCTTCGTATCTCTAAGTCATTTTATGAGCCTGGGTACAACGGGTTCAGGAGAATTGCTGAGAACAGGCTGAACTTGATACAGTATGTGCAATCAAATCCAAATCGTAAAAAAATGAACTCTCTCATTAGACACTCGAGGCATATCAATAAAAACGTAGAAAAGTAAAGATATATAATAATTCATAATAAACAATAATAATAAACGGTTTGCAGCAGCACAACATCATCTCTGTTGTTTGAGTCCCTCTCGAACATCAACTACTCGCAAACACTTTCAACATATCAGGTCAGGCGCAAAGACACTCAAACCCCATTCACACCCCCTACCTAGCCACTCTAAACCCCATTCACACCCCTACCTAGCCACTCTAAACCCCATTCAAACCCCCTACCTAGCCACTCTAAACCCCATTCACACCCCCTACCTAGCCACTCTAAACCCCATTCACACCCCCTACCTAGCCACTCTAAACCCCATTCACACCACCTACCTAGCCACTCTAAACCCCATTCACACCCCCTACCTAGCCACTCTAAACCCCATTCACACCCCCTACCTAGCCACTCTAAACCCCATTCACACCCCCTACCTAGCCACTCTAAACCCCATTCACACCCCCTACCTAGCCACTCTAAACCCCATTCACACCCCCTACCTAGCCACTCTAAACCCCATTCACACCCCCTACCTAGCCACTCTAAACCCCATTCACACCCCCTACCTAGCCACTCTAAACCCCATTCACACCCCCTACCTAGCCACTCTAAACCCCATTCACACCCCCTACCTAGCCACTCTAAACCCCATTCACACCCCCTACCTAGCCACTCTAAACCCCATTCACACCCCCTACCTAGCCACTCTAAACCCCATTCACACCCCCTACCTAGCCACTCTAAACCCCATTCACACCCCCTACCTAGCCACTCTAAACCCCATTCACACCCCCTACCTAGCCACTCTAAACCCCATTCACACCACCTACCTAGCCACTCTAAACCCCATTCACACCCCCTACCTAGCCACTCTAAACCCCATTCACACCCCCTACCTAGCCACTCTAAACCCCATTCACACCACCTACCTAGCCACTCTAAACCCCATTCACACCCCCTACCTAGCCACTCTAAACCCCATTCACACCCCCTACCTAGCCACTCTAAACCCCATTCACACCCCCTACCTAGCCACTCTAAACCCCATTCACACCCCCTACATAGCCACTCTAAACCCCATTCACACCACCTACCTAGCCACTCTAAACCCCATTCACACCCCCTACCTAGCCACTCTAAACCCCATTCACACCCCCTACCTAGCCACTCTAAACCCCATTCACACCCCCTACCTAGCCACTCTAAACCCCATTCACACCCCCTACCTAGCCACTCTAAACCCCATTCACACCACCTACCTAGCCACTCTAAACCCCATTCACACCCCCTACCTAGCCACTCTAAACCCCATTCACACCCCCTACCTAGCCACTCTAAACCCCATTCACACCCCCTACCTAGCCACTCTAAACCCCATTCACACCCCTACCTAGCCACTCTAAACCCCATTCACACCCCCTACATAGCCACTCTAAACCCCATTCACACCACCTACCTAGCCACTCTAAACCCCATTCACACACCCTACCTAGCCACTCTAAACCCCATTCACACCCCCTACCTAGCCACTCTAAACCCCATTCACACCCCCTACCTAGCCACTCTAAACCCCATTCACACCCCCTACCTAGCCACTCTAAACCCCATTCACACCCCCTACCTAGCCACTCTAAACCCCATTCACACCCCCTACATAGCCACTCTAAACCCCATTCACACCACCTACCTAGCCACTCTAAACCCCATTCACACCCCCTACCTAGCCACTCTAAACCCCATTCATTTTACATTCTGCCAAAGCTGATCTCTTAACCTCTTCAGTTTACAAAACCGAAACAGATCTGAAACACAAAAGACAAGTCACAGAAAGACCATATCACTGGAAACGCAAGCGCCGCTCCAGACTGGGCAACACGGGGAAGCCCGATCTCAGAAGAAGAGTGCAATTAAGCAGAGGGGGCGTGGTGTATGGCCAATATACCACGGCTTAGGGCTGTTCTTAGGCTGTTCATATACCACAAACCCCCGAGGTGCCTTATTGCTATTATAAACTGGTCACCAATGTAGTTAGAGCAGTAAAAATAAATGTGTCATACCTGTGGTATACGGTCTGATATACCACAGCTTTCAGCCAATCAGCATTCAGAACCACCCAGTTTATAATGCTTTTTAAACGCTGTGTAAACATGTTAAGCGCTACGTATGTGTAATAAACTACGTAAGCGCTACGACAAGTTTAGGAGGCAGTGACGCCCTCCCACTCCACCAGGTATTGAACCTTGCCGTCCAGGTTGACCCGGCGAGCTAGGATGCGGTACTTCTCCCCGCACTCCAGGCGGCCTGCCACCCCAAAGTAGCTACTGATTGAGCTCTTCAGGTGGGACAGCTGACCGCCGTGGCCCAGCCCGTGCACTATGTCCGTGGAGTGGAGCCCCGGCAGGGGGATGGGGGGCTCTGGGAGGTGGTGGGGGTCTGGCTGGTGAGGAGGGGGGATCTCAGGGTTGGGGGGCTGGAGGGGGGCCCGACGTGGCCGGCCCCGTCGCCTCTTCAGGGGGGGCTGGGCGATGGGCCAGTGGCGACCCGTGAACGTCTTACTGGAGCTACACAAGCTGGGGAGGAATAGGGAAGAGAAAGAGCAAGAGGCGAGAGAGAGAATTAGTGAGGTTGTGCACTGATGTTGGGCTATTAGGTCTGCCTTCCAATTCATCCCAAAGGTGTTCGATGTGGTTGAGGTCAGGGCTCCGTGCAGGGCAGTCAAGTTCTTCCACACCGATAGACAAATCATTACTGTATGGACCTCGCTTTGTGCACAGGGGCACCGACATGCTGAAACATGAAAGGGCCTTCCCAAAAACTGTTGTCAAAGTTGGAAGTACAGAATAGTCTAGAAAGTCACTATGGGGTAGGATTTCCCTTCACTGTAACTATGGAGCCTAGCCCGAACGATGAAAAAATAGGCCCAGACCATTATTCCTCCTCCACCAAACTTCATAGTTGGCAATATGCATTGGGGAAAGTAGTGTTATCCTGGCATCCGCCAAAACCAGATTTGTCCGTCGGACTGCCAGATGGTGAAGCTTGATTCATCACTCCTGAGAAGGCGTTTCCACTGCTCCAGATTCCAATGGTGCCGAGCTTACGCCACACCAACCGACGCTTGGCAACGCACATGGGGATCTTAGGCTTGTGTGAGGCTGCTCGGCCATGGAAACCCATTTCATGAAGTTCAAACAGTTATTGTGCTGGTGTTGCTTCAAGAGGCAGTACAGAACACGGAACTGAGGACAGACAATTTTTACACGCTTCAGCACATGGCGGTCCTGTTCTGGGAGCTTGTTTGGGCTACTACTTCGCAGCTGAGATGTTGCTGCTCCAAGACATTTCCACTTCACAATAACAGCACTTACAGTTGACCGGGGCATCTCTAGCAGGATAGAAATATGACAAACTGACTTGTTGGAAAGGTGGCATGCTATGATGGTGCCACGTTGAAAGTCACTGAGCTCTTCAGAACAGGCCATTCTACTGCCAATGTTTGTCTACGGCGATTACATGGCTGCATGCTGGATTTTATACACATGTCAGCAGCTGGCATGGCTGAAATAGCCAAATCAACTCATTTGAAGGGATGTCCACATACTTGGTGTACCATAATGCTATTGTAGAATGTACCTGGACTGTCTGGAGAGGCTAGTTGAGGTAGTTTCAGTGGTGCGGACGGCACTGATGGATTCCATCTCGGAGGTACTGGAGGAGGGAAGAGATCTGTCACTCCTGCTGCTGGGAGTAAAGAAGAACACTACCATTCAACAGTTTCACAAACTGAGCAACATTTTCACAAATTACATTTTTGGGGGATAGCTGACCTCCTTAAGGACTGGGTATCCAGAGGTGGTGGTGGCTTCATATCCTTCAGGGGGGATAAAGAGGTATTACACATCTCAATGGATGAACAACATACCTCTAAAAATGTTTTAACTTTGGGTAAAGGTGTTAACGTTGATCAATAGAAGTAGTATTAAACACACACACCTGGGCCAAGAGTTCACTGGAGCGACTTCGCTTGGCCAGAGTCGCCAGGGAGTGACCTCCCTGTTTCTTCATCTTCTTGGCCTTCTTCACCACGCCATTGGTTACTTCACTGGAACAACCAGATTCACACCGTCAAATTGAGTCATCATAGTTTACTGAAAAGGATAGTTATCTTTTCTGGTCCCTTATCTTACCAGTCAACTTCAGGCTAACCAAACCCAACCAAAAGTACAGAGATAAAAACCAAAACAGTCTGACCAGGATACAGTGTGGCAAAAAAGTATTTAGTCAGCCACCAATTGTGCAAGTTCTCCCACTTAAAAAGATGAGAGAGGCCTGTAATTTTCATCATAGGTACACTACTATGACAGACAAAATGAGAAACACAATCCAGAAAATCACATTGTAGGATTTCTTATGAATTTATTTGCAAATTATGGTGGAAAATAAGTATTTGGTCAATAACAAAAGTTTCTCAATACTTTGTTATATTCCTTTTGTTGGCAATGACAGAGGTCAAACGTTTTCTGTAAGTCTTCACAAGGTTTTCACACACTGTTGCTGGTATTTTGGCCCATTCCTCCATGCAGATCTCCTCTAGAGCAGTGATGTTTTGGGGCTGTTGCTGGGCAACACAGACTTTCAACTCCCTCCAAAGATTTTCTATGGGGTTGAGATCTGGAGACTGGCTAGGCCACTCCAGGACCTTGAAATGCTTCTTACGAAGCCACTACTTCGTTGCCCGGGCGGTGTGTTTGGGATCATTGTCATGCTGAAAGACCCAGCCACGTTTCATCTTCAATGCCCTTGCTGATGGTTTTCACTCAAAATCTCACGATACATGGCCCCATTCATTCTTTCCTCATTGGTCCCTTTGCAGAAAAACAGCCCCAAAGCATGATGTTTCCACCCACATGCTTCACAGTAGGTATGGTGTTCTTTGGATGCAACTCAGCATTCTTTGTCCTCCAAACACGACGAGTTGAGTTTTTACCAAAAAGTTCTATTTTGGTTTCATCTGACCATATGACATTCTCCCAATCTTCTTCTGGATCATCCAAATGCTCTCTAGCAAACTTCAAACGGGTCTGGACATGTACTGGCTTAAGCAGGGGGACACGTCTGGCACGGCAGGATTTGAGTCCCTGGCGGCGTAGTGTGTTACTGATGGTAGGCTTTGTTACTTTGGTCCCAGCTCTGTGCAGGTCATTCACTAGGTCCCCCCGTGTGGTTCTGGGATTTCTGCTCACCGTTCTTGTGATCATTTTGACCCCACGGGTTGAGATCTTACGTGGAGCCCCAGATCGTGGGAGATTATCAGTGGTCTTGTATGTCTTCCATTTCCTAATAATTGCTCCCACAGTTGATTTCTTCAAACCTGATTCAGTCTTCCCAGCCTGGTGCAGGTCTACAATTTTGTTTCTGGTGTCCTTTGACAGCTCTTTGGTCTTGGCCATAGTGGAGTTTGGAGTGTGATTGTTTGAGGTTGTGGACAGGTGTCTTTTACACTGATAACAAGTTCAAACAGGTGCCATTAATACAGGTAACGAGTGGAGGACAGAGGAGCCTCTTAAAGAAGAAGTTACAGGTCTGTGAGAGCCAGAAATCTTGCTTGTTTGTAGGTGACCAAATACTTATTTTCCACCATTTGCAAATAAATTCATTAAAAATCCTACAATGTGATTTTCTGGATTTTTTTCTTCTAATTTAGTCTGTCATAGTTGAAGTGTGATGAAAATTACAGGCCTCTCATCTTTTTAAGTGGGAGACCTTGCACAATGGCTGACTAAATACTAAATGATGGCTGACTAAATACTTTTTTGCCCCACTGTTTTTAGCATGCAAAAAAAAATGTGTTTTTAAATTAGTATGTTTTTTCATGAGCTTCTCATAACATAATTTAGTAGAAACTTGAGATCCACCTTGTGTTGGTAAGAGGCTTGATAGCCTTCCTGCCTTTGATCTTGATCTCGTTGGAGGCCCTCTCTGGCTCCCCTCTGTTGGCCAGCAGGTCAGAGCTCTGGGGACCCGGAGGAAAACGGATCCTCAGCCCAAAGAGGTGCTTCTTCTTCTTGATCTCCTTCCCTGACATGAACCTAAGAGAGATGGACAAATGAGGGTGGATTTGTATGCTAACATTACAGAAATCATAAGGTCAGAGAGAGTTACTCACATGCTGTGATTGCTATTCAGTGCTTCCAAAATACTTTCATATCGGTCCGACTGAGGAGTGGCTGAAAGCTGGATTTGGAAAAATGAAAAAGTCAGATTTATTTAGTGTTAAAATGTCATATACTGCTGTATCAAATAAAATAAACTCAACAAAAATATAAAAACGCAACATGTAAAGTGTTGGTCCCATGTTTCATGAGGTGAAATAAAAGATACCAGAAATGTTCCAGATGCAAAAAAAAGCTTATTTCTCTAAAATGTTGTGCAGAAATGTGATTACATCACTGTTAATGACCATTTCTCCTTTCCAAGATAATCCATCAACCTGACTGGTGTGGTATATCAAGAAGATGATTAAACGGCATGATCATTACACAGGTGCACCTTGTGCTGCGGACAATAAAATGACACTCAAATGTTCAGTTGTGTCACACAACACAATGCCACAGATGTCTCAAGTTGAGGGAGGGTGCAATTGACATGCCGACTGCAGGAATGTCCACCAGAGCTGTTGCCAGAGAACTAAATGTTAATTTCTCTACCATAAGCTGCCTCCAACGTAATTTTAGAGAACTTGGCAGATTGTCCAACTGGCCTTACAATCGCAGACCATGTGTAACTCCGCCAGCCCATGATCTCCACATCGTCTGAGACAAGCCACCCGGACAGCTGATGAAACTGAGTAGTATTTCTGTTTGTAATAAAGCCCTTTTGTGGGAAAAAAAAGAACTGATTCTGATTGCCTGGGTCTGGCTCCCCATTTATTTATTTTGGTTTTCCATTAAAACGATAAGAAAAAGTCCGAAATTTAAATTTAAAAAGTGTAAAGAGGCTGTTGAGCTGCTACCAGCAATATTTCTCTCTCTCGGAGGACCTGAGCCCTAGGACCATGCCCCAGGACTACCTGACATGATGACTCCTTGCTGTCCCCAGTCCACCTGGCTGTGCTGCTGCTCCAGTTTCAACTGTTCTGCCTTATTATTATTCGACCATGCTGGTCATTTATGAACATTTGAACATCTTGGCCATGTTCTGTTATAATCTCCACCCGGCACAGCCAGAAGAGGACTGGCCACCCCACATAGCCTGGTTCCTCTCTAGGTTTCTTCCTAGGTTTTGGCCTTTCTAGGGAGTTTTTCCTAGCCACCGTGCTTCTACACCTGCATTGCTTGCTGTTTGGGGTTTTAGGCTGGGTTTATGTACAGCACTTTGAGATATCAGCTGATGTACGAAGGGCTATATAAATAAATTTGATTTGATTTGACTCTGTTGCAAGGGAAGTGACACAATTTACCTAAAATAAATTCACGTTCGCAGGCAATATTAACTAAATATGCAGGTTTAAAAATATACACTTGTGTATTGATTTTAAGAAAGGCATGGATGTTTATGGTTATGTACACGTTGGACCAACTAGTCCTTTTTCGCGAATACGCACCGCATCGATTATATGCAACGCAGGACACGCTAGATAAACTAGTAATATCATCAATTTTATAAGATAAGTTTAATGCTAGCTAGTAACTTACCTTGGCTTCTTACTGCATTTGCGTAACAGGCAGGCTCCTCGTGGAGTGTAATGAGAGGCAGGTGGTTAGAGCGTTGGACTAGTTAACTGTTAGGTTGCAAGATTGAATCCCCGAGCTGACAAGGTTGAACAAGGCAGTTAACCCACTGTTCCTAGGCTGTCATTGAAAATAAGATTGTGTTCTTAACTGACTTGCCTAGTGAAATAAAGGTGTTAAAAAAAAATATATATATATATTTTTTTTATCAGCCAAATCTGTGTCCAAAAATACCGATTTCCGATTGTTATGAACTTGAACTTGGCCCAAATTAATCGGCCATTCCGATTAATCGGTCAACCTCTACAACAGGCGTTTGACTGCTACGCCATCTTGGATATTTTGCCTGGGGAAAGTTGTGTAATTTAAATTAAAACCAGAGAGCAAGAGGCAAAATTTGGGCTACTTTAGTGAATTTGTGAGCCGTACAAGATATTGCGAGATACAGATTACCAAGATATATGCACGCTGTTCTGCCTGCCCCTTCCTCTTTCTCCCTCATGCTGTTCTGCCTGCCCCTTCTTCTTTCTCCCTCATGCTGTTCTGCCTGCCCCTTCCTCTCGCTCCCTCACGCTGTTCTGCCTGCCCCTTCCTCTCGCTCCCTCATGCTGTTCTGCCTGCCCCTTCCTCTCGCTCCCTCACGCTGTTCTGCCTGCCCCTTTCTCTCGCTCCCTCGCGCTGTTCTGCCTGCCCCTTCCTCTCGCTCCCTCACGCTGTTCTGCCTGCCCCTTCCTCTCTCTCCCTCATGCTGTTCTGCCTGCCCCTTCCTCTCGCTCCCTCATGCTGTTCTGCCTGCCCCTTCCTCTCTCTCCCTCACGCTGTTCTGCCTGCCCCTTCCTCTCTCTCCCTCGCGCTGTTCTGCCTGCCCCTTCCTCTCGCTCCCTCGCGCTGTTCTGCCTGCCCCCTCTTCTCTAGTGATGCGAGTGTGATCAATCTTTGGTCTGTTGCATGTGGAATATTACAGCCTATTCATTGATGATAGGCCCTGCTTTACTGAAGTGCGACATTATAAGCCAAGAACTTGCGAGATACAGCTTTTGATTGCTGATAGATAGGCCTAGTGCATGGTTCTGACTGTCTGCCTGGTGGCCGACCTGCCTATACTGTGCCCCTTCCCTCTCACTCCGTCCCTCGGTATGAAAATGCAGGTGTTTGTGTTCTCGGGAGTACGGCAACTAATCCGTCTCCTCCGATCCAAAAACACTTAATCTTAGGAGTTGATTCCGGTGTCTTGATACTCAGAAATGGGATTCGACACCGGAATCCGACTCCCCACCATTACGTCATTAACAATTGGAAAGGGGAAAGCATTTAACCCAACCCCTCTGAATCAGAGAGGTGCGGGGGGCTGCCTTAAAAACCTGTTGACGGGTGGGGTTCCCTTTTGGGAACGACCCCTCCCACGTTCAGCTGGAACGTGGCGCATGGAACGCAAAAATATTCTTAGAAATATTTAACCTCCACACATTAACAAGTCCAATACCTCAAATGAAAGATAAACAGCTTGTTCATCTACCCAGCATGTCAGATTTTTTAAATGTTTTACGGCGAAAACACACCACATATTTATATTAGACCACCACCGAAACGAAGACAAGAGGCAGCCATTTTGTCCCAGAAAATATAAAATTATAAAAGCAGGATTAAAAAATAAATCATTCACTAACCTTCTGAAAATCTTCATCAGATAACAGTAATAGGACATGTTACACAGTACTTTTTTTTTTTTTTCAATAATATGCCATTTATATCCATAAATGTCCATTTACATTGAATTCATGTTCAGAAAATACTGAAAAATGTCTGGAGAAAATATAGATAGCGCCACAAGATAACGTAAATAGACATCATAAACTTTGACTAAATATACATGTTCTACATATAGTTAGAAAGATACACTGCTTCTTAATGCAATCGCTTTGTTACATTTCTTTTTAACGTTACAGAAATCGCTCATTATTCAATATTCTGAGACGGCGCTCAGACATAAGCAATATTTCTCCGCTATGTTGGAGTCAACAGAAACACACAATTTCAGCATAAATATTCCCTTACCTTTGATGGTCTTCGTTCAGAATGTACTGGAAGGGTTCATACTTACCTAAAACATTGTTTGGTTTCAAGTCTTGTGTCTTTGTATTAGCATCTGCTAACAATATCAGCTGAAATGCACCCAAAATTTCCTCTGGTCCCGAAAAGTTGCGCATCAAAACTTAAAAATTACATATTATATGTCGACTAAACAGGTCAAACTAAGTGCAGAATCAAGCTTTAGGATGTTCTAAACGTACAAAACAAATTTCAATTCAACCGGTCATTGTTAGTTCTCCTCCGGAGTGCTGGAACAAAGGAATGAATGTGACCAATTAGCGCCCTAACGCACAGGTATTTTCTCGCGACACGCACTCAATTCACTCCCATAGGGCCAAAACTCGCGGGATTTGAACGATTAAACACTCTACTGAATGAGGACATCTAGTGGAAGACATAGAAAGTGTCCCCAGATCCATAGCTGGTTGGGAAGGGTGGGAGCGATCACGTCAAAGTTGCCCCAACTTTCATGATCCCAAAACTAGTTTGGAAGAATGCCTGCCCTGTGAGTTCTGCTATACTTACAGACATAATTCCAACGGTTTTAGAAGCTTTAGAGTGTTTTCTATCCAATAATAATTATTATATGCATATATTAGCAATTTTGGACAGATTTTTTTTCAGTTTACTATGGGCACGCAATTCCTCCAAAGGGGGCAGTATTCTGCCTAGCCCTAACAGGGCGAAAAAGGACTAGTTGGTCCAACGTCTACATAACCATAAACATCCAGGCCTTTCTTAAAATCAATACACAAGTGTATATTTTTAAACCTGCATATTTAGTTAATATTGCCTGCGAACATGAATTTATTTTAGGTAAATTGTGTCACTTCCCTTGCAACAGAGTCAGGGTATATGTAGCAATTTGGGTCACCTGGCTCGTTGCGAACTGTGTGAAGACTATTTCTTCCTTACAAAGACAGCCAACTCCGCCAAACGGGGGATGATTTAACAAAAGCGCATTTGCGAAAAAAGCACAATCGTTACACGACTGTACCTAACCATAAACATCAATGCCTTTCTTAAAATCAATACACAGAAGTATATCATTTTAAACCTGCATATTTAGCTAAAAGAAATCCAGGTTAGCAGGCAATATTAACCAGGTGAAATTGAATCACTTCTCTTGCGTTCATTGCACGCAGTCAGTGTATATGCAACAGTTTGGGCCGCCTGGCTCGTTGCGAACTAATTTGGAAGAATTTTACATAATTATGACACAACACTGAAGGTTGTACAATGTAACAGCAATATTTAGACTTAGGGATGCCACCCGTTAGATAAAATACAGAACGGTTCCGTATTTCACTGAATAAACGTTTAGTTTTCGAAATGATAGTTTCTGGATTCGACCATATTAATGATCAAAGGCTCGTATTTCTGTGTGTTATTATGGTATAATTAAGTCTATGATTTGATATTTGATAGAGCAGTCTGACTGAGCGGTGGTAGGCGGCAGCAGCAGGCTCGTAAGCATTCATTCAAACAGCACTTTTGTGCGTTTTGCCAGCAGCTCTTCGCTCTGCTTCAAGCATTGAGCTGTTTATGACTTCAAGCCTATCAAATCCCGAGACTAGGCTGGTGTAACCGATATGAAATGGCTAGCTAGTTAGCGGGGTGCGTGCTAATAGCGTTTCAAACGTCACTCGCTCTGAGACTTGGAGTAGTTGTTCCCCTTGCTCTGCAAGGGCTGCAGATTTTGTGGAGCGATGCTTCTAGGGTGGCTGTTGATGTGTTCCTGGTTCGAGTCCAGGTAGGGGCGAGGAGAGGGACGGAAGCTATACTGTTACACTGGCAATACTAAAGTGCCTATAAGAACATCCAATAGTCAAAGGTATATGAAATACAAATGCTATAGAGAGAAATAGTCCTATAAATACAATATTAACTACAACCTAAAACCTCTTACCTTGGAATATTGAAGTCTCATGTTAAAAGGAACCACCAGCTTTCATATGTTCTCATGTTCTGAGCAAGGAACTTAAACGTTAGCTTTCTTACATGGCACATATTGCACTTTTACTTTCTTCTCAAACACTTCGTTTTTGCATTATTTAAACTAAATTTAACATGTTTTTGTAACAATTTTTCATGTTTCATTATTTATTTGAGGCTAAATTGATTTTATTGATGTATTATATTAAGTTAGAATAAGTGTTAATTCAGTATTGTTGTAATTGTCATTATTACAAATAAAAATAAACATTTTTAAATTGGCAACTGCTTTTTTTGGTCCTCCAATAATCGGTATCGGCATTGAAAAATCATAATCGGTCGACCTCTAGTCTGTTGTCTTGTCCCGTCCCATGTATATATATCTTTTTTTCTTGATTTCTTCAAATATATTTAATTTTTTACATCTCAATTTCCATCTACGAAATGAAAATACTCTCCTGCAACCCGCCTCACCCAATGTGGTACGGATCTGCCACTCTGCACAGCGCGATATCAACCCAGAGCATATCGGACTGCTTTTTCTCTACCACATCTCAGGATTTCTACCGCAAGCTCTGAACCTTTGCACCGGCTCATTGCAGCTAGCTAGCTGCTATCCGAGTGGCTACTCCTGGCTAACGCCTCTGTCCCGAAGCAAGCACCAGTTAGCCTGGAGCTAGCCTGGAGCTCGGCCCATCTCCTGGCTAGCCGAAGAGGTCCATCAGCCAATTCTTGTGCTTCAAGACATATTTTGCCATTGGCCTGAACCCTTTTACTGCCGACACAGAGCCCAGCCGATCCATCACGACTGTTCTGCCAACATAACCGTCCCAGGGGGTTTCAACAAAATCTGGATCTCTATAAAAATCAGCTGGGCTAAATCTGGACCCTCTTTTTAAAATGGTCAGCCGAAATTGTTGCAACCCCTATTACTAGCCTATTCAACCTCTTTCGTGACGTCTGAGATCCCCAAAGATCGGAAAGCTGCCGCGGTCATCGCCCTCTTTAAAGGGGGAAACACTCTAGCCTCAAACTGTTATAGACCAAAATCTATCCTACCCTGCCTTCCTAAAGTCTTCGAAAGCCAAGTTAAACAGATCACCGACCATTTCGAATCCCACCGCACCTTCTCCACTATGCAATCTGGCCCTTCTTTGGGCACTGTAATAACAAACCTCCAAACGAGCTTCAATGCCATACAACACTCCTTCTGTGGCCTCCAACTGCTTTTAAATGCAAGTAAAACTAAGTGCATGCACTTCAACCGATTGCTGCCTGCAACCTCCCGTTCGACTAGCATCACTACTCTGGACGATGCTGACTTACAATATGTGGACAACTACAAATACCTAGGTGTCTGGTTAGACTGTAAACTCTCCTTCCAGGCTCACATTAAGCATCTCCAATCCAAAATTAAATCCAGAATTGGCTTCCTATTTCGCAACAAAGCATCCTTCACTCATGCTGCCAAAAATACCCTCGTAAAACTGACTATCCTACTGGTCCTTGACTTCGGTGATGTCATTTACAAAATAGCCTTCAACACTCTACTCAACAAATTGGATGTAGTCTATCACAGTGGCATCCGTTTTGTCACCAAAGCCCCATATACTACCCACCACTGCGACCTGTATGCTCTTGTTGGCTGTATGCTCTCACTACACATTCGTCGCCAAACCCACTGGCTCCAGGGCATCTATAAGTCTATGCTAGGTAAAGCCCAGCCTTATCTCAGCTCACTGGTCACCATAGCAACACCCACCCGAAGCATTTGCTCCAGCAGGTATATTTCACTGGTCACCCCCAAAGCCAACACTTCCTTCGGCCGCCTTTCCTTCCAGTTCTCTGCTGCCAATGACTGGAACGAATTGCAAAAATCACTGAAGCTGGAGTCTTATATATCCATTTTTATCTTTAAGCATCAGCTGTCAGAACAGCTTACACAGCCAATCTGTAAACAGCACACCCAACTACCTCATCCCCATATTGTTACTTATCCTCTTGCTCTTTTGCACCTCAGTATCTCTACTTGCACATCATCATCTGTACATCACTCCAGTGTTAATGCTAAATTGTAATTGTTTTGCCTCTATGGCCTATTTATTGCCTTACCTACCTATTCTTCTACATTTGCACGCACTGTACATAGATTTTTCTACTGTGTTATTGACTGTACGTTTGTTTATGTGTAACTCTGTGTTGTTTTTGTCGCACAACTTTGCTTTATCTTGTCCAGGTCGCAGTTGTAAATGAGAACTTGTTCTCAACTAGCTTACCTGGTTAAATAAAGGTGAAATAAATAAAACAAAAGGTCTTTATAGCCTATCATCTAGTTATGCTATAACACAGAAAATAATATGTTTGTGATAACGGCACTGTGATAATTTTTTAGGGGGGGAAATTATTTTTTTTCTTGACGTCAAGGATCACAATTTTGTTTAAACGTTTTAACGTTTAAACATTCACACCCCTATTCCCAACTGTGTCGAGCTTCGTCCTACCTCCCCGAGCTGCATTTGCTCCCAGTTGTCGTTGATGTAAGTCATCAGCTCCAGCTCAGAATCAAAGTACTTCTTCTTGTGAATCACACTCATGTTGTAGAGGCTCAGGTGTGCAACGTCCACCCTATTGGACAGAAACAAGGAAGGAAGCACAGAACAGCCACAAGTCAATGATTCAGTATGGGGATTGACGTGGAATAGAATAGCTTCATTTTGCCTAGAGGGAACTATGATAGACTGCTACCCCAGTTTCATCAAATAAATAAACACACACACACACACACACACACTGTTAAACTGATTCAGTGTCATTGGGGTATCTTGTTTGCTTCAACAGGTGGAAACAATAGATCAACAGCTCGAGTGAATAACATCAATCCGTCTCGTACACCAATCAATTCGACACAAGTTTCTCTCACCATCTAAGAGGCAGTCGTTTGAGGTACTCTGGTTCACTACTGCAAACTGAGCAAATAAATAGATAGAACCTGGTGAGAAAGAAGCACAGGAGTAGATTTATTTTCTTGCATGCCATAGGTAGTCACTCGGCACATGTTTCCTGAGAGATGACTTATCATACGAGGCTTGTTTAGTACCTGTCTCCATAGAGCATGGGCGTCTTAAAACACTGGATACATGCCTCGTGGAACCACTGCTTACACCTGTTGCACTGCAGCATCTTCAGGTACCAGCTAAAGGAGAGAGGGGTTAAAACAGTGTGTGTGTGTGTGTGTGTGTGTGTGTGTGTGACTCACTCTCCAGGCCCTCCACAGTAGCAGTAACATTGCTGGATGTTGGTCTTGTGGCCCTGGTCCCACGCCAGGTCCTCTAGGGAATAAGGTAGAGACTGCTTCAGCTCCTGCAGGGCTTTGGGACCCTTCTGTCAGAGAACACATACACCGGACTGTGAGCTCAATTTGGTTGGAGCGTTCCCTTACTATTACTACAACCTTTTCACACAGTGGTTCTGTAATATGAATATTATGTGTGTGTTCACTTTCCAGTGTTTGCATATTGCATTATTCTGTATTGTATTACAAACTGGGTGGTTCAAGCCCTGAATGCTGTTGTCTGAAAACAGCAGTACATCAGACTGTATACCACGGGTATGACAAAACATGTATTTTTACTGCTCTAATTACATCGGTATACAGTTAATAATAGCAATAAGGCACCTCAGGTATTTGTGGTATATGGCTAATATACCACGGCTAAGTGCTTTATCCAGGCACTCAGCGTTGAGTCGTGCAGAGAACAGCCCTTAGCCGTGGTATATTGGCCATATACCACACCCCCTCGGACCTTATTGCTTAATTAGTGCATTTATTTTTGTGTACCTTGCATGCTGAACTCACTAAAGAGTAAATGGACAATATACACAGACAAAACATTAGGAACACTGTCCTAATATTGCGTTGCACCCCCTTCTTTTGCCCTAAGAACAGCCTCAATTTGTCGGGGAATGGACTCTACAAGGTGTCGAAATCATTCCACAGGGATGCTGGCCCACGTTGACTCCAATGCATTCCACAGTTGTGTCAAGTTGGCTGGATGTCCTTTGGGTGGCGGACCATTCTTGATACACATGGGAAACTGTTGAGTGAAAAACCCAGCAGCGTTGCAGTTCTTGACAAACCGGTGGACCTGGCACCTACAACCACACCCCATTCAAAGGAACTTAAATATTTTGTCTTACCCATTCACCCTTTGAATGGCACACACACACAATCCATGTCTCAAGGCTTAAAAATCCTTCTTTAACCTGTCTCCGCCCCTTCATCTACACTGATTAAAGTGTATTTAACAAGTGACATCAATAAGGGATCAAAGCTTTCACCTGGTCAGTCTGTCATGGAAAGAGCGGGTGTTCCTAATGTTTTGTACACTCAGTGTTAGTAATAATATAGTATCGTAAGTACCTCTGTTGTGGCTAACACACACTCCCTACAGAGCCACTTCTCATCGGTGTCGATCAGGCTGGAGTCGATGATGGGTGAGTGGCAGAGCTGGTGGTATCCTGAAAGGTAAAGACGGGTCACAGTTAAGAGAGAATTACTATTGTATCAATACATTTTTCCCAGAGGTGGGACCTCTAATGACTAGATAGTAAACAAGGAATCCTTAAAATGGGATATGAACCTACAAACATCTGGCCCAAAGCATAATTTCCCAACCTTGTCTTTGCGCTACAGGACGAAGAAGTTACATTTTGACCAGAGGCGGAACCCTCTTGACAACACGTCGCTCCACTTGAAATTCGCATAAAGTTTTTCCACCCCTCTGCTAGCAGGGCTCCACCCTCCCACAATTTCTCTGCATGTCCTCATTGAAAATTAACGGGGGCGGAACATCTCTTGTCGAATTCGTTGTTGGTGAAAATCCACTCTTGGGATGGTGATTAGGCCCTACCTTGTCTACATTGTTAGGAAGGTGATTAAGCCCTACCTTGTCCACATTGTTAGGAAGGTGATTAAGCCCTACCTTGTCCACATTGTTATGATGGTGATTAAGCCCTACCTTGTCCATTGTTATGATGGTGATTAAGCCCTACCCTGTCCATTGTTATGATGGTGATTAAGCCCTACCTTGTCCATTGTTAGGAAGGTGATTAAGCCCTACGTTGTCTACATTGTTATGATGGTGATTAGGCCCTACCTTGTCTACATTGTTATGATGGTGATTAAGCCCTACGTTGTCCACATTGTTAGGAAGGTGATTAAGCCCTACCTTGTCCATTGTTATGATGGTGATTAAGCCCTACCCTGTCCATTGTTATGATGGTGATTAAGCCCTACCCTGTCCATTGTTATGATGGTGATTAAGCCCTACGTTGTCCACATTGTTATGATGGTGATTAAGCCCTACCCTGTCCATTGTTATGATGGTGATTAAGCCCTACCTTGTCCATTGTTAGGAAGGTGATTAAGCCCTACGTTGTCCACATTGTTAGGAAGGTGATTAAGCCCTACATTGTCTACATTGTTATGATGGTGATTAAGCCCTACGTTGTCCATTGTTAGGAAGGTGATTAAGCCCTACGTTGTCCACATTGTTAGGAAGGTGATTAAGCCCTACCCTGTCCATTGTTATGATGGTGATTAAGCCCTACGTTGTCCACATTGTTAGGAAGGTGATTAAGCCCTACCTTGTCCATTGTTATGATGGTGATTAAGCCCTACCCTGTCCATTGTTATGATGGTGATTAAGCCCTACCTTGTCCACATTGTTAGGAAGGTGATTAAGCCCTACCTTGTCCATTGTTATGATGGTGATTAAGCCCTACGTTGTCTACATTGTTATGATGGTGATTAAGCCCTACCTTGTCCATTGTTAGGAAGGTGATTAAGCCCTACCTTGTCCACATTGTTAGGAAGGTGATTAAGCCCTACCTTGTCCATTGTTATGATGGTGATTAAGCCCTACGTTGTCTACATTGTTATGATGGTGATTAAGCCCTACCTTGTCCATTGTTAGGAAGGTGATTAAGTCTACCCTGTCCATTGTTAGGAAGGTGATTAAGCCCTACGTTGTCCACATTGTTAGGAAGGTGATTAAGCCCTACATTGTCTACATTGTTATGATGGTGATTAAGCCCTACGTTGTCTACATTGTTATGATGGTGATTAAGCCCTACGTTGTCTACATTGTTATGATGGTGATTAAGCCCTACCCTGTCCATTGTTAGGAAGGTGATTAAGCCCTACGTTGTCCACATTGTTAGGAAGGTGATTAAGCCCTACCTTGTCTACATTGTTAGGAAGGTGATTAAGCCCTACGTTGTCTACATTGTTAGGAAGGTGATTAAGCCCTACCTTGTCCATTGTTAGGAAGGTGATTAAGCCCTATGTTGTCCACATTGTTAGGAAGGTGATTAAGCCCTACATTGTCTACATTGTTATGATGGTGATTAAGCCCTACGTTGTCTACATTGTTATGATGGTGATTAAGCCCTACATTGTCTACATTGTTATGATGGTGATTAAGCCCTACCCTGTCCATTGTTAGGAAGGTGATTAAGCCCTACGTTGTCCACATTGTTAGGAAGGTGATTAAGCCCTACATTGTCTACATTGTTATGATGGTGATTAAGCCCTACGTTGTCTACATTGTTATGATGGTGATTAAGGCCTACGTTGTCTACATTGTTATGATGGTGATTAAGCCCTACCCTGTCCATTGTTAGGAAGGTGATTAAGCCCTACATTGTCTACATTGTTATGATGGTGATTAAGCCCTACGTTGTCTACATTGTTATGATGGTGATTAAGCCCTACGTTGTCTACATTGTTATGATGGTGATTAAGCCCTACCCTGTCCATTGTTAGGAAGGTGATTAAGCCCTACGTTGTCCACATTGTTAGGAAGGTGATTAAGCCCTACGTTGTCTACATTGTTATGATGGTGATTAAGCCCTACCTTGTCCATTGTTAGGAAGGTGATTAAGCCCTACGTTGTCTACATTGTTATGATGGTGATTAAGCCCTACGTTGTCTACATTGTTATGATGGTGATTAAGCCCTACCCTGTCCATTGTTAGGAAGGTGATTAAGCCCTACGTTGTCTACATTGTTATGATGGTGATTAAGCCCTACGTTGTCCACATTGTTATGAAGGTGATTAAGCCCTACGTTGTCTACATTGTTATGATGGTGATTAAGCCCTACGTTGTCCACATTGTTAGGAAGGTGATTAAGCCCTACGTTGTCTACATTGTTATGATGGTGATTAAGCCCTACGTTGTCTACATTGTTATGATGGTGATTAAGCCCTACCTTGTCCATTGTTAGGAAGGTGATTAAGCCCTACGTTGTCCATTGTTAGGAAGGTGATTAAGCCCTACGTTGTCTACATTGTTATGATGGTGATTAAGCCCTACCCTGTCCATTGTTAGGAAGGTGATTAAGCCCTACGTTGTCCACATTGTTATGATGGTGATTAAGCCCTACGTTGTCTACATTGTTAGGAAGGTGATTAAGCCCTACGTTGTCTACATTGTTAAGAAGGTGATTAAGCCCTACGTTGTCTACATTGTTATGATGGTGATTAAGCCTACCCTGTCCATTGTTAGCAAGGTGATTAAGCCCTACCTTGTCCACACTTGTCGCAGATGACAATCTCGTTGGGATCCTCTGAGCACTCATCCTGGCATATTGTGCAGACCATGTCCTCTCCTCCCTCGTCCCCTAAAAAAAACACAGGTGGGACGGGTCATTCCTCTAGATCAGGGTTTCCTAAACTCGGTCCTGGGGCCCCTCCTGGGTGCATATTTAGTTTTTTGACATAGCACTACACAGCTGATTCAAAATAATCAAAGCTTGATGATGAATTGGTTATTTGAGTCAGGGTGTAGTACTAGGGGGAAAAAACTAAACGTGCACATGTGGTTGGGGGGGGGGGCAAGTTTGGGAAACTCTGCTCTAAACAACAGAGAAAGACCAACAACGCATAACAGTTAACTTTTGTACTTTATAACTGACAAACAAAGGTGCGAGACCATGGTGGGATTTCACCAATGTGATGTGTGCACAGTGCTATATGCAGTCCTGTCTCCACAAACCTATCCCCATGTGCTACCAATCCAACACAATCAAACAAGATATGCTACTTTCACCCAAAGTTGACTGAAAAAGGAATCTGTCATTCATATCCAGTCCAAAGAGGGAGGGACCCTTTTTTTAAGTGGATGTCATTTAATATAGAAGTTAAAACACTTTTATTTTATTTTTTTTGCAACACCTGCAACCTCACAAAATAAAATGGTGTAGTCTAACATGCTGACCACACCACTCCCGTCTCGTGCGCTGCAAAATAATGCATGTTATTCAATCATTGCACTCAGACTGCTCGCGCGTGTCTGCGTTGCAAGGTGCTAAAATATAACTTGGTTCTATTTGTGACGCTTGACGCACTGCAAGTCCCACCTCCTCATTGGTTTTCAGGAGCATATACCCACGTGGGTGATTGAAAGATGAACTGAGGTCCACTCTCCAGTCCAGTCGGTGGTGCACCTTAAAGTTGGTTGCCAACCGCCATATAAAGTCCAAAGAAGAAGCCTGAAGGAGGAGAGATTACTAGAAACAAACTTTTACCCTTTTATCTATGGATTAATTGTCGGAGAAGACCTAGTGCATTTCAGGTAAAATAACAACCCAATGTTTATATCTCAGGACAAATTTTCTAGCAACAGCAAGCTAGCTAGCTAAATTGCCATAAATGTCTCATGCTTTTCGACCTGTCCCCAAATTAATATAGTTGGTTCAGAGTTTGTTTTGATATTTCAACCTGCGTGTCCTGATCGTGTCTAGTGTAGGTGGACAAAATGGCGATGGCGGACGCATGGTCTGGTCAGAGTGTAAGCATCAGTGTAGGTAGCCCATCTGTATACAGCCCATCTATCTACCTCATCCCCATACTGTATTTATTTATTTAGCTCCTTTTGCACCACAGTATCTCTACTTGCACATCCATCTTTTGCACATCTACCATTCCAGTGTTTAATTGCCATATTGTAATTACTTCGCCACCATGGCCTATTTATTGCCATAACTCCCTTATTTGACCTAATTTGCACTCACTGTATATATACTTTGTTTTCTTTTTTTCTACTGTATTATTGACTGTATGTTTTGTTAATTCCATGTGTAACTCTGTGTTGTTGTATGTGTCGAACTGCTATGCTTTATCTTGGCCAGGTCACAGTGGCAAATGAGGACTTGTTCTCAACTAGCTTACCTGGTTAAATAAAGGTGAGAAGAAAAAAAATCTGTGCAAAGGCCATGAACTTTATAACTTTATGTGACTTTAGTTGAGGCCCAACTTAAATTAATTCCTACTCAAATTCAACTGGGGGTGCCATTTGAGGTTCAACATAACACAATCACATTTTCTGCCACTTAGAATAAATATGATTGTCCAATTCCAATATGTCAAACATCAGTCATGAGTCATCTAACTAAAAATAGGTGCTAATAGATGACAATTCATTTCTAGGCCCCTCCCTGAAGTGGGACTCATTAACAAAATTAACATGTATGAACACAGTAGTAACACAGGCTGAGGAGTGCCTTCCCTATGCTTGTCTGTGGGGAATTTACAGTTGGTGTAGGAGATTCTGTGGTCTGTTAACTGTCAGGGACAAATTACAAAAGATAAACCAGGAGGAGATTGAAGAAATCTCAACAAAGGATATCAAGACAAGCAGAGATAGAATGACTGAGGGCAAGCCTAACGGAATGAATATACACATTTAACTGAAACTGTACATCCTGGAGAATAAATTATACTGCAAAATTTTAAGGATTCTGCTCAAGGTCTATTGGCAGTATCTATGGAGAAAATAGAAAGGCATGTATTTTTCCTAGCAGACGGCTTTTTTCTTTAGAGTGTAATACATACACATTACACAGATATCCAACAAAATTAAAGTTCAACATACTATCAAGTAAGCATAAAACAGTCCATCGCATTGACTATCAAAAATATGACTGGAACTTGACATGGCAGCATGTCTTGTGCAGAAGAACTACTTGCCTGTCTGAATGTCCTTCCACAGAACCCAGGACTTGGACCGATCTTCAAAGACAACAAAGCAGCGGTGCTTGTCCTTATTTATCTGAGGGAGAAAAAAAAATATCAAGATCCTTTAATGCAAAATGACATAAGATGTGTCTGAAATTGCATTTACACCAAATTGAAACTTTCCACCTAGTAACTACAGGTGCTTACCTTTGTGATAGTCCCCAAATAAAACAGCCCATCCGACCATCGGGCTAGGACCTCTTGTCCCTCGTCAAACCTGTTGCCGAGCTTGGTGTCCGTGTCCCCTCCATGTCTATCCTCGGTAGAGTGGACGCTGGTCAGGGACACTGGCGTCTTGCACTGCTGCCGAAGGGAAGGTGCTTTCTGCTGGTGGACCGGCAAGCGCTCTAATGCCGTTGAGTCTCTGTCATATTGGAAGAGAGAGGTGAATTAATTCCTACATCGTGTCCCCCCCCCCAAAAAAAATAGGGGTCACTGTCAAGCGTTCATTGTATTGAAGCTACAAGCCAATTGAGTCTCACCAAAGCAGCAGATCTGAGACACGTATTAAAAGGGGATTATTTCAATGGGGAACACTGGAAAGCCAAATCACATTTTTTAAGTAACAGTAGCAAGTCATGCACGCTTCTCAATATAGAATTGTCTAGAATTTGACAGGTTGCGTCAACTCAGCTGTCAAGTAACTCAACATACTAGATATGTGAGAAAATGAATAGTCTTGGGGTGTTAGAGCCCTATCCCACTCTCTGCACCTTCACTTCTTCCTTTTGTTCGTGGGCTAGTTTGCTAGCTAGCTGTCTGGACATTTGCATCCGGGCTGAAATAATGAATTGATACTATTAACTTATACGTTTTCAGTTCAATGGCTAGCTGGATACATCCTGTATGCAATTTGTCTTAGCAGTTGTCTACAGGCACAGGTTTCGAGCTATAACAGACTGAATGATTCTGGAGCGCACCCTCAGCGAATAACATGTTATTTTGATAAGTTTGCGAGCTACCTCATTCGGTCAGTTGGGAGGGTCAAAATGCCATATATATTGAAATACTCGGTCGTAACCGGTGATTGGCGTCTTGTCCAAATATCGGTAAATCTCTTTGAAATGCTCCTCTCAAAATATGACACAATATAAATTTTGTTTAGAAAATAACAAACGGGTCATTCTCCCCTAATACATTCGCCATTTTTATTTCCCGCTGATATGGGAGTGCATTGTGGGAAGCGCTCGGTCAACCATGGCAGAAAGGGAGGCCCTACTCGGCGGGAAATTTGTTTCCCTCCAGCAGTTAGTGTTGTTTCGCCCACCAAGCAAGGAGTTTTTGTATGGAGGTCAATGAGAGTGTCGAATTTGGTCAACAACAAAAAAAAATATTTCTTATTTGCTACGTGATATTTATTTGATCCAATAGAAGTTTCATAATGCTGATATAAGTAGGGAAGGGGACATCCCGGAAACTTAAAGAAAAAACACTTTATTATCGGAGACGTCTCGAGATGGCTATGCATGTTCATTAAATGAGGCTTGTAACATAGCTTCACTCTCCACTGAATACAGGCAGTTGATGTCAACAACCCTCATCGAATATTTAAAAAAGGACAACAATAATGAGATGTATCCATTACAGGAGATGAGATGTATCCACCAATCCAAAGAAAGGATAAGGCGGGAGCGAGACAGCCAGCAATGCCGCTTTGTGGACAATGACTCCCATTGTAAAGGCAGACATGTAATCTTGGCACTATATTAATCATCTTTGACCCACTAGATACATTTGAAAATGAAGACAGGACACTTTTCCACCCACGACCCACTTAAAAATATATATGTTTTACTGTCAGAACCTGTCCAAGTATTATGATCTACACTTATTGTTTAGTCCCACCTAGACTACATATCCAGCTTGTGAGCCCACAACTAAATTCTAGTGTGCATAGTGGACATGGCAACCTACTATTCTGGGATACTTTTGAAGTATAGCTGTAGTAGACTTGCCTATAGTTATTCATATTTGTAATATTATTTTAATTCCAATCAAATATATTAATTAATCAACCGTCCACTTGTCGGCGCTATAGAGAGCCATACACTATTCACCTCTGTTACTATAAATCGTCCTGTAACGTTGTGTTTTGTTACATTGTGTAACAATGAAAGGCTGAAACCTTGTTGCTTTATATGACTGCGAGCTGCTGTAACAGTTACATTTGATGGCAAATCCAAGCATTCATGAAATTCCGAATTAGTGAGAGAGATGAGTTATAATTTATAAATGTATAATGATTTCATAGAAATTCAAATGATTTCATAGGGAAAATTTCATAGGAAATGTGATGGTTATGCATTGCTTTCACGGAGGAGATCAACGCTTTTGCGTCGCCAAAAAATCGTCCCAGCGCCTTTATTTTCTGTGGTCTTTCTTGTGAGGTGGTGATCAGCAGCTGCACGGACAAGACAGCAGTTCAGAGACAGGCTTTGGCTGTAACTACACGAAAGGGTAACTAAGAATAACTGCAACGGATATATTCAGTGTTAATAGAATCTGCCTCGAACGCATAGGAACGCACTGAAATGCATTCTCCATTTATTTGGATTCTCTTTCGCAGCTCCGCGTATGGAGATGATCTATTCTTGTGATGGCGAGGCGTCTGTTTCCACGTGCCTGGATAAATAAATCGTTCTATTTCCAGGTAACAGTTCTAAACCGTTTTACAATTTTATATTGACTGGGCTCAGTCTACAATTTCTCGAGCAATATTACGCACGCGGGACACAGTGCACCCTCTTAAAATTCTGAAGGGACTCAAATGTTGGTTTTGTAGTAGCCTATACAGTAAGGCCATGTATGCGAGGACAGCCACGAGCTAGACATTTAGAGATTGAAAATACTGTTTTGCTGTAATGCATATTCTTGCATGCTGCCATGAAGTGCGTCAATTTGGTTTGGAAAAATAGGCTACCCCAAAGAACTGGCAGAAATAAATTATGCCAGACTCTGTAATATGATGTTTTAGACTATGGCTATAGTCTACACTATAGCTTTATACACTCTTATTGAATGTAGGCTAATTCATTGGCCCAATGTAGTCCTGCGATCCTATTTTCATAATATTGTTTTATATTTCATTACAAATTGGTGATGGCGTAATAACAGGTCACGTCCAACAGTAAGGGGTGGATGTGGGTCACCTTTGTCCCTGCCTGAGGCCACCATTTGATTTACGTGTATCCAGTGCGACAGCAAGAATAATCCGCTGTACTGGATAATATGGCTGAACTAAGGGTTTTGGGCACTCGGGGCCTGCAATTCCACTACACCATAAAACGCTTAGTGGGAAGAGGGAGAGAGGGGCCACCCAGTGTGTGTATATGTGTTTCTGTCTATCTGTCAGTTTGTTTTGGGTTGGATAGTATAAAAGTTTATCTCACTTGGATGTGATAGAGTTGCTTGTGTACTCAGGCTTCGCATCACTGCCCTATCACGATGGTTCCCAAGCCATCACTGTGGTAATGTTGACATTGCTCTCAATGTCTGATAGGCTTGCTTTGCTTTTGTTACATATATCATGGAGACTTAGCTAATATGTAACTTATTCAAGCTCCTGAATACATTTCTGACTACTGGCTGTAGGGGTGTGTTGAGGGCATTCAATAGCAGATGATAATATTGTATTTCCATGTTTAGCTGTACTTAACAGTTGTTCCACCATCTGCTGAAACACAGCATGTGGTGTATTCAGAGAGGGGAAATGTTCTGAACATTGCAGATATAATCAGAACGAATAGAGCACACACTGTTCAATCTGACAGACAATCATATCTGTTCTACAATACACATTTCTATCTGAATGTTCTGTAACACTACATCCTCCTGAACAGACCCTTGTTAGAACAAGATTACTACTCTCTGTAGAATGTGGCCTCTTGGCAGGACGGTCAACAGAATACGCCTGCTACAGTGATTAATGAGGTGACCATAAATCCAAACAGCCTTGACCGGACCAGACACCGGAAATGTAAACGTGGCTCAGCAAATCCATTTATTTATATATATTTCTTCCCATAGAGGCACTTTAGTTAAGCAGTTTCAACCTTTTGTCTGTACTTTCATAGGATTGCAGACACTTTAAATGTAGTATAGCCAGAGAGATTGGAGTATAGCTGTTGTTTTTGCTAGTTTAGATATAAAAGGATCCTTGACTACTTATTAATACAAGTGGGTTGAGAGGTTTACAGAGTACTCAGTCCACCACCTATCTGGCACCAAACCCCTTTTCTGTGTTGCCAGACTGTCATAGCAACAACGCTATTTGTTGGCAGGCCATGTAAGTTCTTCACAATGCAAAAGGTTTGGCTGCCATAGGCACAGTACTATTTGATTGCGAAGGGAAATACTGTCTGGCATAGGGTCTTTATGACATCTAACAACCTATGTTCTCAGCCACATCAAATGATGTTTCACCCTGTGTGAATTCCTGAGCCCCCCCCCCCCATGTTTTCCTGAGGTTAACACCACTTGCTAGCATCTGGCTAGTTATTTTGAGCAACGCAAGGTTATAAAAAAGTTTATTGACAACACACTAACACAGCAAGGAAATACTGTGTTTACTCAGTAGTTAAGAGTTGCCCTTAAGAAGCAGTTATGAGAGAGAGCAACAGAGAAATAGATAGCAAGGAGCAGTGTGGGAGTGAGCAAGGCCAATAGCAAGTGGTATTATTTCCGTCAGTGTAAAGACAGTCTGTGCAAGCTGCACAGACTAACCCTCGGCAAAGGAGGTGTTTGAAACAATAAAAGGTGATATTACTATTTTTACTGCCACTGCATTATGAAACATGCGTTAGTGGATGTGACCCGTGGTGACTTAAGTGGCAGGCGTGGCTTATGCAGTGATGCTTTTACTGTAGAGCTAGCCCTGGCCTGGAGTAGGGGGGTGCAGGGTATCATGACAGCCTTTATTGCATAATAGTGTCAGGGAACGTGAAAATGGCATACTGTAGACCCTTAGAAGCAATGAGCTGTAGGATAAATGTTACTCACACATGACAGCCGCTAACTGTCTATGAGTCAAAGTGCAACCCAACGGCGTGAAGTCTTTTAAACCTATTATTATTTGCATTATTGTTGCATAACACGAACACAATTAGCATTTTGGCACCTCATTGACTGCAACTGTTTTACTTATCAGACGGAAGCTAGTAGATGTGCAATTTTGATCTCACCTGTTTCAACTTGTGAGACTGGAGTATTATTACTGCATGCAAACCAAACACATCGATCAACACTTTGCCTCACTCACCCCTATCTGAGATATCTACTGCAGCCCTCATCCTCCACATACAACACTGGTTCTGCCAGTCACATTTTGTTAAAGGTCCCCAAAGCACACACATCCCTGGGTCGCTCCTTTTCAGGTCGCTGCAGCTAGCGACTGAAATGAGCTGCAACAAACACTCAAACTGGACAGTTTGATCTCAATCTCTTCATTCAAAGACTCAATCATGGACATTCTTACTGACAGTTGTGGCTGCTTTGCGTGATGTATTGTTGCCTCTACCTTCTTGCCCTTTGTGCTGTTGTCTGTGCCCAACAATGTGTGTACCCTGTTTTGTGCTGCTACCATGTTGTGTTGCTACCATGCTGTGTTGTCATGTGTTGCTGCCATGCTATGTTGTTGTCTTAGGTCTCTCTTTATGTAGTGTTGTGTTGTCTCTCTTGTCATGTGTGGTTTGTCCTATATTTTTATTTCATTTATTTATATTTTTAATCCCAGCCTCCGTCCCCGCAGGAGGCCTTTTGCCATTTGGTAGGCCATCATTGTAAATAAGAATTTGTTCTTAACTGACTTGCCTAGTTAAAGGTTAAATAAAGTTTTAAAAAGTTATCTTGTCAGATGATATGAGACCTGTGACATAGCCATTAGCCCAGGGCTTGACTTGGGCAGGAGATCACCGGAGCTGAGTATCGGCACCTCAAATGTTCTTCTGCTTGAGTTCAGTCAAAATCCACACACTAGCATACCAATTAGTGTGAAGCAATGTATTGTCATGGCAATGGGGCAGCCCTTAACGTCCATCCCTGATTGGGTATGCAACATTAGTATGCTAGTATGGACATTTGAACGTAGCCTATGTCTGCATACATGCCACAGCTGAAGTCATAACTCAATTGGTTTACAACTATGTCTCGAGTCTTCTATTACATTAGGACCAATCCAACGCTTAACCCCCGAACTCTGTTGTTTAGTCTCAAAGGGACATTGTTGGGCCACTGTGGTTATGAGATCAATAGCTTGAATATGTGTGACCCCACCATCACTGTGGAAACTACAATACGGCAGGTAGCCTAGTGATTAGAGCGTTGGACCAGTAACCGAAAGGTTTCTAGATCGAATCCCCGAGCTGACAAGGTGAAAATATGTCATTCTACCCCTGAACAAGGCAGTTAACCCACTGTTCCTAGGCCGTCATTGTAAATAAGAATTTGTTCTTAACGGACTTGCCTAGTTAAATAAAAGGTTAAATAATGTAATAAAAAAACTGCTGGGCTGTCAGTTGTTGGTCACATGACGGTGTTGATTAGGAAGTATTAATGAGTATACTGCCATTGACCAGGCCGGCCTCATTTTTCCGTCTCATGGCTAAATGGGGCATGTTTTTTTATGTTCTCGCTCCATTGTTTTGTACTGTAAGTTGTGTGTGTTATATTTAAAGTCAGTGGTTCCCAACCTTTTCCGGTTACTGTTCCACCAACTGAATTGTGCTCTGCCCGGAGTACCCCTGATAGGCCAAGTACCCCTGATAGGTCAAGTACCCCTGTGGATAGGCCAAGTACCCCCGTGGATAGGCCAAGTATCCCTGATAGGTCAAGTACCCCTGATAGGTCAAGTATCCCTGTGGATAGGCCAAGTATCCCTGTGGATAGGCCAAGTACCCCTGTGGATAGGCCAAGTACCCCTGTGGATAGGCCAAGTACCCCTGTGGATAGGCCAAGTACCCCTGTGGATAGGCCAAGTACCCCTGTGGAAAGGCCAAGTACCCCTGTGGATAGGCCAAGTACCCCTGTGGATAGGCCAAGTACCTCTGTGGATAGGCCAAGTACCTCTGTGGATAGGCCAAGTACCTCTGTGGATAGGCCAAGTACCTCTGTGGATAGGCCAAGTATCCATGGAGTCCTTGTACCCCTGGTTGGGAATCACTGTTATAAATCATAACAGAATAGCTCACCTTAACCAGGTCATGAAATTAGTGAAAAATCCATTGTTTCTGATGCATTGACAATCAAATAACATCAACCAACTGAACTTAATATACAAATAGTTATATCACATGGTGTGATGTTTACTATGTAGGGTAGGTGCTCGGCACATTATAATTTCACAACATTACATGGTAGAACTCGTTGACGCATGCTCATGCATTTAAAGGGAATGAAGCAATCAACCAACCGACTTTCTCTGTTTGATCCCTACAGGCTCGTATCTCCTTTGTGCGCGTGAAATACCTGTTCCTCACCTGGCTGACAGTGTTCGTGGGAGGCTGGGTGATCTACGTCCAGTATTCCAACTACACCGAGCTGTGCCGAGGACATGAGTGCAAGAACTCCATAGTGAGTACAGACACATCTGACATATCATATTCATGACCAACTTTCATATTGTTATGCTTTAATTGATAGACAGTCGTTAGGGGGAACAGAAATGACAGGAGGAGTGTGTCAAACAGGCTATGGGACAGATTGGAATGACTACATAATATGGGGGTGGCCGATCGGCGGTACTAACTGCTGGACCAGCCAGGTCACGACCCAGTTCAACTGTGATACTGGAACATGTGTTGGTTTCTTAATCCATTCTTTTACTTTTAGATGTGTGTGTATTGTTGTGAATTGTTAGATACTACTGGACTGTTGGAGCTAGGAACACAAGCGTTTCGCTACACACGCAATAACATCTGCTAAATATGTGTTATGTGACTAATAAAATGTGATTAGATTTTTAGTAGTTGAACTAGCACTGCTGTAGTGCAGAGCAGGAATCATTAACTAGATTCAGTGGCGGGACGATTATGTTTTCCTGAGTGGATGGTCAGGGGGCCAGAGCAAATTGACCTCAAGAAGCCCATTATGTTGAACTGAAACAGCATTTCAAACCTTGCTTACATTTGTATACGTTTCTCTTCTATGGGAATACTTTGGAACAGATTTCCAAAATGTAAATAACTTGCAGCTGATTTGCTGGTGTTTTTATGGTCTTTTATGTCCAAAAATGTAAAAAAAATAATAAATCATACGCGGGCCAAATTCGGCTCGCGGGCTGACGGTTGGGGGACCCTTGTGAAGAGCATCACCCATACAATATCACCCATTTTTATACTCCACTGTTTTGACATCATCCATCTCATTCAACCGTTGAGGGTTAGAGCACTGAGACTTATGAAGCTTACAGACACAAAGGCTCAAAGACAAGCTATTTGGCATTCGGACCCTTGCTGTTACCAGAACTGCTACCACGAGACTGATTTCATTCGTACTTGGCTAAACACTGCCACCCAGTGTTCATGTAACATGCGAGCGTCAAACAGAAAAATAAGTTAGTGAAAGGTCTTTGGGGCGGGCCTCCCGGGTGGCGCAGTGGTTACTGCAGCGCCAGCTGTGCCATCAGAGTCCCTGGGTTCGCGCCCAGGCTTTGTCGTAACCGGCCGCGACCGGGAGGTCCGTGGGGCGACGCACAATTGGCCTAGCGTCGCCCGGGTTAGGGAGGGCTTGGTCGGTAGGGGTGTCCTTGTCTCATCGCGCACCAGCGACTCCTGTGGCGGGCTGGGCGCAGTGTGCGCTAACCAAGGTGGCCAGGTGCACGGTGTTTCCTCCGGCGCATTGGTGCGGCTGGCTTCCGGGTTGGATGCGTGCTGTGTTAAGAAGCAGTGCGGCTTGGTTGGGTTGTGTATCGGAGGACGCATGACTTTCCACCTTCGTCTCTCCCGAGCCCGTACGGGAGTTGTAGCGATGAGACAACAATTGGAAACCACGAAATTGGGGAGAAAAAGGGGTAAAATTAAAAAAATATATAAAACAAAATAAAAAAATAAATGTCTTTGTGGCAGTTAACTTTCATCTTGAGTGAAGTTTGACCAGCTTGATCATTCCCCTCGGTTAATGTAATGCACAGGTTATAACAATATAACAATATAATATAGGTCACAGTTGTAAATGACAACTTGTTGGTTAAATAATGGTGGAATAAATAAAAAATTAGCAGACGCTTTTATCCAAAGCAACTTAATCATGCTAGCATACATTTTACATATAACAAACCCTCAACAAATAAATAATGAAGGTTCTGACCATAGAAATAAAACAATAAGATCACTAAGATGAAAATCTGTCACAAGTGGTTTAAGCGCTATGGTATTGAGTAAATAAATGGAGAGGAAAAGACTAACACCAACCATCCACTTGTCAGTGTGACAAATACAGGAGGGGCATCATTGACGGCTCGGCCTGCAGCAGTCTGTGTGACAAAGACACCCTCTACCTGGGAAGATGTCTCTCTACCAGCCCCAACCACCAGGTGAGGTAACAGACCCTACCTTTGACCTGCAGGGGTTACTGTAAATCAAATCAAACTTTATCTGCCACATGCGCCGAATACAACAAGTGTAGACTTTACCGTGAAATGCTGACTTACAAGCCACTAACCAACAGTGCAGTTCAAGAAGAAGAAAATATTTACCAAGTAGACTAAAATAAACAGTAATAATAAAAAATAACACAAGAAGAATAACGAGGCGAAATACAGGGGGGCACCGGTACCGAGTCAGTGTGGAGGCTATATACAGGGGGCACCGGTACCGAGTCAGTGTGGAGGCTATATACAGGGGGCACCGGTACCGAGTCAGTGTGGAGGCTATATACAGGGGGCACCGGTACCGAGTCAGTGTGGAGGCTATATACAGGGGGCACCGGTACCGAGTCAGTGTGGAGGCTATATACAGGGGGCACCGGTACCGAGTCAGTGTGGAGGCTATATACAGGGGGCACCGGTACCGAGTCAGTGTGGAGGCTATATACAGGGGGCACCGGTACCGAGTCAGTGTGGAGGCTATATACAGGGGGCACCGGTACCGAGTCAGTGTGGAGGTTATATACAGGGGGCACCGGTACCGAGTCAGTGTGGAGGCTATATACAGGGGGCACCGGTACCGAGTCAGTGTGGAGGTTATATACAGGGGGCACCGGTACCGAGTCAGTGTGGAGGTTATATACAGGGGGCACCGGTACCGAGTCAGTGTGGAGGCTATATACAGGGGGCACCGGTACAGAGTCAGTGTGGAGGCTATATACAGGGGGCACCGGTACCGAGTCAGTGTGGAGGTTATATACAGGGGGCACCGGTACCGAGTCAGTGTGGAGGCTATATACAGGGTGTACCGGTACCGAGTCAGTGTGGAGGTTATATACAGGGGGCACCGGTACCGAGTCAGTGTGGAGGCTATATACAGGGGGCACCGGTACCGAGTCAGTGTGGAGGTTATATACAGGGGGCTATGGTATTGAGTAAATAAATGGAGAGGAAAAGACTAACACCAACCATCCACTTGTCAGTGTGACAAATACAGGAGGGGCATCATTGACGGCTCGGCCTGCAGCAGTCTGTGTGACAAAGACACCCTCTACCTGGGAAGATGTCTCTCTACCGAGTCAGTGTGGAGGTTATATACAGGGGGCACCGGTACCGAGTCAGTGTGGAGGTTATATACAGGGGCACCGGTACCGAGTCAGTGTGGAGGTTATATACAGGGGGCACCGGTACCGAGTCAGTGTGGAGGTTATATACAGGGGGCACCGGTACCGAGTCAGTGTGGAGGTTATATACAGGGGGCACCGGTACCGAGTCAGTGTGCGGGGGTACAGGCTAGTTGAGGTAATATGTCCATGTAGGTGGGGGCGAAGTGACTATGCATAGGAAACAAACAAACAGCGAGTAGCAGCAGTGTACAGGGGGGGGTGTCAATGTAAATTGTCCGGTGGCGATTTTTATGAATTGTTCAGCAGTCTAATGGCTTGGGGATAGAAGTTGTTGAGGAGCCTTTTGGTCCTAGACTTGGCCCTCCGCAACCACTTGCCGTGCGGTAGCAGAGAAAACAGTCTATAACTTGGGTGACTGGAGTCTCTGAAATTTGTATGGGCTTTTCTCCGACACTTCCTGGATGGCAGGAAGCTTGGCCCGTGATGTACTGGGCAGTTTGCATTACCCTCTGTAGCGCCTTACGGTCAGATGCTGAGCAGTTGCCATACCAGGCAGTGATGCAACCGGTCAGGATGCTCGCGATGGTGCAGCTGTAGAACCTTTTGAGGATCTGAGGGCCCATGCCAAATCTTTTCAGTCTCCTGAGGGGAAAAAGTTTTTGTTGTGCTCTCTTCACACCTGTCTTGGTATGTTTGGACCATGATAGTTCGTTGGTGATGTGGACACCAAGGAACTTAACTCTCGACCCGTTCCACTACAGCCCCGTTGATGTTAACGGGGGCCTGTTCAGCCTGCCTTTTCCTGTAGTCCACGATCAGCTCCTTAGTCTTGCTCACGTAAAGGGAGAAGTTGTTGTCTGGGCACCACACTGCCAGTTCTCTGACCTCCTCCCTATAGGCTGTCTGTTGTGTTGTCAGCAAACTTAATGATGGTGTTGGAGTCGTGTTTGGCCATGCAGTCATGGGTGAACAGGGAATACAGGATAGGACTAAGTACACACCCCTGAGGGGCCCCAGTGTTAAGGATCAGTGTTGCAGACATGTTGTTGCCTACTCTTACCACCTGGGGGCCCGTCAGGAAGTCCAGGATCCAGTTGCAGAGGGAGGTGTTTAGTCCCAGGGTCCTTAGCTAAGTGATGAGCTTCATGGGCACTATAGTGTTGAACGCTGAGCTGTTGTCGAGGAACAGCATTCTCACATAGGTGTTCCTTTTGTCCAGGTGAGAAAGGGCGGAGTGGAGAGCGATTCAGATTGCGTCATCTGTACTGCAGGGCTCTACGCTGACCAGGTTGTTGAAAAATGTAGGCGCTCACAAAGAAATGTATGAGCACAATGAAACATATGAGATATTAAAACTAGAATCCTTAATTTTTCTAGGCGCACTGGTGCTCCTAAATTAAAGCAAAATATTTAGGCGGATATGCACTTGAGGCGGCAGGTAGCCTAGTGGTTAGAGCATTGGGCCAGTTGGATCGAATCCCCAAGCTGACATGGTAAAAATCAGTCATCCTACCCCTGAACATGGCAGTTAACCCACTGTTCCCCGGTAGGCCATCATTATAAATAAGAATTTGTTCTTAACTGACTTGCCTAGTTAAATAAGTTTTTTTTATTTTTTATTGAGCCCTGTACAAGCTATTGGTAGCACTGTAGAGCCCTGTACTGTACAAGTAGTCTAAGTACAGATCCAGGTTTTGTAAAACCAACCTTAGATCAGTGCATCTTGGGACAACCTACTACAACCGGGACCTACAGCCCTAATGTCGACTCAAGAAGGCACTTCAGCAAGTTCCAGTATGTAGCCAATGGTTTTATTGAAGGGTGTGGTGTCTTCAGTAGAAGTTCACTATAGTATTTCCCACGCAGTCAGTCCAGAAGAATAAGTCAGAACCATCGGTTCTTCTTATCGACTGTAGGTGTATAATAATGTAATTCTACTAACTTGGGTGTGGTTGTCCTTCACGTTCCCCTTGCCTGGGCCCTCAGGTTTACACAGGTGGTTGGGGTGACGTGGACGGGGTGATCCGCTGCCGGGTGGGGGAGGTGCTGCACTATGAGCTAGGAGAAGAGCCGGAGCCCCGGAGGGAGGCTGCAGTCTTCGACAAACCCACCCGCGGCACGTCTGTGAAGAAGTTCAGAGAGATGGTCTTCAATCACTTCAAGGTTCTGGAACTCCTGCTGCTTTGACTTTAGTATATGCTGTGTCACAATGGCAACAACAGCATAGCATTACAACTATAATTTGTATTTTGTTGAAAGTGATTTTGTTATTTCACCATCAGTTTTACCAAAATCTCCAGATTGAGCATGAGAACATCACCTTAACTTCTTTCTCTTTTCTTCCTACCTCCACTTCCCTAACTCCTTCCGTCTAAAGTCAAAGTTGGGCGAGCAGGCCAACCTGGCCAGCCTGGTGACCAAGATCCTCACCGTCGCCGACGGCAACAAGGACGGGCACGTCTCCCTCCCTGAGGCCCGTTCAGCCTGGGCTCTTCTCCAGTTGGATGAGGTGCTGCTGGGCCTACTCCTCCAGGACCGGGGCCACACTCCTCGGCTGCTGGGCTTCTGTGGGGACCTGTACGTGACCGAGAGGGTCCCCTACGGCCCCCTGTACGGTCTCGGCCTCCCCTGGCCACTTGAGGCCTGGGTCCCCAGTGAGGCCAGACGCAGCATGGACCAGTGGTTCACACCCTCTTGGCCCCGCAAAGCCAAGATCTCCATGGGTCTCCTGGAGCTGGTGGAGGACATTTTCCACGGCAACTACGGCAGCTTCCTCATGTGCGACCTGAGCGCCAACCATTTCGGCTACACGGACCGCCACGACCTCCGCCTCACTGACCCCAGGGCCATCGTCTCTGAGGACGCGTTCCGGCGAACCATGCGCGCGCTGCACTGCGAGAAGGACGACGACTGTGTGCTGGGGCCGGACTGCCGGACATTGTGTGACATGGCTCAGAAACGATGCAGGGAGGAGGTGACCCAGCCCAACCTGGCCAAGGCATGCGGGGCGCTGAGGGACTACCTTCTGAGAGGGGCACCGTCAGAGCTGAGGGAGGAGTTAGAGAGGCAGCTGTACGCCTGCATGGCCCTCAGAGGCTCGGCAGGACAGATGGACATGGAGCACTCCCTGATTCTGAACAACCTCAAGGCCCTGCTGTGGAGACAGATATCCCATACTAAAGACTCATGATGAGGGGACAACACAACCGAGTCCTCAAATACTTAAAAGGCAAGATTCACCTATTTTGAACATTATTGTGTTTGTGCATCTGAGTGATGTTCTATCGATTCCAGGGGTTATTTCATGTGGTAATGTGTCTGAGCTATTGCTGTTCAAGCAGGCAAGAAATACTATAACATTCAAAATGGGTGGATCGTTCATTCAAGACGTACTACATTGTTTTATGTTTTCCTGACTCATTGGAAGAATAATAATTGTAATTCCTGTTCAGGATGCTGGAAAATAACTGTAGAGCTGCTGTTTACGACAGGGCTCATGTAGTCTTGTTTTCCCCTCTTGGAAAAAACAGATGGAACATTTGTGGGAAGTTATGAACTACACAGAAGTACACTTGCACATTTCGGTTTCTTCAATGTGACCAAGGAATCTATCCGAAGAAACAGTATTATAGAGGTCTAAGGTATTGTTCCAATTATCTCCTTTCCAGTGTGCACTTGTTCCCTTCTGATTTGAAAGAAAATGACTGGTATAACAAATATGGTGGAAACTCCCTGTAGTCCATACCTCAACCAATCCAATGCTTTTAGATTTATGGGAAATAGCGGATAGTGTACACCTCAGGAGATATTGGAATGTACCCAGGTGTCGTCCACATCACTGGACATTTCCACCCTCACTTGTTTAATGGCATTGCTGAATCGGCCTATGACGAGCCATTATTCTTGGTTTGTGTACCATGTACATTTTCACTTGTAAGTTTTCCACTAACCGTGTAGCGTATCATGAGTACTTGTCATATACAAGAGAACTATAAAACTTGGAATTAGTCAATCGCGTATGAAGGAGGTACTGTACATGAACTGCTCGCTTTATTCAACTTCCTGTTTCTACATTCTTTCAAGCGCAACTTTTAAAACAGGAAGCCCTGTCCGGTTTCTGAAGGAGCTGAAGCACACAGCTGATTTTGAGGGAACGATGTATGTTTTCTTGAGGTTTGAACCAGCATGATTTTGCACAATAAAACCACATACCACTCACTGTGGTCTCATCTTCATTTCTTTGTCAGCCGAGTTGTGGATTACCCTGACTGTAGTATGCAGTGACAGTCTGAGGAAATGTAATAACCAATACGTTTTGTCATACACAATTACTTGTCAAAAAATAAAGTTTTCCATCAAGTCTATCATTCATTTCCCCAAAATGTCTAACACACGCCACACTGGCAGTATTTCCATAAAGAGCAAAGTGAAGTCATTTGTAATAAATTTATTAAGCCAATGTGCAGTGGTTGTCTTTGGAACGGGCAGTGGTCCCCGTCCCTCTAACCGTCCGCTGCCTCTGCTTCCTGTGCTTGTAGAAAGCTGGCCTTTTTCTGGGCGACGCGGTCCTTTCTCTGTGCCAGCGAAAGTTTGGCGCGGTTCCACCTGCGACAGAAAACAATGCCCCCATTAACCATCAGCACAGTAAACAACAAATGGCAGACCGCTCAAATGTTTTTAATACTACAAGTGGATATACAGTATACAGGTTGCTTCTCTCAGCCCCGTCTTGAAAGGACAATGGACATCAGCCGTTGCAAATGAAGGACCAACTACATTTTGCTCAGCGTACTTTGTATCATCATAAAGAAGCACTACTCCAAAGTGTTCCCAAGCAGAAATCCAGCAACAGTGACAAACCCACCTCTTCTTTTTTGGGTTTCTTTTCGTGGACTGGGTTCTCTCGGATGGCGGTGTGTGCTTTCTTGTACATCTCCTCTACCTGAAAGAATGACACATTGTTTAGACAGAGTTAGAGTAGCGGTTTCGGAACGAGAGTCACAAAACACAGACAAATAACCTTTCAGCGCACTGGTAATTAATCTCGCTTCTCTCAGCCCCGTCTTGAAAGAACAAAAAAACATCAGCTGTCGCAATTGAAGGACCAACTACATATTGCTCAGAGATCTTGGAATCATCCTCAAGAAGCAGCAAATTTACACAGCAAACTGAGAAAGGAGTTGCCAAACCAACTGATATCCTCACACACCAGGAGTAACTACCATCAGTCTGGCAGCATTACACTTCTAATATCTAATTCAGTGGGATGTGCAAACGGACTTACTGTGTCTGGCGTGACTCCGTTCTTTATGAAGCGCGAGAACTTTCTTGTAGGCGTCTTCGTCCTCCTCCATCAGGTAGCTCATGTAGTCCGACACGTTCATGCCCATGATGTGTTTGCGATGCATCTCTGTGTTGAACTCTTTGCCCTCCACGTCGTAGCCAGGGAATCGTTTTGTGCTGAGGAGAAGAGGATGGTGATGTGGTACAACACTGGATTACTTGGGTTGATTTAATGACTTTGAATAGTCAAATAAAACAAGTTTTTCCAGAATCCCATTGTATAATGACAAAGGCCATGTCTTATTACAGGGCCGATGGTCTGGTCTTGATCAATCTTCACACAAACAGATCCACGGCGAAGAGACATGGACACATTGTATCTCCCGACAGGATCCGCAGTGAGGTGTTCAGCCTTCACCACAGGTTTATGAGAGAACTATCATCCTCTACCCCTCTGTGTTGATCATATAGAACACTTCAAGTCTTAGATGGGCAAAAAAGGGGATACATATTCAGCTTTATGCTGCACTTAAAGGGACAGTTAGTGATTTTGATCATGAAGTCATTAATCTACTCCCGCCCAGAGTCCAATGAACTCATGATACCATTTTGACATCTCTGCATCCAGTATCAAGGAAGTTAAGAGTTAGTTTTGCAGACTAACGCTAACCAGTGTTAGTTAGCGCAATGACTGGTGGTCTCAGGAACAGCTGTTCCCATAGACTTTGTCACTGCGCTAACGCTAGTTAAAAACTTCCTCCATGCATACATCGATCCAACTGGCCCAATGCTCTAACCACTAGGCTACCTGCCGCCTCTAAAGTGCACATCCGCTTAAATATTTTGCTTTGTGACTTGAAATTTTAATTTAGGAGCACCAGTGCGCCTATAAAAATGAAGGATTCTAGTTTTAATATCTCAGACGAAAAGACAAATGATATCCACGAGTTCATCTGACTGGTGAATGGTGGGGTAGATAAAGAAGTTAATTGCCAAAATGTCAAACTAACCTGTGAGGAATTGAGAGGCCACCGTCGACAGCACCCTTAGTGCTCCGAACACCTTGTTTCCTGTGGACGTCCTGGCGAGCCCGGCGTCTAGGAAACACGTGAAGGCCCCCGGCTGGCCGTCTATACTCTCCACGTTGAACTCGTCTCCAGTCACCTCCACCTGGCCCTCGTACACCTGATCCAGGCCGAACTTGTTCAGTAGCTGAGGAGACAAAGATGTTTCATTAAGAGAAATATAGTCTAAAATTTAGCAGCAACCCCTGTTGACAATTCATATCGTCTAATCAATAGAATCTTGACAAACTGAAAATTCATTGCATTAACTGTGCTGCTGGATCAGACTCAGTTAAGGAATATCCCCACACCAGCTTACACACCCCCACAAAATCAAAGAGTTCAGTGTATTAGAAAAAAATAAGCATTTGCTAGCATCAAATCTATACACAAAGTCCACAAAGCCCAGGTCTGTCTTGCTTTGTCAGCACAATGATACTGGTTCTGGCTCTGGTGGAAGGGTTTAGTCAAAAGCCCCCAAACCCAACATTAGCAACAATTCCTCTCCCTTCATTTAAAATAAGTATCCTTTGCCAGTGCAGAGCTGCAGATGACTGGCTACACAGGTGCCATCAACACCCTGACATACAACTTCACTCAAGGAGCAGTCATGCCTGTTGAATCACAGTGATGTCAACAATCTACCTCATGAAAACAGAAAAATTAACTGAGAAAAAGCAGAAAATCTTAGCACGCAGTGTGCACGCTTGCGCATATGTGGCCATCTCTATGGGATTGTACAAGGACATGTAGCTATGCATGCTTCTCTGTTTGAGACTTCAGTATGTGTAAGCATGTCATAGGGTGTGTGTGTGTGTGCTACCCTTACCCTGCGGGCCAGCAGAAGGCCCGTGCAGTAGGCTGCAGCGTAATTTGTCAATCCCACGGTGATACCATATTTGAGCAGCTCATGGGAATAGGCAGCAGCGACAATCTGGTCTCCCGTTGTTGAAATCACACCAAGTCTGCACGCAACAGCCCACCAGCAATCACCTGGCAACAGATATCTCTGTTGGAGAACCTCACAATCATCCTGTATTTGGGTGTGTTGTACTTGTTCTTGTCTTGGATGACCAGGCGCTTACGGGCGAAGTAGTCAGTCTTACCCTCTGTCAAAGACAAATCACACCAAACACACAACTGGTTAGTATGCCAGCATTATTTTTTTTATTTATTTTACCTTTATTTAACTAGGCAAGTCAGTTAAGAACAAATTCTTATTTTCAATGACGGCCTAGGAACAGGGGGTTAACTTAGCCAAGAGGACATTGACAATTACAAGACTAACTTGCTTCTCTCAGCCCCGTCTTGAAAGAACAAAAAAACATCAGCCGTCGCAAATGAAGGACCAACTACATATTGCTCAGAGATCTTGGAATCATCATTAAGAAGCAGCGAATGTAACGCACAAGTTGACTGGCTAGTATTCACCATTAAAATATGCCAATTAAACACTGTTTTAAAGTCTATTGAGTCCGTGGTTCGTAAATGTGCATTACATAAACAAAATGGTATGATTATTCACCTCGCCTTCTCCTGAATTTCACCTGGTATCTCTTGAAGTACGCCTTACTTTTCACTACTTTCACGAAGCCCTGTGGAGAGGAGAGGTGAGACAGCTGCCATTGCATATTTCTGGTGACATATGGGTGTCACTCACCTAACGTGCAATACATATTACTGAAGTGTACGATCTCCATGGAACAGCTAGCTGTTGAAACACTTTTCTTCAGACTGGTCGCCAATTGGCAAACTTAACTTGCTAGGTAACGTTAGGACTTTCAAGCAAGAGTATCGACTGACGACTTCTTCACACAATGACCAGTTTCATTCGCATGGAAGATAAGCAGGTCGATATATTAACAACAAACACGTTATGCAATTGGCATGACATTATTTATTACTAGGAAATGTCAAAGTAAGGCCTTTGAGCGCCATATCACCACGCTGGAACCTAGCATTCAGCTGACCGGTGAAAGTTCATATCACAAATCCAACGTCATCCATTTCAAAAGAAACAAACACCAGACATAGAAATGCACAAGACAAGTAATAGCATAACATGTTTAATGTTGACAGTATATGACGACAGTATATTTACCATTTTTGCAGTTTTTCCAACTTCTCAGTTGACAGCCTTTTCCAGAGAGCTGGTAAAATAAGCTGACGTTGCAGACAGGATATGTGTTCTTGTGAATAGAAACTGTAATGCACGCCACCTAGTGGATTGGAGGAGAAATTGTATGAATATTAACAAAAAATATAAAATAAAATCGGCTTCAGGTGAATGACTGGGCAGAGGCTACAATATTAGTCATCACCCATGGATGTTCTTACCATGGGTGATGATAATAAACCATCACAGAGTTTCAAGTTTTTATGTCAAATGTAACCTTTATTTAACTAGGCAAGTCAGTTAAGAACACATTCTTATTTACAATGACGGCCTACACCGGCCAAAACAAGTGCACAGGTACAGTGAAATGCCTTTCTTGCGAGCTCCAAACCCAACAATGCAGTAATCAATATCAATGTAGCACTAAAAATAAAAAGGTAGAATAACAGGCAGTATAAAAACACACCAGAAATAGAAATAAGAAACAAAGGGTCATTGTCCTGGCTGACATTTACCAAAACACCAGCAGAGGGCAGCAGCAACCCATTCCAGTGGACAGTAGCCCAGCCCTGCAGTATGTGATCTGGGAATGAGGCATTTGGGTTCGTGGCGCCTTAATTGGGGAGGACAGGCTAGTGGTAATGACTGGAGCGGAGTAGGTGGAATGGTATCAAATACATCAAACATGCAGAGGGCATTCGCTAATTTCCAGCCATTATTATGAGCCGTCCTCCCCTCAGCAGCCTCCACTGCTCACTACTTATGCTAGGCATGGCATTCCTGAAAGTCCAATAACAGTGTTTAAAAAGGATGTAGCTGTGCATCAGAGAGGACTGGTGAGAGGAGCAATAGGAGGATGGTCTCATTGTAATGACTGGAATGGAATCCATAAAACGGTATCAAACACATTGAACATATGGAAACCACATGTTTGACTCCATTCCATTATTCCACTCCAGCCATTACAATGAGCCTGTCCTCCTCTTCCCACCAGCCTCCTCTACTACACAGTGGTATTCAACTCTTACCCTACGAGGTCCGAAGCCTGCTGGTTTTCTAATGTACCTGACAAGTAATTGCACCCACTGGTGAACCAGGTTCCCCCCTTATTAGAGGGGAACAATGAAAAAAAGCAGTGGAAGTGCTTCAAGGTCATGAGTTGAATTTGAGAGGCCAATAGCCTATATACTTTGTACTGTTTCAAAGGAGAGTACTTCTTCCTTTTTGGATAGGTATAGATTAGATCAAGATGGGGAGACAGAGTTACTGGTCATAGAGCAGGTTTTAAACCCATGCCCAAAGGGGCTATGTGTAGACCCAACTTGGCAGCACTACCACCAGACCAGACTGCCACTGCTTTAATTTAATTGTTTTTATGCTGCCTTCTGAAATGAATTAATTCATATTTTGAAAAACAAAAAAAAGTAATCTGTTGTTAATGACATTTTTAAATAGACTGAGTATAAGCCATCTGAATTGAATAGGATGTTGTGATATTAATCACAACCTCATGCTCCTTTGTAAACTGCATTGTGAAACATCATGACTCATGAAAAGTGGGATTTTTTAGAACTAACCCAAGATAGACCCCAACCTGTAGTTTCCAATGGGAGCAAATTAATCCTAGTGGGCAGAACAACCAAGGAGGTGGGCAAAGCCAAGCATGAGTTAGCGAGAGCCTATTGGCACATTCTAGCGTGTACAGTATTAGCATATTTCCATATTTGCATATTGGTCACAAGCATTTCGCTACACTCGCAATAACATCTGCTAACCATGTGTATGTGACCAATAACATCTGCTAACCATGTGTATGTGACCAATAACATCTGCTAACCATGTGTATGTGACCAATAACATCTGATTTAATTGTATTTCATTAGGGAACGCCAACTCTGTGAAGTGTGAGTGTGCAATAACTCAATTCACCCTTGCACTCCTTCTAAAAAACACAATTTTTTTGAAACTTTGGCAAAGGGTAAAGTCTACAAACTTAGTCCACTCTTTTTGCAACATATTCTAGTTTTGGAAACAGAAAACTGTACTGAGATCAAATGTTTCATCAATGAGAAAATTAGCAGAATGTCGTACAAAATAAATCTCGCCCCATCTTCTCCCACTGCCGGCCACTGGGCTTCCTCTCATCGCCATATTTGGTGGTGAGTGAAAACTCCAACCGGATCCTTCACATTTAATCATTCGGTGAAAAATCTGCTTCATTGTTCTATCTGTGACTGAACTAGCTGGCTAGCTGAATTATGTTAGATTTCATCCTCATAGAGCCCGCCAGTTTGTAGTCTGGCAACTGAACACTGAACCCCTGCTCTATTTGGTTGCCCATCAGTATCTGCTCTGCTGTCCTAGAGAGCGATGGCAGGGACAGCCACGGTATCTGCTCTGCTGTCCTGGAGATCGATGGCAGGGACAGAAAGAAAGAAAGATAAATAAGATAAAATATAAAACATTTAGATTTCTTCATCGCACTATGAGTTTGTTCAAATTTAGCCCTATCTGTAGATCACTCAACCCCTAAAAAGGAACCAATGTCTTCTCCTTTTCTGGATAAAATGACTGATAAGATCTTTCTCTCTCACTCTCAGTGAGAACATCACTGCTGTCATTCAGTCACATTGGGTCCTAGTGAACAGGTCACTGCCATTCTCAAGCTCTGTTCTGCAGAACTGGTTTCGCAAGAGATAGCAACTGTGAAAGGAGAGCCGGACTACCCCATTTGGGGCCCCAGGGGACCAACCTTTTTTGGGGGGTGAAAACAGATAACTTCATGCATTTCAACAAATTGTGTGTTGAAAAAATGTTTTAGAATGCTATTCTACACATTCTACACAGGCTATGAGGAAATGTACAGTTTTAAAGCTAATTTCCTGCAATTCTATACTTTTTGCAATGGGTCAGAGAAAGAATGTGCTGTTTTATAGCTTATCTCATGATATTGTTCACATTTCCTGCTATTCTACACATTTTTCCATGAGACTGAGTGATAATTTAATAGTTTTAAAGCTAATTTTCTTGTAATTCTAAAGATTTTGCTATCCTATGGTATCTGGGGGTCCCCAACCTAAAAAATATTTTGGTTGGTAGCCCCCTTGAAGGTCAGGGGCCCTGGGGCACGTGCCCTGAGTGCCCATCCAGTACAGTCCAGTCATCTTGTAGTGCCTGTAATAGGCCTAGGTGGTTGAGTGAGAAGCCGCCCATGGTTGACTGGTGCTGCAGCAGAACAGACATATCTTGCATAGTATGACTGGGGATGCAGAACGTCAATTCAGTGGAGTCACGGTATCTGCTCTGCTGTCCTGGAGAGCGATGGTAGGGACAGCCACGGTATCTGCTCTGCTGTCCTGGAGAGCGATGGTAGGGACAGCCACGGTATCTGCTCTGCTGTCCTGGAGAGCGATGGCAGGGACAGCCACGGTATCTGCTCTGCTGTCCTGGAGAGCGATGGCAGGGACAGCCACGGTATCTGCTCTGCTGTCCTAGAGACCGATGGCAGGGACAACCACGGTATCTGCTCTGCTGTTCTAGAGACCGATGGCAGGGACAGCCACGGCATCTGCTCTGCTGTCCTAGAGAGCAGTGGCAGGGACAGCCACGGTATCTGCTCTGCTGTCCTGGAGAGCGATGGCAGGGACAGCCACGGTGTCTGCTCTGCTGTCCTGGAGCGCGATGGCAGGGACAGCCACGGTATCTGCTCTGCTGTCCTGGAGAGCGATGGCAGGGACAGCCACGGTATCTGCTCTGCTGTCCTAGAGACCGATGGCAGGGACAACCACGGTATCTGCTCTGCTGTCCTAGAGACCGATGGCAGGGACAGCCACACCCAGTTAAGTAAGCAAGGGTAAATTCTAACTCTATAAGAAATTAGTTAAGGTTTGCCAAAATTGGTTACCTATTGGAATGCAGTTTTAAAAATGGCCACATTGCAATACCCATACTAAGTATACCACTTAGAATGCATGTTCAATACATTGCTTCATACTAAATGGTATGCTAGTGTGAATATATTGGGACAGAGTCTCCCTTGACATTGAAGCAGCCATGCCCAGTCTGCTGATCCAGCTCTTCCCTGGTAGGGCCGGTGGTGATGAGTAGAGACCATTGACCTATATGTGGTAACCTCACCCAATGAGCACTCTGCTTTGATTAATCAACCTAGTTCATGTAGCAGTCAAGCCTTGGGAAGGTCCTGACTCACAGGGGTCAACTATAGGACAGGGTGCTTGAAATGTTTATGTTAAACATCACTATTGTGTGTGTACCTCACTCACAAGGTGAAATATTGATGACTCTTTGAAAATTCCAAACAAATGTTATTACCATACATATTGAAGTTGTCTATCATTCATTGTTTATTAAATTATGTTAAAATCACATTACCCATCCTCCTAAAATTGAAATTTTTCCCACCTCCTTGTCGTGTTTGTGAAACGGACTTTGAGATAAGATCCAAAAGGTCGACAGTTCATTTGAAGAACATTCAAAAGGTTTTAGAACATTACGGCATTCTGATTAGCCAAATGATGTTCTCTTCGCACTATATTGCAAACTTTTCAGTGTTTCTCATTTATAATGATATACATATAGAGAGATAACAGTACAGTAGCACATCAATGACGGATAAACTATTAAATAACGTTTCCCAGAGTTTGATATGTCCGTTCAAGTACATAACAAACAACTGCCTAGCCGGTCGACTCAAACCCCGGTCTCAGGATATAGAAAGATAAAACATTTAGATTTCTTCATCGCACTATGAGTTTGTTCAAATTTAGCCCTATCTGTAGATCACTCAACCCTTAAAAAGGAACCAATGTCTTCTCCTTTTCTGGATAAAATGACTGATAAGATCTTTCTCTCTCACTCTCAGTGAGAACATCACTGCTGTCATTCAGTCACATTGGGTCCTAGTGAACAGGTCACTGCCATTCTCAAGCTCTGTTCTGCAGAACTGGTTTCGCAAGTGATAGCAACTGTGAAAGGAGAGCCGGACTACCCCATTTGGGGCCCCAGGGGACCAACCTTTTTTGGGGGGTGAAAACAGATAACTTCATGCATTTCAACAAATTGTGTGTTGAAAAAATGTTTTAGAATGCTATTCTACACATTCTACACAGGCTATGAGGAAATGTACAGTTTTAAAGCTAATTTCCTGCAATTGGTTAGAGAGAAAGAATGTGCTGTTTTATAGCTTATCTCATGATATTGTTCACATTTCCTGCTATTCTACACATTTTTCCATGAGACTGAGTGATAATTTAATAGTTTTAAAGCTAATTTTCTTGTAATTCTAAAGATTTTGCTATCCTATGGTATCTGGGGGTCCCCAACCTAAAAAATATTTTGGTTGGTAGCCCCCTTGAAGGTCGGGGGCCCTGGGGCACGTGCCCTGTGTGCCCATCCAGTACAGTCCAGTCATCTTGTAGTGCCTGTAATAGGCCTAGGTGGTTGAGTGAGAAGCCGCCCATGGTTGACTGGTGCTGCAGCAGAACAGACATATCTTGCATAGGATGACTGTGGATGCAGAACGTCAATTCAGTGAAGTCCTAGTTTTTTCCATTCAACACAAAAGTGGTTTTAAGCCCTAATTACAATAAAGGCCTACATAAAACCACATTTGTGTCAGTACCTACTATGGGCTGTCTGGCTCGAAAAAGGCAAATTTGTCCAAAGCTTACTCATTACGATAGATTACCCTACAAGGAATAAGTAAATTACATGCCAAATATATAGCGGAAGTAGTGGAGATGGCGCTGAGATCTAGTAACTCCTGTTTGAAAAAGTGTTTTGTGCTCAGTCAGCTATGTGACACTTTGACCAGACTTCTCACACCTTATTCAGAGAAGCAGACAGAGTTTATTTTCAGAAGAAAATTTCTCTGCCAAAACTAGGTCTGCAAAGCTACTGGTAATTTACCAAAGATAACTGATCTACCAAAGATAATCTTCTGTAATTTTGGTAATTAGCAGGTAATCTATAGCAATATATGGTAACTTTGGTAATTTATACTTGAATAACCTTTAAATATATTAATGTAGAGTATTATATTTTTAAATATCTGTGTCTACTTTCTAGTGGATAGGGAAAGGGAAAGTGGGATACCTAGTCAGTTGTTTAACTGAATGTATTCAACTGAAATGTGTCTTCTGCATTTAACCCAACCCCTCTGAATCAGGGAGGTGCCTTAATCGACATCCACGTCTTCGGCGCCTGGTGAACAGTCTAACAGGTTAGACTATTTGGCCTAATCAATTAAAAAAATATCTAATCAACGATGGCATTATTTTCCATTAACTCTGAAACTCTTCCAACTATTAACTTTTTTTCACAGCTGCCACCAGTTTGACACCAAAACATTTACATTAAAGACATTTTAACAAAGTAAAATAAATACAAGTGTGTAAAACATATTTTAAGGATATTTCATGCTGAAACACTTCTATTAAACATTGATGGTTTATGCAGGGCCTTAAGAAAGTATTCACACCCCTTGACTTTTTCCACATTTTGTTGTCTTACAGCCTGAATTTAAATTGAGATTTTGTGTCACTGGCCTACAAACAATACCCCATAATGTCAAAGTAGAATTATGTTTGTAGAAATTTTTACAAATTCATTGAAAATGAAAATCTGAAATGACTTGAGTCAATAAGTATTCAACCCTTTCGTTATGGCAAGACTAAATAAGTCATCGTAAATAAGAATTTGTTCTTAACTGTCTTGCCTAGTTAAATAAAGGTTACATTTAAAAAATGTATAAGTTCAGAAGTCAATATTATTTTATTATTATAATATTATTTTCAATGACTACCTCATCTCTGTACCCCACACATAAGGTCCCTCAGTCGAGCAGTGAATTCCAAACACAGATTCAACCACAAAGACCAGGGCGGTTTTCCAATGCCTCACAAAGAAGGGCACCTATTGGTAGATGGGTAAAAGAAAACGGACATTGAATATCCCTTTGAGCATGGTGAAGTTATTAATTACACTTTGGATGGTGTATCAATACACCCAGTCACTACAAAGATACAGGCGTCCTTCCTAACTCAGGAAGGAAAGCGCTCAGGGGTTTCACAATGAAGCCAATGGTGACTAAAACAGATAAAGACCTTAATGGCTTTGAGGATGGATCAACAACATTGGAGTTACTCCACAATACTAACTTAAATGACAGTGAAAAAGGTGAAAATAAGGAAGCCTGTACACAATACAAATATTCCAAAACATGCATCCTGTTTGCAATAAGGCACTAAAGTAAAACTACAAAACATGTGGCAAATAAATCAACTTAATATCCTGAATACAAAGCGTTATGTTGGGGCAAATCCAACACAACACATCAGTGAGTACCGCTCTTCATATTTTCTGCATCATGTTATGGGTATGCTTGTCATCGGCAAGGACTAGGGAGTTTTTTAGGATAAAATAAACAGAATAGAGCTAAGCATAGGCAAAATCCAAGAGGAAAACCTGGTTCAGTCTGCTTTCCAACAGACACTGGGAAACAAATTCACCTTTCAGAAGGACAATAAGCTAAAACACAAGGCCAAATATATACTTGAGTTACTTTCCAAGACTACATTGAATGTTCCATAGTGGCCTAGTTACAGTTTTGTCTTAAATCCGCGTGAAAATCTATGAAAAGACTTGAAGATCGCTGTCTGGCAATTATCAACAACCAACTTAACAGATCTTGAAGAATTTTAAAAAGAATAATGTACAAATATTGTACAATTCAGGTGTGCAAAACCCTTAGAGATTTACCCAGAAATACTCACAGCAGTAATCGCTGCCAAAGGTGATTCTACAAAGTATTGACTCAGGAGTGTGAATACTTATGTAAATGACATATTTCTGTATTTCATTTTCAATAAATTTGCAAACATTTCTAAAAAAACTTTGTCATTATGGGGTCTGTGTGTATTAAATACAATCCCTTTTTAATTCAGGTTGTAACAAAACCAAATGTGGAATAAATCAAGGGATATGAATACTTTCTGAAGGCACTGTATTTAGGAGAACGTTTTCCAGCTTTGTCATTTTCTTTAGATAGTTACAGATGTGATAATCCAAAGTAGCCAAAAAGGCCACGAGATGTTATTTCATAAAATTCCAAAACAACTTTGAAAGATACCAAAATCTGGTGGTTTACTGGTAAACTGAGACATTTTCCAATATTATACCCTCCTTTTGCAATCCTAGTCAAAACACAGATTAAAGTACATCCGTGGAGTCATTACTATGTGTGTGTGTGTGTGTGTGTGTGTGTGTGTGTGTGTGTGTGTGTGTGCGTGCGTGCGTGCGTGCATGAAGTAGAAAATGGGGTCTATTTTGTCCAAACAAGTCAAACATCTTATCAATATCAACAATGAGCTCTGAAGCAGTCCTGTTAGGAATATTTAACAAGGGAGATTAAAACTACCAATGTACTGAGAAGACAGTAACCAGTGGCTACCAGGAAGACTTCAATGTTACTATGAATCATAGCTCTTCAACACAGAGCTGTAAATCAATAACCTATCAATAAGCTCTTTGCACTGAACGCAGTCAAGTGTATCAGAAAATCACACGACACGGAGAGCGTGGTTGTGAACCCTGACCTCTCAGCAACAAACTCCAACATGCTCCTAAAGAGGGGCACAATAACCAGGAAGCTCTGAGTAGATTTCCACACGTCTGTTTCCATGAGATTCCTAGTATTTGCCCACTTTGGATGATTTACAACCAGAAATTGGCCTGGCGGCTTGCTAACAAGGGGTCTTGTTGATCAGATTGATGAGGTACTCCTTTTCTGAGGAGGTGATTTGTAACCTGTTTATAGCATCCAGCAAGTCCAGGAGAGAGTGTTTTCAAAAACTTAATTATTGACAAAATCATGCCAAAATATAGCCAAATAGGCCTACAGTCTGTAGCTGTATATCGTTTACCTTTCTGTGCAGTTTAAGGAAAATGCACATTCAAGTTGCTGTTTGTTCCACTTTCTTGACCTTCGTAATTCATAATCTTATATAACATACAATACAGGGGAACCCAAACAAAAGAAGAAGCATGCATGACTCATTGATGGAGAAACTGTAAAGATACACTGATTTGAAGAAGAAATCTTATGATCATACACTCTTAGAAAAAAAGGTGCTACCTGGAACATAAAAAGGCTATTTGGCTGTCCCCATAGGAGAAACCTTTGAGGAACCATTTTTGGTTCCAGGTAGAACGCGGTCCACAGAGGGTTCAACTTGGAAACCAAAAGGGGTTCTCTTATGGGTACAGCCGAAGAACCCTTTAGGAACCCTTTTTTCTAAGAGTGTGGGACAGTTGGAAAAGAAACGAGACACAGTGTGGACAGAAGGGGACTATAGGGTTTTCTTCCTCACAACCACTGATTTACTAGTTCAGATGACAAGATTTGAAGGGAGAACAAGATGCTATCCCTCTGAGAGAAGAACTGTCTTGTGGTTTTGTTTCGACTGCGACACAGTAAATCATGCATTGTGTTCTCGATTGCAGCCCTATCTGGAGGGAGCAGTTGGCAGCTGGGGGTTCAGTCAGATTTGGCTTGTTGTTCCCATTGGGCTGTGGTTGAATGAGGGGAGGCAGTGGGTGAAGTTAAAGTAAGGTTTGTGTGTGTGTTTGTGTGTGCGTGTCCATGTGTTTTTTTCCTTAGCTGTGTGTGTGTGTGTGTGTGTGTGTGTGTGTGTGTGTGTGTGTGTGTGTGTGTGTGTTTCCTTAGCGCTTCACGTTTGTGTGGTTTGTGTGAGTGGGCCAGAGGAACTTGTGAGGTGATTAGATAGCGGTGTGGTTTTTATAGAGATGTCTCAACACTGATGGAGGCTCCACAACAGACTCCACTCTTACTGGATTCCAACCCCCATGATCTGCCTCTGACTGCTTTACGTACATTGGGGAGACTATTTTGATACACTGTGTAGCTTAATATTCTTTGGTAAATTGGACAAGAATCAAAAACATGCTTGAGTCACATGAGCTACAAAATGGACTGTGGAGGCTCACAGTCCACTGAGCTGTTAATAATGTCTGAGAATACCTGCTCGGCTTTATAAAACCCGCAGATGCATAAGATTAGTCTATCAGTGGTAGGCTTATTTTTGTACCTTTATTTAACGAGGCAAGTCCGTTAAGAACAAATTCTTATTTACAACGACGGCCTTCCCTAACCTGGACGAGACGCAGCCCTATAGGACTCCTAATCACGGTCGGTTGTGATACAGCCTGGAATCGAACCGTGGTCTGTAGTGACGCCTCTAGACCGCTGCACCACCCGAGAGCTTAACAGACCTGACTTTAAAGTCATTTTCCTTGTTGCATCACTTTTAGAGTGGATTGCAGTCAAGAAGATTCAGTTGAAACTTTCAGGGCTGGTTTCCCAGACCAAGTTTAAGCCTAGTCCTGGATTTAATAGCACTTTCAATGGAGAATCTCCATTTAGCACAATGTTTTAAGTCCAGGAGTAGCAGACTTAATCTGGGTCTGGAAAGCAACCCTCAAATAACTAACATATTGCACAATCAAGTGTTTTGAACTGAGTTGTCTTCTGAGAGATTCACAGGGACTATGTGGTGTTGAAGCGACAGCATTGCACAGGTAAAATACTATATATACTTTCCAGGAACAGCAGTCACATACTTTCTCTCTGCGCAGATATGGTTTCAAGAACATTAGCTTGAGCTGCAGATATAGACTGGTGGTTCAGAGACAGCAAGTCAAAGCCCACGTTTATTTCTATAGCATGTTTGAGAAAGTTGAAAGAAAAAAACCACAAGCTGTTATCACAGCGACTCTTTGCAGCTATTTCAATCACATATTTGGCTGAGAGACTGTAGCGTTTACCACCAGGGTCTCTGGATGGTGAGAAAAGGAGAGAGAGAAAAAAAGCCCGGCTGACGAGATGATGACCTGTCGCAGCGTTGATAGCGCCTGCTCTGCACTGTGTTTGATTTCCTGTTCTGGCTCTGAGTTTATACTCTCCAATTCCTTCAGCTCTGCTCAGATAGATATCACTCTGCAACACTGCACAAGGTCAGTCTGCTTTGCCTTTACCTCAATGCAGTGTGATTGTGATTGACTGCTCAAAAGGATGCAAAGATATTTGCACTCCTTTTAATTTTTGTAATGGCTTATATGGTCATTATTATAGACAAGACAGAGTGTTGGGCTTGATGCACTTGATGCTCTTAGTTTGCTTTATGCTCTTAATGCCTCAGACACCATATTAAGTCTGTACAGTATTGTGCATGTCAAGCTATTTGTCTAATCAGTCTCATTCTCAAGACCCTAAAAGGCACATAAAGGTGCATCCTCCACTGAGGTCCCATGCAAATGGGATTTTTCCCTCCAGATATCTTGATGCAGATCAAAACTTCAGGGAACAAAAACTCTAAAGATTATACAGATTTCACAGACCCGGGTTCAAATAGTATTTGATTTGTTATCTTTCAAATCCTCTGAGTGTTTGATTGAGTCTGTCTGATGGAGTGCCAGATGGGAGAAGTTTGCACTTGGGTCTATTGCATTGGTTCAATTTTACCAGGCATGCTCAATCAAGCCAACTCAATTATTTGAACCCAGATGTGATATCAAATCCATAAAGAGAAACAATGAAGGCCACTATGCCCTGCCCTGTGTGTAAGAGTAGGCATTGGTGCATCAAGTGACAGTCCGTCTGGCTTTCAGGTTGGAGGCCTTCTATTCCAGTGAACTCCATCCAGTGACAGTCCGTCTGGTTTTAAGGGTGGAGGCCCTCTAATCAAGTGAACTTCCACCTGCAGGAAAGTGAAAACCAGGAGAGAAGACAACAATGGGCTATTCATGTCAGTCAAGATGCCTGGTCAGTTCAGTACACAAATAGTTCAGATAATGAATAGTTGCGAGATCCATTTAAAGGAATGTTTAGGATCTGTCTGAAATTACACAGCTTCTGTGTGGGCATTGGCACTGTCACAGCTAAGGATAAGTCTAGCCAGCCCATAACCCATAGGTCTAATATTGGAAACATCATTACAAACTCACAGCCCTACCTTGAGCTGTAAATAGACAAACAGAGTAAAATTGGGATATGGAAAAGCTGCTTTGGAACATGAGTTGTCTGTGGGAATTTTTAAATGATGATTCATTGGGTGTTGTGTTATTAATTCATGAGGAGGTATAACTTTGTTATAACATCAAATCAAATTGGTTGAAGTAATTTCATATGACTTGATTGTCAAACAAGGTAGAACAATTGAAGTAAGCGTACAAATGATTTAGAATAGCCCTTTATGTCATTAGTGATCAGGCCTAATCACTGTCTATTTACTGAAAGTTGTGCAAAAAAATCTGAAGTTCAGGAAGTTGTCAGCTGTTTAAAGGTCATGACAGCCGCACAGCTGCTGTGTTCAGATGAGAGAGAAGGGACGCTGCAAGTGGCGTCTATTACGCATGTGGACACCGTGTACGGGTAGGTCTCAATGCATTAGACTTAAATAACAAAAATTGTAACTGAAACTGTTTTGTTTCTTGACAATTTTAACAATGTAGACTAAATGTTAATGCTTCTATGTGTGGTTGATTGAGTGTCAAATGTTTTAAGGTAATGAATTAAATACTTTTGGGGGGGAGAGGGGGGGGGCAATACTTCTGATGTCAAGTGATTTATCAATTACTTACAGTTGCAATGTGTTGGAGGTGTTAGTTGTTACTCAAAAGGCTCTGTAAATAAATAATAATAAGCACGGGTAAACTACTTTGGCTATGAGTATCGAGCATGTGTTCCAACTCTGCTTATCTCAAGTTGTACTTGCAGGTTCAACTAACAACGTTCTTTCCCACACCGTCCAGAAATCGATATCACTTTGCTTTCAGACAACTTCGAACACCAACTTTGAACACGAAAATCCTCGCAATGATTTAATTTGAAGCTTAGTGATTTCTGGAATAGGATAAATGACAACATCTCAATTCACTCACAATTCACTTTTTTTAATCAAGGGCGAGCCGAACCCTGGGCACGGACGTCTCATTTCATTGAAATGACGTGAAAACAACGTTGATTAAACCAGTGTGCCCAGTGGGTACTGATATAACAATAGAGCCTTGACGTGCTTTTGCATTACGCATTTGGACAAGATACATTTGGAAGAAGTTATTGGGTCTATACGGGTGAATTAGCCAGCATGTTAACTGACCGCGGTTCAGTAAGGGATACCTCAGGTCCGCACATGCAGACGGTTGCATGGAGAGGGCTAGTCACCTTGCCGTGCATGCGTCATTAATAGGATATCATTGCCGGTGGGTGAGCTCTGAGAAGGTACCGCAGGATCCGTTTACATTGACATGGGCCTAGCTGCATAGGCCATTAATGAAGGGAGGGTTAGGGCTTTAAATCGACAAAATATTCTAAAGACTCCACATCATAATCGAAGAAATTCCAATAAGATTATGTAAATTTTAACCCAATGCACACACGTTTAAACCAATCATTGTATCAAATTATATTCTGTCATCTGATTCTGAAGAAACTCAAACATTACCTGTCAGGAAAGGAAACAACTACTATGGCCTCTTAATGACCTTTCTGAAATATGATAAATTGTGGTATTCAATCACACACTCCGCAGACCGTGGAGGGCAGTAAGTTCCTCTGGCCACCTGTCTAACAACACCTGGTGAACGCGCAGGTGCCTTTGGGCAATGCGCATGCTTCATCTCCTGCCAAAAAATCCCTATGCTGGATGAACCTGTCAACCAATGGTATTCAAATCTTTCCAGAGATAAAATAGGTCCGTGTGGACGAAGAGGATTTCATCACAAGTGACCAGGGATCTTGACAGTCACACAGCAGAGAGTAACCATGCCGAGGTCATTTTTGGTGAAGAGTAAACGAGCACATAGCTACCACCAACCACGATACCTGGATGATGACTACATTAGAATGGATACTATTTTAGCCCATATATGCGCAGGTATGTCTATCTGTGATGCTGCTCTCAACGTATGTCATGCCTAGGCCTGGACTTAATTATAATACATTATGCACGTCACACACAACTCTGTTTGGATATGGATACGATTCAAATTTCTCTAAATTCGCGTCAAATATTTATGTTTACTTTTTAGAATTCACAAATAAAATATAAAACTATGACGAATATTGTGAGCTTGAGTTAAGTGCCAGTCCTTGCTCTCTATCTCTGTGGCTATAGAAAGCAAATTGCAGGTTGAGTTTGAGGGGAACTGTGACGCGCAGGTTGCACCTAACCTCTCCCCCGAATCCCGTCTGGTGCACACGGCTGACCACTCGCCCATCTACCCGCTGAGCTGCGAGGGCAGCGTGTGCGACCGCTTCTCGGACTATGACGACTACTGGCGCCCTCCATCTCCATCTGCATCACCAGGTTTGTGTTTATAGTTTGTTGTGATGTCATCATTACGCATATGCGCACTGCATCTCCAAACATGGTTATTTGAGGCTGTCCCTCTGCTTTTCATATTTTAGCACTTTTATCCTTCAATATAGGCTACCAGAATATTAAAGGGTGTATTATTTAATAACTATGACCTATTTTTGTCAATAGTATTTGGAAACGTGACGACTCATAGTCCAAATGTTTTCCAGATTCGGAACAATGCTTCACTCCGTCAGCAGACGACGCTCACCCTTTCGCCATTCCATTTCGCCCTTACCCATGGATTGCCTACTCTGGCTCCGAGCTCCGGCACCTTGTGCAGCGAACATATCAACACAATCTCCCCACAACCCTGGAGCCCGACATACAGATGGGCCTGTATGGATCCGAGGATGGTGCCACCACCTCCCTCATTTACGCACAGAGGGGCCCACACACTGGATATTATAGGGAATTTGGGTCGACGGTGTTCCCTACCTATAGAATGCGGGACGCCGACCAGTTATATTCGGACCACAAACTGAAGACCAAGGCCTCTGAAATCAAGTCTGAATCCGATCTCATCTGTTCCCGTATAGAACCAAGTGGATCGTACAAATGCATCAAGTGTTGCAAGGTGGGCCTAGCCACACTCATCTATCAAAAAGTATGGCAACGATAAACAATTGTTCGGTTTCAATTGGGTGATTGTCACTTATTAACACATAATACCATCTCTTTCATCCTTTCCTAAAGGTATTCTCGACGCCGCACGGGTTAGAGGTTCACGTTCGTCGGTCGCATAGCGGTACTCGCCCCTTTGCCTGTGGATTGTGTGGGAAAACGTTTGGCCATGCAGTGAGTCTCGAACAACACAAGGGCGTTCACTCACAGGTAAGGCCCAAATGCCTATGTCACTTAATATTTGGACCTTTAGGCCTACTTTCTCCTATGCCTATTGGGAATCAATACCACGTGTAATGCATGCGTAAACGACAAAAACGCAATGGGTGAAATTAAAAGGTGCAAACGGCCACATGTCACATGCACTCACATCTTACCTGGTTCACAGGAGAGGAGCTTCAACTGTAAAATATGTGACAAAAGCTTCAAGCGCTCGTCCACGCTGTCCACGCACTTGCTTATCCACTCGGACACGCGGCCCTACCCTTGTCAGTACTGCGGGAAGAGATTCCATCAGAAGTCCGACATGAAGAAACACACCTTTATCCATACAGGTGAGAGATCCCGCACCAACCACAAAAGATAAGTTAATGATTTTAAAAGATGATATAAAATATTTTACAAACGCCTGTTATTTAAAAGTGTCAACCAAACAAAAAGTAACTTTTCCCTCTGGGCACACACTGGTTGAATTACAGTTCAATTAAATTACGTTAAACCAACGTGGAATAGACCTTGAATTGACCTCGGTGCCCAGTGGGTATGCATATTATGCTTCTAAAAGTCAGACAATTAGGCACGAGAACAATCACAGCAGATATGGAGAGCTCAAAAGGACACTTTCATAATGCTTGTTTACATTATCAGGTGAGAAGCCGCACAAGTGCCAGGTATGCGGGAAGGCCTTCAGTCAGAGCTCCAACCTCATCACGCACAGCCGCAAGCACACAGGCTTCAAACCTTTCGGCTGCGGCCTCTGCGGCAAAGGATTCCAAAGGAAAGTGGATATGAGGAGGCACAAGGAAACACAACATGGATTGAAATGAAAAACTGTCAACACCGAAAAACTGTGCTGGAGAATTGTATTATTTTAATACATTTAGCGTAAATATGTCCCTTTCAAAATACGTTTATGTTATTCTACCATTGCTTGGCTATATGCCTAATTGTTTTCATTCTTGAATTCTTGTTTTGAAAATTAAACATGTATTTATTAAATAGGCCTATAGATTTTCATTAGCTACAGGCCAAATTCTGAATATCATTTCGCACGACACAAAAATACAGGATTTAAAAGTTTTGGTTGTGATCCACAAGGATTGCGCATAATTCGTTTTAGCCTAGCCTATTTGTTTTCTTCTCGAGAAGAAACCGGCTGGTTAAATGCTATAGCTTAGCAGGCTATTTATCGGAACATTTTAATATTAATGCCTGTTTAATTAATTAACGCCTTTAATTATCCAACACAGTCGCTTTATAATCTGCTGTGTATACCGAATCCATGAGTTTATGAATTTATGCTCTTTTGTCTGAATATACATTTTAAATGTTCCCTTGTCTTTTGTAAAAAAAAGTGAGTGAATTGAATTGTTGTCATTGAAGTGAGTGAATTGATACACTAGGTTGAATTATGAATGGGAAGAGTAATCGGGCAAACTTCAGTCTCCTGTAACCTTTTCAGACATCTCTCCAACATATTACATGATACATTTCTGAAATCCTCAAAATGTTTCATAATCACGCACAAACACACATTTTTATCACAGAAGGCGGCACACCATTTGTGTACACCGAGTCAAAACCCTATTTTCAGTTCTCACTTGGTAGACAGCAGGTTAGATAAACTGGGACACCATTATTACAGTCCTAATTGTACTCCAAAAACAATTCAATGTTGTGTGATTAGGAAACATCTGAGAATTTCAGAAATGTATCATGTGTTGTATATGTTGGATAGATAAAATGTCAATTTTTTTCTGAATTCCTTCAAATAACAGTACTAATAACAGTACTAATAACAATTCTACAATAAAAAATGAACAAGAAATTGTACTACAAGAACCGGAACCTTGCCTAACCTAAGTACAGGTGTTCCCTAATGTAAACCGGATCTTTCCTCCTTTGGAAAAGCCTAGAAGACTGTCCTACTTTAGCTAGCTATGTTTAGTAAAGCGGGACAACAAAAAAGTGCCGAATTAAAAAATGTAAACATAATATTGGCAACTTAAAAAAAACAAACATGTATTTGATGCACCAGTAGTATGCACATTTACATCACAACTTGGCACTGTTCATTATGAGTTGTATGACCTTAACAGAAAAAAAAGCTATATGTCACTGTGCATTGTAAGGTGAACTTCCTGTTTGAAGTTTGCTCTTGGTGCTTTCAAGACAACTGGGAACTCAAGAGAAAAAACGAGGTCAAATCACGACGTCCAGCTCGGATATCTAGAAAGAGGTTAGAGTTGCTGACTTGGAATTCCGAGTTGAATCACTGTTCAAAACGATTTTCCCAACTCAGAGCAAGTTTCTTTCGGGAGTTCCCAGTTGATTTGAACTCACTGACATCGGAGATTTCGGCCTAGTACCCAGTTGTTTTGAACGTGGCATCTGCCCCCTCTATGATGTCACACCAACGAAGTGATGTGATTTTTATCATGTGGTTGGTTTCTCTGCAAGGGCATTTGTTTACTGTTACAAACTGTCGTTCTATTTGTGCAATTAATCGGAACTAGGAATCTCAGAAATGTCCGCTTTACTAACTAGGTAAACATGGCTCGTGCATAACTACAACCAGTTTGCAAGTGTGGCATTTCCAAGTGTTCTAGTAATATGTGAACGTGGCATTAGTGTTGGTGCTTTCAAGACAACTGGGAACTCAGAAAAAACGAGGCATCAGTGATCTTCAGGTCGGAAAGTCAGAGCTCGAGAAAGATGCCAGAGTTTCTGACTTGGAATTCCGAGTTGGATGACCCTTCAAAACGTCCCCCCCCCCCCCCCCCCCCAGTTCCCAGTTGTCTTGAACTCACTGATGTCGGAGATTTCCGAGTTCCAAGTTGTTTTGAACGTGGCATAACAATAATTTAGATTTTCTCTTGTCAGACCAATAAATATATGCTTCAGGATTAAGCTGTCCCAGTTTATATGATGTTCCACTTCCTGAATTCACCCTATAGGCTTTTACAATTTCGACACAATTCCATTGCACAATATTTTATTTCCACAAATGTTTAAATGAACAAGGAAAAAATGAAAACTCGCACCAACCAAATTAACATGTTATTGGCTTCAAGCGAAAAGCTTAGGAAATAATATACTAAGGTTATATCTGTAACCGTATCATCCTAAAATGTTTGAATAATAAAATACACAAAATATCCATAAAGAATCACGATAAAAAAAATGTATCCCCTCCAAAATGCTCCTCAGATAATGTTTCAATTCGCGCGAGCCACCTGGTCCAAAACAAATATTTTCAGACAACTTTCTTGTCACACTTGGAACAAATGAGATTACAACACCATAAACTTCCTGTGAAGGAAGCTGGGATAAACAGCGACACATTTATTGCACCATCCTCTTCCAGTATGGCAATATAGTCGATCACATGACATTTTTATACACAGTGGAAAACCTGAGTGTGATTTATTTGGTTGTATAGAAGCATGGGGTTAAACATTGGAGGCTTGTAACTTTGAAGATTTGATTTAGGCATTTACAGTATCATCAGATTCAGTATATCAGTGTATGTTTGAAAATTAGGAGAGGCATAATACGACTCTATACATTTCCGCCATGAAGCTGTAAACTATGCACCTGTGTAATAACAAGCCTATTCGATGATACAGTACGTCTGCACAATCTTCTTGGAAATTACAGTCTTCATTTCAGAGCACTAAAACCTCAACAAGCACTGTCCATATCCTGAGAGAAGATGAAAAGTAATTTCTCTCAATTCTCAATAGTTGTATCAATAAAACTGAAAAATCAACCAAACCAAAGTAATACAAAAAAGGCAAGGCAAGGTTCTCCAATAGTGATTTCAAATAAAAGTAAATCAATGATATCAGAAGCGCGATACCTCCAGCCCTTGCCGTTCTGATAGGAAACATGTAAAGATTTGGCTGTAACAGTAAAGAAAGTAGTATATAGTAGAGGATACTGGATGGCTATGGTTGTGAGTAGCTAGACTAGGCTCTGTGGGTCCTGAAGTGACAGCTGCTACATCAGAATAGAGAGGTATTCGACTGAGGTCGGGCTCTTCAGGGCCTCCCGTACACCACTGATAACCTGCAACACACAAACACAACATGGTCAGGAAAAACCAAGGGTTATCCTACAAAGCAGGTTTGAGGAGTTAGCGAAGTAACTTTGGTCAACTCTTGAGTTCAACTCGGGATAACCGTCATTCAAAAGTGGCTCACCTTTTAGCCTGGTAAATTTATATGCAACGAATGCATCAGAACTATAACCTGCTCTGGGGAAGAGCCACTCACGGCCAATGCCACTTACCCTGAATGAAATGACTGAGCCACGAGTTGAGGACCAATGACATCAGATTCCCTCCTTCATTTGAGGAAGACAACTGATTCAATATTTTATTAAAATGTCTGTGTTAAAAAATAAAAATGTTAAAATATATCACATTACCCATTTAGTAATGACAGAAAGCATTTTAAACTTCACGCACAGTAACACTTTTGTATGACTTAATACAATTATTTTATCGACCAGAGTGGTGGGAAAGGTGTTTGTGCATTGATAAGCACACCAAAGCAAACCAAAGTCGGCATTAACAATAATAAAATACAGAAGGCACTTCGAAAATCCTATTTCACGCAATAGCTTGCTGAATTTGCAAGAAAAATATTATTTAATTTTGATTTCAGCACAAATGAAAATGTGGCACTTACTCGCCCATATATTGACGTTTCAGTATTAAGTCACTGAAGAGTTTTATCGTCCGACTAACCATGTGCTACATGCACGCGTAGTTACAAGCCTGCTAGAGTTAGCAGCAGACGGACGAGCAATATCCACAGTCATAGTACGGACGAAGCCTATGAAATGCGAAGCTAATTGAAGCTGATTAGCTTTAGAAACCCCTGAGTAGATCTAGCTTGCTTCATAGGATTCCCCCCTGGATTCTAGCAGATCGCACCTTGTCGGCTATGCACCCTTTGGCCTCCCGAGTGGCGCAGCGGTCTAAGTTTCAATGAAATCTTCTTGACTGCAATCCACTCTAAAGTGATGGGTCAACTTTTACAACAAGGCAAATTACTTTAAAGTGAGGTCTGTTAAGCTCTCGAGTGGCGCAGCGGTCTAGAGGCGTCACTACAGACCGTGGTTCGATTCCAGGCTGTATCACAACTGGCCGTGATTGGGAGTCCCATAGGGCGGCACACAATTGGCCCAGCCTCGTCCGGGTTAGGCCGTCATTGTAAATAATAATTTGTTCTTAATTGACTTGCCTAGTTAAACAAAGGTTAAATAATAAAAACATTAAAGGCAATGTTCCCACGTTTGCTGAGACCGCATTCCATAAATGATACATCTGTCGGCTCAATAGTAAATTACCTTTGGCGGTCGCAAGCAGACTAGGTATCAACAGACAATCCAGAAGGGGCTGGAAACTAATGAGCTTCGATTGGCCAACAGTAACGAGATGTCGCTGAGTATTTGCATGAAGTTCCACAATCCCCAACTTTGGTCCAGCCCTTTTCAAGTCCCTAGCCCACGTTCTTATTGCCCAACGGTACCGCCCACTTCGCTTCTGTCATTGAAAATAAACGTGCTTCTGTTGTTTCATCGCCCCCGACGTGACATGCAGATCTCCGCAGGCATCTATAGTAAATATGTATATGATTTCTGGCTGGCAATATGACTAATCTCCTCAGCAGCACAATGCACATGTTTGTAAAGTTTACAAAGCTGTGTGTTTAAGGGAACACTTTATTTTGTATAGCCAGTAGGGATGGGTAAGGCATTCCAGATGATATATTTGCCTTTGGTGATGGGAAGAGTATCTCGGAAATAGGCTAACCAGAGGGCTGGTAAATATGTTTTAGGAATACAGGAGCACAGTGAGTATGTCTCCTGGAGCAATGCTGCTACCTGGGTCTAGTGTTGCATGAGGCCCATCCATTATTCACATGATTCACCTAACAACAACAACAGAGGCCTGACTAATTACACAGCTGCCATGCAGTAGGTAGGCCTCAACTCCAAATTATTCATGAGATGGATAGTTGACTCAAATGCTAATGGCTTGGTACGGTTCTATGGTCCTGCAGATATATTGTTAGTAAGTAACAAAAAAAAAAATGGATAACACTTCGGATAAGTATGTATGCTTTATGATGTGCTTATAATGCAATGTAAGACTTGTCATAAGACTACTTTATAATTTCTTATAATAAACATCATTATGAGCAGAACTAAATACGAGACATTTTGAGTTAGTTGAAACCATACTGCAGCCAACAGCCAGGTACAACGTTCAATTATTTGTTGAGCACCTCACTCAATAAGGCATGTTCTTTACCATCTACTTATCAGATTGGATGAAGACAACATCTGTAGCCTAGATAAGGTGATATCAGCTCAAGAAAGAGTCATCTCCCATTTATTTAGACAGCTATAAATCAGAGCTGAAGTTATGTCCCTGGTTTCCTCTCTGGGGTGGTGTACACAGTGGATCAGTTAGGGACCAAATGGAATGTTTCCCAGGGTGTGTGTGTCGCCCCGGGCTGCTGCATCACGGATCTAGAGAGGGTTGGGTTTGGGGGGGGTAATCAGGTGGAGGAGATAAGGCCCGAGAGGCGTCTGTGTGTACACAGACGGGAGCAGCACGGAACTGTCCCACACAGCGCCTGCTAGGCTCACGCCCTGCCACCGACGTGCCTGGGGAAGTAGTGCACACACACACCACACACACGCCATCTGGCACAGGTCAAACAACGCAAGGGCAAGCACACAATGCAGATTGGAGATGCCACACACACACACACACCACTGTATATTTCACAGGGCAACATAAAACACAAGGAAACCTTTGAATTGCTGTGCCTGTGGTTATGTATATGCGTTTTTCATAACAATGAATATACAAATTCTAATTCTATGCATATCTTAATGAAATCATGAGTTTTAACAGGTTGGCATTCCCTTTTGTGATGTTTAAAATGTACCAAAGAGAGCATCCAAAAGAACACACACACTGCAGTGCACCCTGGATACACACAAGTAGAGATAAATCACTAGGTTAAGTTTGTTGAGAGGGTGTTCCCCCAGGTAAAACAATGTTCTCTGATTTCCTCTGCTGATCCCTGACGGATCCTACTGAGGCACAGGCTCTCCAGCTGTTCCTGCAACAGCACATGACACACACACACACACACACACACACACACACACACACACACACACACACACACACACACACACACACACACACACACACACACACACACACACACACACACACACACACACACACACACACACACACACACACACACACTTACAGATTGAGGAGCACCATAACGATCATGGTCCCCTCTGGGCCTTCGTGGATAATGTTGGTGTTTGTGAACCTGCCATGGAAAAAAATACACTGTATAGTAAAAAAAATTGCACAGGTCTGACATCGCACTGCCACCAGGCTGGACATCGCACTGTCACCAGGCTGGACATCGCACCGCCACCAGGCTGGACATCGCACTGCCACCAGGCTGGACATCGCACTGCCACCAGGCTGGACATCGCACTGCCACCAGGCCTGACATCGCACTGCCACCAGGCCTGACATCGCACTGCCACCAGGTCTGACATCCCACTGCCACCAGGCCTGACATCGCACTGCCACCAGGCTGGACATCGCACTGCCACCAGGCCGGACATCGCACTGCCACCAGGCCGGACATCGCACTGCCACCAGGCCGGACATCGCACTGCCACCAGGCCGGACATCGCACTGCCACCAGGCCGGACATCGCACTGCCACCAGGCCGGACATCGCACTGCCACCAGGCTGGACATCGCACTGCCACCAGGCTGGACATCGCACTGCCACCAGGCCTGACATCGCACTGCCACCAGGCCTGACATCGCACTGCCACCACGCCGGACATCGCACTGCCACCAGGCCGGACATCGCACTGCCACCAGGCCGGACATCGCACTGCCACCAGGCCGGACATCGCACTGCCACCAGGCCGGACATCGCACTGCCACCAGGCCGGACATCGCACTGCCACCAGGCCGGACATCGCACTGCCACCAGGCCGGACATCGCACTGCCACCAGGCCGGACATCGCACTGCCACCAGGCTGGACATCGCACTGCCACCAGGCTGGACATCGCACTGCCACCAGGTCTGACATCGCACTGCCACCAGGCTGGACATCGCACTGCCACCAGGCTGGACATCGCACTGCCACCAGGCTGGACATCACACTGCCACCAGGCCTGACATCGCACTGCCACCAGGCCTGACATCGCACTGCCACCAGGCTGGACATCGCACTGCCACCAGGCCTGACATCGCACTGCCACCAGGCCTGACATCGCACTGCCACCAGGCTGGACATCGCACTGCCACCAGGCTGGACATCGCACTGCCACCAGGCCTGACATCGCACTGCCACCAGGCCTGACATCGCACTGCCACCAGGCATGACATCGCACTGCCACCAGGCCTGACATCGCACTGCCACCAGGCCTGACATCGCACTGCCACCAGGCCTGACATCGCACTGCCACCAGGCCTGACATCGCACTGCCACCAGGCTGGACATCGCACTGCCACCAGGCTGGACATCGCACTGCCACCAGGCCTGACATCGCACTGCCACCAGGCCTGACATCGCTGATTTTCCATGAAAGAGAAAACACAACAGTCTCTGTCCTTTGCTTCAACTTGGCACTGAAAATCTCTAAATCATATTAGCCTAATGTCCAACCATATCAGAGACACCTCATCATATAGATTGAACAATTATAGGTGTTTATTTGACAGTTTGCAGTGTAATGTCTGGCTGCTGTTCCAGCAGGCCTTATAGTAGCTAGCAGATAATTCCTGGAAACAGGCCTCTTGCTGAAGGTGTGACTCAAGTGCCTCGCTATTAAATCAGAGCTACAGGAAGTCAATAGCACTCTGCCAATCACTACTTCCTGTTGACTGCACCTCAATCAGCCAATCACAGCCCAGTTAGTGCCCATGACAGGAACAGAGTTCACCTCTGGCAGTTTGGGGCTACCCTGAAAAGTTCACTCAGTTCGTGAAAGCCTTGTCGCCACATAACTTCTCCATAAATACCAGAGCATGTATTCATAGTGTCTCAGAGTAGTAGTTCTGATCTAGGATCATGTGTGTCCTCGTCTCCCGTCCATGTAATCTTATTCACTATGATCAAAAAGCCAATACTGATTCTAGATCAGCACTTCAGATAAGATGGTTTATGACTACGGGACCAGGTAAATATTGACTGAAATAAGAGTGTAAAATGTCCAGTTTCTCTCCCAGACAGTATTGGACACTGTAGTAGGAAATGGTGTGTAAAAACAGCAATCTGCAGTGTAATACATCAATTTTTGGACTTATAAATTAACGATACATACCCATTGATTCTTGAAGAATATAACTTAGAAATTGCTTTATTAGCTAAGTTCAAATGTCATACCCCATCAGAACCCAAAATATAAGCTTGTTTCACTCCAATGTTAGTAAACAAGCATTTAGCTACACCTTCAGTAGCATCTGCTAAATATGTGTATGCGACCAATACAATTAGATTTCAAATATAAACAAACACTGTATTGCCTCAAAACATGCTTGAAACTCTAATCTAGGACGCTCAGTCCTTGCATCCATAGCTCTGTCTATGAATTTGAGAAGAGTTACATTTCTCCAGGCCCATCCTTGAGCTTTTTACCAAAACAGAGGCGTTTTTTATTGTTTCAATTAAGGATTGGCCCTTTAACTCTCAGAGTTGACATTGGCACTGACCTGAAGGTCCTGACCAGGCTGTTGTGGTCACTGGAGATGTCAGTCATGGTGAGACGTTTCCCAAGATGAGGAAAACCGGACATATAAATACACACACATATACACAGAACTTGATTTCATTTCTTAAGTTGCTGAGATGCGAAGTTCAACAAGACCGAGCTAGTACTTACCAATGCTTCTGTAATATTGCTGGTTGTCAACTATCAGCACATCAGTGACCACATTTCCATTGCATAAAACAGTTTTTTGAACTTTGAAAACCGTAGCAGCATTTTCATACAGACACACACACCCTCTAGTGAGCTTCTCAACCGTTATGTGTTTCTGTATGAGGTGCTAGGCATGGGAATCAACCAACCACCCTGGTCCTGGGTGGGGGGGGGTGGAGAGAGAGCATGAGAGAAAGATCGTGAAAGCAGGAGAAAGAGCGTGAAAGAAGGAGAGAGAGCGTAGATGGGAAAGGAGAGGAGACACAGAGTGAGGGAAAGAAGTGAGGTGAGACATAAAAAAAAAACATCTTCATGGTAAAAGCCAACCTCAAAAACAAGACCATCATCATCATCACGCTTAACATCTCCAATGCTTATACATAGTGCCCCCATCTGGACACTGACAGTTACTACACTACACTTATCCCCCACTCACCTCTGAGTCTCAGGGCCCGTTTCCCTGACACCCAGTGGGCTCCCCTTTGTAGAACTCCCTGACCCGCCGTCCCCTCCATCCCCAACCCCTTCTACAACATCCTCCAGGTTATCTTCATCCAGTTCTTCTTCTTCCTCCTCCTCCTCCTTTTTCTTCTTCGTTTCTACTGTTGTTTTATTAAAGTGGTCTGGGCCATATAGGAACTTCATAGTCTCCTCAGTCCACCATTCGTCGAAGGAACTCCATAGGACTTCTAGAAGGTTCAGTCAGACCGAGCCAGGTTTTGGAGTAGTTTCGTGGCCCTTGAGGAGCCCCTGGGCCCCCCTCCTGCTCATGTCCACCTGGGTGATCCTGAGGCCCGGCTGGGTGGGCTGTGCGGGGGTTGAGTCCCACTGAGGGTTGGGGGTTGGAGCTGGATCTTGATTCTGTACACTGCATTGTGTTGACGGTTGTTAGTACAGAAGATGTAACCGTGACTGGATCTCTATCCTGCATTGTGACTTGGCTCAGTAGTGCTGCGGCATCCTCCATAGACCGGCCCTCTGGTGAGCCTCTCTCTTCCAGGAAAGGCTGCTGCTCACTGGGGTGGTTTGTATCTGTTGTGTGTTGTTGGGGTCCATCTATGTCATTGATTGTCTTTGTTGGTTCTTTCTGTGATTCTTCTGTATTCTCCTCCTCCTTGTCTTCAGCCTTGTTTGTTTGTTTTGGCATCTTTGTGTCCTTCCCTCCCGACCTTCTCTCCCTCTTCTCGTTCCCTCCCCTCCCCTTCGTTGGTGTGCTTGGGCAGACTGACCCAGTGCACCCTGGGTAACTGTTGCTGGGAGACTACGCTGGAAACAAAGTGCTGTTCTGTGTCGCTGTGACCGGCTGTATGGGATCATCTGGGGTTCTCTGGGGCCACAGAGTACAGGGGAAGGTTCCTCACATCCTCCTCTCTGAAACACCTCAGTCAGCCTCTCCTCCTCTCCAGTGCTACCGCTACAGACAGACAGAGGGAATCAGGGGGAAGTCAGTCAGTCAAGCCACCAATCAATCAATAAATCAATGGATCTATAATTTAATTTGATGTATACAGTCTGTGAATTATTTAATTATTATGCCGTAATGATTGATAAATGGATCCATCCCTCCATCCCTTATAAATCAGTTGAATGACAGCTACACATCTTATCAATTAATCGAGACTATATGACATTTAAAAAAAAAACAACGAATGTACATACCAATCTCCTTTATTTATTAAGTTTACATCTGGGGGGTTGCAAACAAAAAGAGGAAAGACATGGTCATAAGAGGAGGAGAGTCAACATTTAGGTCATATCTGGACCTATAGGAAAATGGCGGCCTACCTGAGCACGGCTATATCTGCGGTTAACCATGACTCAATGTAAAGTGAAACGGAACATAATTACCTCTCGTGCTGCCTCAATCATAGAGGGCTCTTTGAAATCTGCAGCTCAAATGACTTGGAGGCTTTGTAGCAGAATTACTGCAGAAGGACTAGGTCAGAGACGAAAAGGGCATCGTTTCAGTCTTACATCAGTCACGTTCTTCAATGGTGCTGGTCATAACACAACAGAATATCTGATTCTGTACACCTACCTTGCGTTCTGTAATGTCATTGACTTTATTGGTGTTGGTGGAAATGTTTAACTGTTGAGTGGGGACATATGAAAATAAATATCAGAATGAGTTGGTTTTGACAAAACACTATTTACTCAAAGGCAAGTAAAAAAGGGAGGCCTTTTATAAATAAATTAAACGTTACCTAGCCCAGTTTATTTGAACAGACAGAATAGCCACACAGCTTCACAATAGATCTCTCCTCAACTGTCTTTGTAATTGGCAGAAGTGATCAAGCTTTCCTGCAAATCAAGGACAACATCATGAATACATGACAGATACCCCACACTACCTGAAATAGCGATGTGGTGCTCCTCGATCAACTGATATCTATTGACAGAAACTGTCAAATCTTTCCATGAGGTCATAGATCCTCTTCTAATACTCAAAAGTGGAACCGTTCCAAATCCGCATGTCACCATCTTAGCCACCAACCACAGATAAAAAGAGCAATCTTGTATTTGGATCAGTGTATTTGTAGACCTCAATCTTTATGGTACTCACACAGTCAACCAGGAAGTCCTCCAGTACGCTATCCTCCAAGAGACACTCCACCACCTGCAGAGCTCTCTTCTACAGGGGGGGGGGGGGGGGGGGTGAAAATACATTCTTGCTTCCTCTGCAGAGGTCTGTGCTTTGACACTCTTCCCATCTGTCGAATAAGTGACATTAGGTGTCCGTGCTCATGACAGAACGTAATAAGACAGTTAGCTGTAACTTATACTGTAATCAAGTATTGAAGGCTAACGTTGTATGGTTAGCTATGAAACATGTTAGCTAACTATATGTAAACACAACTGTAGCTGCAAGATTGATATCTCCATTTTCATTACTTTTTGAGGACCTACAGAGACCCAACAATATCCAAACGCAATGTTAATACCGGTCTGATGATGCCTTATAAAAACGAAACCTTTTACATTGCTCCTTCTTCATGCTGGTCCAATGTTTTGTACTAATTTCAACTTTGAACTGTGACGTATTACATCTACGGCAATTCATCAGGGTCAACGCTGCCGAAACACTTCCGAATCCACGCGACTGACAGTGTCTCCGATAATTGACATGTAAGTAGCAATTCCTCTAATAAATTAAACCGATTAATACTTTAACTATGGCCTTATATTCTTTATCGTGGAAATTAAGCTGTAGATCCTATGTAGCTTTATGAAACGATTACACTTAGAGTCTATTGTTGCCTCGATTTCTCGCCTCAAGGCAAAGCAGCCACAATAATGAAGTGATTTGACTATTCCGTTCTTGCTTATTTCCTAATCATGTGCGTTTTAGACTCGGCTAGCTACGCCACTAGTATAAACAAACAAAATACAGTTTTATCAAATCACTAATGATGGAGTTAAACCAAGATACATTTCTGACGTTACATCCATTATGTGTGCCACTCACTCACAGCAAATCAGCTGGTGCATGCTAAATAGTCCTTTGCCTTGACTCTCTGTTTTGTGTGCCACGGTTTCATACATAAAACAAAACTGTGATGACTGCATTCGAAACGTGTTATTTAATAACCCGTACTACTGAAAACACATTTTTTTCCCCCTCACAGGAGTGTTTAGTGAAGAGATACCCTCTGTTGGAGAATAGCCGAGACAACGAGGATGGCTCTAGAACAACTGAGTGATGTCGTCCAGAGATGTGTAAGTTATAAGAGTACACATAAGACAGGGGTGTGAAATTCCATTTGGTGCTTAGTGTCTGCCGGGTTTTGTTTTTTCCTTTCAATTAAGACCTAGACAACCAGGCGAGGAGAGTACCAAATTAAAAAGTGACCTTAATGTATCAATCAAGTACAAGGGAGGAGCAACACACAGACACGCAGCCCTGCATGGAATGAGTTTGACACGTGTCCTATGACATCTGAGTTCACCAGAGCATTGTGTTATGGCTGGTCTCGCTCACCCAGGCGTCCTCCCCAAGCTGGTCTCGCTCACCAGACGTCCTCCCCAAGCTGGTCACGCTCACCAGACGCCCTCCCCAAGCTGGTCTCACTCACCAGACGTCCTCCCCAAGCTGGTCTCGCTCACCAGACGCCCTCCCCAAGCTGGTCTCGCTCACCAGACGTCCTCCCCAAGCTGATCTCACTCACCAGACGTCCTCCCCAAGCTGGTCTCTCTCACCAGACGTCCTCCCCAAGCTGGTCTCACTCACCAGACGTCCTCCCAATCTGGTCTCGCTCACTCAAACGTCCTCCCCAAGCTGGTCTCGCTCACCCAGGCGTCCTCCCCAAGCTGGTCTCGCTCACCCAGGCGTCCTCCCCAAGCTGGTCTCGCTCACCCAGGCGTCCTCCCCGAGCTGGTCTCGCTCACCCAGGCGTCCTCCCCAAGCTGGTCTCGCTCACCCAGGCGTCCTCCCCAAGCTGGTCTCGCTCACCCAGGCGTCCTCCCCAAGCTGGTCTCGCTCACCCAGGCGTCCTCCCCAAGCTGGTCTCGCTCACCCAGACGTCCTCCCAAAGCTCAGATTCTTAGTATAGCATGTGCACAGTAGCTTGGGGACGAGGTTAGTAAAGGACAGACTTACCAACCCCCCTTTCCCTCTCTCTCTTTTTCTCTACCCCTTTCTCATGCAGCAAGCCATCCAGGATGACAACTATACGACTGAGGATTATTCCGTGTTCCAGATAGCTGGACGTACCTGTCTAGAGGATGGAGAGAGTGCTCAGGTTCTGAGTATCGTCCTAGATGAGGAAAATAAGGTGAACTAAAGATTGTACCAGACATCTATACCAAGTGTACAGTAAAAAATAAATACAAGTTGTATTATCACATATACACTGGATAGGTGCAGTGAAATGTGTTGAAATAGAGTCGCTTGCTGTGTTGTTTTACAGGGTCAGTCATAGTAGTACGGCGCCCAGGGAGCAAATTAGGGTGAAGTGCCTTGCACATCAACAGATGGTCATTTGGATGTGGTGTGCTGCTTCTCAGCTGAAAGGCTCTCTCTCTTAAAGTAGCCTATATATGTACTTTTATAGGGATGTATGGTTGGAACCTGAGGTTTTCCTAACCACATGATCTGACCAGGAAAACCTCTGGGTCATAATGATGGTATATGTTAGTTATTACATAGTGAAGTAATACTACTTCTCCCCTTGTTTTTCTGTAGAACATAGTGAGATGTATGGGCTGGAACCTGCTGGGTCCTCTGGTTCAGATTCTGCTGAAGAAGGAGGATAATAATCTTCCTCACTGCCTCGCCATCCTCACACACCTGCTGGAGGTCTGTTGACATGTTCTAATTATTATACGTTATTACAAAGGTCTAATACTCTGCGTTTTGACCAATCATATCAAAACTTTTCACACAAGCTCTTTTTCCGAGCTGATCTGATTGAAATGGGCTGCCTGTCTAAACGCAGCCATATTGTTGTTTTGGTTATAAAATGTAAATGTTTGCTAGTCTGGCCCCAGATCACCATAGGAGTTGGCAAGATATTACAAACAGATCTGAGATTAGGCTACATGTTTGCATGTCCAGACACGGAAGTGCATTGACACAGAAAAAGGAACCCTATATTCTTGTGTGTGATTGGTCAGGTTTGCAGTCCCAAGGAGCTACTGGTTGGCTTGCTGGAGCAGGTTGAGGAGGCTCACCCTGACTCCATCGCAGAGACCGTCATCCTCCTGCTGCAGCCACTACAGAAAGGTGAGGAACACCTTTCCACCGCTGAATGGAAAACCCTCAATATTGTTTGACATTCTTGACCATTAAGACGTTTCTGTATCCCTTTCCCATGCCTTAATGCCTACTCTCTGCTACCACTCTCTCAATCTACACACCCCTTATCACCTATCCACTCTCTTACCATTTTCCCACCCATTTCCTCTACTCCCACCCTAATGCCCTTTGCCCCTACTCACATTTCCCTGTCTACTCCCACCCTTTTCCCCACACTGAACCTCTCCCTTACTGTCCCCACCTCTCCACCCTCCCCCTCAGTGTTGTTGCGGCTGGGCAGCCGGAAGGCCTCCTCGGTGGGCATGGCTCTCTCCACTCTGCTGGACCAGGTGGCCAGGCTGCCCGTGCCCCAGACCAAGGAGCAGGAGGAGGACGACGTGTTCAGCCTGTGCCGCTGCTGCTCGGCCCTGCTGGTCTTTGTCAGGCCCTTCGTGGAGGAGGCCAAGCAGAGCAGGACGCCCAAAGAGGATGAGCTGAGGACTGAGCTGCTCAAGTTGTAGGTTTTATTGGGGAGCTATTGAGTTAGCATGTGTATTTTTAATATATATATATATATTTTTTACATAGGGACAGATACAATACACCATCATACTGTAGCTTAGCAGATGAGAATTGGATTCTGATTGTTTAATAGTCGCATGTACAGGGTTGCAGGTGTGATTGCAGGGTACAGTGAAATTCTTTGGCTCCGAGCTCCAACGTTAAAGTACGGTGCATTAAGTGTCTAGGTGCATGAATAGAGTGTGTCTATAACGTGTGTATAGAGTGTGTGTGTGTGTGTGTGTCACCCTAGCAGTATGAAGAGTCTTTGTGAGCCTCTTCTGGAGGTGCAGCTGAAGGATCCTGAAACCCTAGCAGAATCTCCCCTCAGGAACTTTGCCACAGAGATTCTGGTAAGATGCCTGCTCAGATTGTGACCATTGCTCCTAGAGCTAGCCTGGTTCCAGATCTGTTTGTGTTGTATATCTAAATCCTATGGGCATTGACAACGACTATAGGAGACTGTTAATACAGCACAAGCAGCAGGCTAGCTCTTTTTATACTATTCATGAAGATTATATTCCACTTCCATTTAAGTGTTTACATTAGTCATTTTGCAGACGCTCTGGACATACAGGAGCAATCAGAGTTAAGTGTTTACATTAGTCATTTTGCAGACGCTCTGGACTTACAGGAGCAATCAGAGTTAAGTGTTTACATTAGTCATTTTGCAGACGCTCTGGACTTACAGGAGCAATCAGAGTTAAGTGTTTACATTAGTCATTTTGCAGACGCTCTGGACTTACAGGAGCAATCAGAGTTAAGTGCCTTGCTCAAGGTCACATCAACAGATTTTTTTTACCTAGTCGGCTTGGGGATTCGATCCAGCGACCTTTCGGTTACTGACTCAATGCTCTTAACCACAGCTAGGTGAAACTTCATCCTGTATAGGGGTAACTAACTAATAAAGGGCTAACCCTCTCTATACTTAGGTTAACCCTGCTCCTCCTGTGTGTGTGTGTGTGTGTGTTTTTTGCAGGGCATCCTGTCAGACATCGGGGAGTCCCTCCCTGACCTACTGTCTCACAGCCTGCTGAGGAGGAGAGAGGTGCCTGGGTTCCTGGAGGAAGAGGTGTGCTACCCCAAAGAGTCTCTGGCCAGCCTGGCCTACCTGCTGTTCGTACAGCACATTGCCATTGATACTTTCCCCACAGTCTTCAGGTAGGGAATAAAGACTGTGTGTTTTCAGTTCATATTACTCTGAAAGTACTGTTGCACCTGGCTAAGAAGTTTTTTATTCAATTTGTATTGGGGTTGGTTGGCTCTTAATGTAAGTGCTAAAACAGTGTTGATTGTCCTAACAGTCTTTTCTTCTTTCAGCTCAGTGTTTGTTCTTCAGTGTAATATGGAATACATCAACCTCTTCTTGAGCAGGTACATATTCATTTACTTTTGACTTTCTTTTCCAATTTATGTAAATGACAAAGTATAGCATTTTATAGACTTCTGTAAAGTCTTGAAAATTGGTTTTGATTGTGTTTAAATTCAAACAATATATTTGGTGCCCCCCCAGAACGGAAGAATCCAGGCTGCAGAAAGGACTGGTAAGGATCCTCTGTTTAAAAGTTGGAAGACTAGCAATTCTGTACAAGTAACACTTTCTCATTGACCTTCTACAACTCTTAATTGCTTTTTTGTCCTTTCCTAAGGACCTGTATGAAAAGAGCCTGGTTAGGGTTGAGGACAACAGTCTCCCAGTCCAGCTAATGGAGCTCAAATCTTTCTTCAGTGTCCCTCAGGTAAAACAAAACATCCAATATTGATGTAATGCCGCAAATACTTGCGATAGTTTGTGTTTTATAAATCAGTAGAGAGGAATTGCTTCATCCCATCTCGCTGTGTGAATCACAATGACATTTTATCCTTCCTTTACATTTTAGAACTTGGTGAAAGTCATGACATTGTGTCCAATTCAGCATTTGGTAAGTAACCTGTATACATATGATTACTATAACACATATATAATATATATATATATATATATATATACATACAGTGGGGCAAAAAAGTATTTAGTCAGCCACCAATTGTGCAAGTTCTCCCACTTAAAAAGATGAGAGCCCTGTAATTTTCATCATAGGTACACTTTACTATGACAGACAAAATGAGAAAAAAAATCCAGAAAATCACATTGTAGGATTTTTTAATGAATTTATTTGCAAATTATGGTGGAAAATAAGTATTTGGTCACCTACAAACAAGCAAGATTTCTGGCTCTCACAGACCTGTAACTTTAAGAAGCTCCTCTGTCCTCCACTCGTTACCTGTATTAATGGCACCTGTTTGAACTTGTTATCAGTATAAAAGACACCTATCCACAACCTCAAACAGTCACACTCCAAACTCCACTATGGCCAAGACCAAAGAGCTGTCAAAGGACACCAGAAACAAAATTGTAGACCTGCACCAGGCTGGGAAGATTGAATCTGCAATAGGTAAGCAGCTTGGTTTGAAGAAATCAACTGTGGGAGCAATTATTAGGAAATGGAAGACATACAAGACCACTGATAATCTCCCTCAATCTGGGGCTCCACGCAAGATCTCACCCCGTGGGGTCAAAATGATCACAAGAATGGTAAGCAAAAATCCTAGAACCACACGGGGGGACCTAGTGAATGACCTGCAGAG